>NW_024506993.1:16976826-17344080 GCF_017590055.1 Onychostruthus taczanowskii | reverse complement strand
GGCAGTCTGACGGAGAAAGGAAAACTTAATGATTTTCTGCTGCCCTCTCCTCATGGATGTCCAGGGTGTCCCTGCTTTTCCTCCAGTGCTTTTCCTTGATGTGCGTGAAGCTGAAGCCCAGAGTCATGGGACAGGGCAGGGCCAGCACTGCTGGGGCATGGCCTGGCACAGCACGGCATTTGCACCCTCCTGTCTTGTGAGCCGGGAAGAAGGACACCAACCTGAAAGGGACTCTGATCCCCATGAGGAACATTTGAACAGCGAATTCCTCATTATCTCTACACAGGGGGCACTGGAAGAATAAAGCACCAGCGCGCATGGCCTGTCCCTGCAGGGTAAACACAAGCAGTGTGAGCCAGGTCCTGGTGCTGCTGAGCACCGGGTGTGCCCCGGGGCTGAGGGGAGGGATCCAACCTCGATGCAGTCCCTGTGGAACCAGGCTCTCTTGCACGTTGGGCACACCATGGTTTTAAAGGTTGTTCCATCCTCCACAGGTTCCAGACAAATGGGGCAATCGGTGCCGGGCTCTGGAGTCGCCTGCACCTCCTGCTTTGGACGGTGCTCAGGGCAGAAGGACCTAGAGGAAAACGGATGGGAAAAGTGAGAAGTGCTGGATCCTTCACCAGTGCAGACCAGAAGCGGAGAGGGAGGTACCTGTATGGAGTAATGTAGTGATTGACACAGCCGCCCTCCTTGGCACAGGGCAGGTGGAACCATCTCTCGCAGTCTTCCTTGCAGCACATGATGGTTGCCCCGCTCTGGCCACAGACGCAGCAGCGCTGGAAAGAGCCAAGCAGCCCCATCAGCAGCAGCCTCGGGGCCTCCCCTGGCAGCCCCGCGGCTCCGGGCAGGGCGCAGGATGTGGCCCCTGCTGGGTCCCAGCCCACAGAGCCGCCTGGTGGAGGAGGGAGGCTCCTGTGCCAGAGCCTCTGTGCCAGAGCTGCTGGGACCAGAGCCACGAGGGCACTACTCCCTGCTCAGCCCTGGGTGAGCCCTGCTCCTGTCCGCCTTCTCCTCCCGTTGTGTTGTTGAGGAACACCGCAGTCTCCTCTGGATATTCCTCCACTGATTCTGGGAAAGAAGAGGCAGGTGAGCCTGCAGCACAGGCCCAGAGCCCCGAGGTGTGGGGCCCCTGTGGTCCCTGGGCAGCCACGTGCCTGCCCTACCTTCTCCTGCCCTTGTCAGGTCGCAATGACACGCGGCCTGAGCCCAGCCTTCCCTTTTGGGGCCTTGGTCGCACGGGTCACAATGGCCACTCTGACATCAGCATCGTGCACCCACAATTGGGGCAGCCATGGCCTCAGGTCCCTGGCGACCACTTGTGGCGGCCCCCCTGGGACCCGTGGCTCTGAGATGGGTCCGAGATTTTGGTCAGCAGGCAACCAGGGCAGGGACACCTGCAGCAAGTGCAGGGTCAAATGCCAGGCGCTGGGGCAGCCATCGAGGGTGGTACTGTCGGCAGGAAGGTGCTGTTCAGGCACTGCCACTCCAGGGCTCTGGCCCCAGCAAGGGGAAATCTCTGCTCCTGCCCCTGGCAGTCGGTTGCACAGAGAGCTGGTGCAGAGTCTCCTGCTCTGCAGAGATTCAAAACCTCCTCTAGGTGATACAACTTTTTCCTGCACCTGTCTGGAGAAGACTAAAATGATTTGATGCTGCTGCGTGTTGCTTTGTGCTGTTGCATTGGGTTTTTTAATATTTTGGATAAATTCACGACGTTTCTTTTCTCTCCCGCACGCCTGGGACTCGATTTAATGTTGGTTTCATCTTCATTTCACATGGCCTCATTTTATCTAAGACTAGGATACCCCAATGATCATGTGTCACTCAGTTTCCTTTTTCTAAAGGTCCAAGAATAGAATTCAGTAACAAACAGAATGTTCATGCACCTTGGGGTCAACTCCAGGATTGTGCTCCTCCCTCTACATTAACACACATTTCCTTTAAAATCTTGTCGGGTTCTATGAAACTTGACATGACTGGTATGTTACCTTTTTCCCTCTTTGAGGAATTCAGGGGATGACAACAAGCTTTTTCACCACTCTGCAAAGTACCCAATGCCGTCTCAAAGCATGCCTTTCAGAATCCCTGAAACGCAAGCATGAGTTACCTCATGGCCTGGCACAGCACAGCATTTGCACCCTCCTGTCTTGTGAGCCAGGACACCAACCTGAAGGGGATTCGGATCCCCATGATGAACATTTCAACAGAGAAGGCCTCACTGTCTCTGCACAGGGGGCAGCAGAGACATAAAAGACCAGCGCGCATGGCCTGTCCCTGGAGGGCAAACACAAGCAGGGTGAGCCAGGTCCTGCTGCTGCTGAGCACCTGCTGTGCCCCGGAGAACCCCTGGGCCTTGTGGTAGGCAGTGGCAGGGCTGCTTTGCCCTCACCTGGCTCCTTGGCACCAGGGCCCTCCTGCTTCTTGTCACCCATGGCGGCTGTCAGCTGTGAGTCGCTGTCCTGGAATGCCATGGTCTCCTCCAGTTGTTTGTCGTCTCTCTCTGCTGGAGAAGGAAAAGTGTGGAGAGTTGGCAGAACGGGCCCAGAGCCACGAGGGAGAGGAAGAGGGGTAAGTTGGGAATCTGCATCCGGGGCTCTGCAGGGAACCCAGCAGGGGCTCCAAGCAGAAGGAGCCAGAAGAGCTTGGCCGGACAATCCCGAGCTGTGGACACTTTGTCCCCAGCACCAGGAACCCGTTTGCTTCTCCAGGCCCTGGGCACTGCTCCGGTGCAGCTCCTGCGAGTTACACACAGACACAGAGCTACCTGCTCTGTCTCAACCCTCTTCAGCACTGGACAGCAGGACACAGTAACATGTTGTCTTCAGTACATGATCTAATTATTAAAAGTGCTGCAGAGAAGCAGCTCACATTCAAAGCAAACAGGCAAAAAACCCCCAAACCCTGGTACAAACCTTGAATTGACTCTAGAACCGTGTTCCTGTTCAGAAACACAGGCTAATGCTTTAGGCCAATGCTTTTTCCTCTCCAATCTTTGAAAGGATTTCAAACGTTTTGTTGATTGGCAACTTCTTCAAGCAACAAACAGGAAACACTTCTGATCTCTAAAACAAGATTTATTGGTTTGTTTTCACTTTCCTTTTGGAATCCTTATGCTTTGTCTGGTAGTCCAGAAAAATCACGAAAATCCAAGATAATGTTAGGGGAAGTTTCTAAATTCACTGTTTGTCACAAAGACTTCCTTTGCATACACACAAGGAACTGGTCCTGTAACATAAGGAGTGGCGGTGGTTTCCCTGACTGGACATCACAAGATGACGTTATACACTCCACTGTACTGAAACACTTCTGTTGCCTGGTAATGACAAAGCCTCAAGCTCTTCTAGAGGCTCTCCCTGGTGCAACTTCATGAGGCCCCTCTCTGCTCAACTCTCGAGCCTGTCCAGGTCTCACGGAAGAGCAGCACAGCCTTGTGGTGCATCAGCCCCTGCTCCCGGGACTGTCCCATCAGCAAACGTGCCGAGGGAGCGCTCCGTCCCTTCTGCCAGCTCACTGGGGAATAAGGCAAACAAGGCTGGCCCCAGCAGGGCCCCCTGAGCTCACAGCTAGCTGAGTTTGCAGCTCCACTGTGCACTTCTCTAGCCCACTGTCCCTGAGCTGCCTCAGGAGCGCCATATGGGAGGCAGGGACAAAGGCTTGCTGAAGTCCCGGCTGACAACAGCCACCGCTCTGCCCTCACAAACCCAGCCAGTCCCTGCAGCAGAGGTGCCTATGAGATTGGTCAAGCATGGTTTCCGTTTCCTGTGATTCCACACAGGCTTAGAGATGACATCCAAGAGGAGCTGTTCTCTGCACCTTGCTGAAAATGGAGCTGAGGCTGTTGGGCCTGCACTTTCCTGGCTCCTTCTTGGTGTCCTTTTGGAAGACTGCAGTGATGTTGGCTGTCCTCCATTGTTTGGCAGCTCCTTCAAGGAACAAAAACGAAAAGCTTTGAATGGATCTTTATTGTTTTGCTTTTACTTTTCTTCTGGCATCCTTGTGCTTCTTCCTGCATTCCTGAAAACAGTGAATATCCAACATAGTATTAGGAGAAGTCTCTAAATTCACTCTATCTCTTAAATACATTCTGTACATGTAGTTAAGTGGCTGCTCCTGTAACATACAGAGATGTAGTTGTTTTCCTGACTGGATAATACAACAGGGTGTTATACACACTGGTACACTAAAAAACATTTGTTCCCTGGTATTTGCAAAGTTGCAAATGCGTCTTGAGGTCCCAAATTAATTTTGCATGCACATGCATACCTGCATTCCCTCCCCATGCTCAGCTTTCGCCTAGAGCTACCAGGGAACAGACATTCCATACTCACCTCAAGCAATAATCTACGTCTGTCTTCCTAACCCTCTTTCTCTTCACTGAACTCTAGTAATCTACAAAATAACTTTGGCCCAGCTGCACAAAACAAACAACCAGTTAATAGGGTTAAACACTTCTGATTGTGCTGCTGCTTCTAACCATCGTGAACAACACAGTAATAAAGTCAGAAATCAATTCTTCACATCCTTGCTGATCTCCTGTCCCCTGCCACACCTTGGCTCCCACAGAAATGTTCCCTACTGCAGCCTGGGGTACTAAGAACAATGACAGGCAGCAGCAGTTCTCCTCAACATGCTGCAATCTCAATTGCAGTGAAATAGCAGCCCTTCCATTCCTGGCTCAGCACCAGGACCCCACATCTTCCCCCAGCACTGAGGCCTGCTGAGGACTGAGCTCTCCCTTTCAACACAGCCTGTCAATCAGACAGGCTGGCAGATTGCAAGTCACTAAGATATGCCTGTAAGGAATCAAACTGTCTAGGAAACCTGTCAGCTGACTATTTTTTTTTCATGAGCTTTAAAGGTCCAGATTCTCATTAGCCTATTATCTGAAAGAAAGGAAAGCCAGAGATCGCTTGACCTTTATTTTACCAGGACTTGCTCAGGGGATAGTACCACTACTTTCGCCACAAGTAAGGGTGGTAAATTTTGACTAGAAAACATTCCTAACTAGGCAGCATTTTTTCCTCATCACTGAATTCCAGAAAAATTTTAAAAGGGAAAGAAATAGAAAAGGGGGTGAAGAAATTCTGTCAATACCTCTTAGGCGTTCATGTATCTGTGCTCCAGGATTTTCCACTATGTTCTAGGGATCTCTTACACATTCTAGTGTTACCTTCTTTGATGCCCAACTCCTCCGTGTCTCCAAAGAAGGAAAACTTGAAAGCACTCCACTCCTGGGCTGTGTCATTCTCAGTCAAAGGTCCCAAATGGTCATCTGGGGCAGAGTCCTGTGCATCCTCTTTGTCCCAGGGTATTGCCACAGTCTTTTCCGCTTTGTTCTTTGAAGGTCCAAACAAGTCTTTCAAATCAGCAGCAATATCATAATAGATTTCTTCAGACACTTGAGGCAGTGTCTCACTCTCTTCTTTCTTCTTCCTTTTGGCTTTTCTGAAATGAGATTGTTCAAGGATAGCAAGACAGCACACGTCCTTTTCCAAGACAGCTTCCCTAAGAGCCACCTTGCTCTCAATGTCTCCCTAACCGTATCCAAGCCCATGAAGGAGTGCTTCACTTTCAAGGATAAGCAGTGGGGAAACATCTGAGGTTGGAGTCTAAAGGCAGGAACAAGAGTCCCTTTAAATTAGCCACATCCTTAAGGGACTTGTCCCTGAATACACGGTTACACAGAAATCAAGGTAGCACAGATTTCTTGATCTGATCAATCTTTAGCACAGATTTGTTAAGCTTTTCTCACAGACCTGCAAATCTCCAAGTCCCTGAATTGACCTTTCTGACCTTCAGTGAGGACAGAAAATGGAATACAGCAAACAGATGGACTAGAAAGAAAGATGACAGTACATGTTGGTTTTAGATGTCACAATTTCTATTATATCTTGATTTTAGCAACCAGAGAGAGAACTAAATTAGAATCAGGTCAATCTACACAGTTTCAAACTCCATCTGTTGCTATAACCATTTTTCCATGGGAAGAAACTCAACTGCAGTTAGCAAACTGTAATACTACCTCTCCTTTTCTGTAGCACTTGGTTTCCTTTCAAAAACTGCGTGGTCCTCTCTTGTTGGATCATAACGGAGGGCATTAATATCTCTATAAAATAGAAAGGAAAAGAAACACCAGTGTACAATCTAAATGCCAAAATGAAAGCTACCTTAAAATTTCACAGTCAGAGCAAGATTCACATTAGTTCCTTTACCAAACAACGTCTAAATCGATCCAAAATGTAACTGGCAGTTAGAAAGCACCCTCTAGTCAGTGTCTGGGTCAGGAAATATATAAGGAGAAGTGGATTTAATGAAATTGTGATCTTTCTGATAAAGCATAGCCCTCACTTGTGTGTTATGCAGTGAATTTATACCTTCACCTGATAATCTCTTGAGGAGCTACATAAATACATCTATCCATACAGATGTGGATATATTTCTTCTAGTACCAAACACTGCGTAAATTCAAATAGTCCAAGGAGCAAAAAAACCCAAAACAACACACAAGAACCCTTTATGCCCATCTTCCAAAATTCAAAGGTTTCAGGGTCTTTCAGCTTCCTTCCTAAGCCTTCCTAAACCTCCTTTACTGATAGTGGATGATTCATACTTGAATTTCTTCACACTTGTGACTGTTTTATTTGGCTTGGGCTGCTCCAGGTTGATATTCAGGAGGCTTCCCAGTATTTGCAGATTTTTCTTTTTCTCTGCAGCAAGCTCCTCTTCTTCATCTGCCTTCAGGCTGTTTGTCTCTGCTAAGAGAAAAATAAATACATTCGATTTACTCTGCTAAGCCTGTAATGTGGGATGCATAACATCTACGACAGTATTAGAAGAGCTCACATCTATGAACCCATCACTTCCTTTTATCTTGAAGCTACTTGAAGGTTTTCTGCCTTGCACTGTAGGAAACCCTTCATTAGAAATGTCACAGGCATCTTTTTCATGGCAAAGTCAGAGCACTTATTTAACCCATTCCCTGATTATATCACACAACTGTGCAACCCCCCTACCACTGACAGATGCTCTACACAGGATCCCAGTAAAGCAATAAAGGCTGTTGGAAGGCTCTATGGCCACTAGTAACCAGGAAATGTGATCAGCTTTACCTTCTTCCTCACTGTCACTCTCAAGGAATCGAGCATCCATGCGGAACCTTTCATCAGTGCCAAAGCGAGATTGCATCTGCAGGAGCTGAACAAATGAAACAGATGCTATTAAGCACTGGAGAAGAAAATAATAATTCAGTAACTTTTTTTTTCACTATAACAATGGCAACATACTCTTTATGTTTAGCTTTTGATGCCTTTTCCAGCCATTTCTTTTTTTATGAAGATGACAATGTCAGAGAAACTCCTCCCACTCCCCACCACACATTATGTCCTTTCTTTAAGGGAATTCTGTTTTAAGTTCATAAAAATCATATTCAGCAAGAATGAAAAGACACAGGTTATATTCTTCTGAAGTGGTGCTATGGAGACCTAGAGGAAAACTAAATTACAGTAATGGCTTCACTCACTTTTTCACCAGCTTTGCCTTCAAACTGGGGCTTAATTTTGAATCGCTCATCATCCGTATCCTCTTGCTCATCCTCACTGCTCTCAAACAGTCTGCCCGAAGGTTTGGCAGCTGACTTATCCTTTGTTACACAAACAGAAAAAAAGAGAAAAGCAGTTGTTCACATAAGTTTGAGGATGTAAAACAGTACCAACTTTGTTCATGTGCTCTCCAGTTTAGCTGAAAAAGCAGATTTCTTGCACAACCAGCTCCCTTCCTGATCAATGTGCTTCATATCTTACCTTGTCCACACACCTTGTACAATTCTGCTTTACAGTTACGACTATTCAGTTTTACCACAGGCAAAATACCCATGCAAAGGAAAACTCAGGTGTTACAATATGAGATAGTTTGGTATAAAAATTCAACTTTCTGATTATGTCATACTGATTTTTTTCCCAGTAACACTTACTTCTCCATGCCCATTTCCCAGATTTGCATCCTTTTTCAACATCTCATCCACTTCAGCTTTGTCTTCCACATCGGAATCGAATATGATGTGTTTGTGCTGTCCTGCTGGCTGCATGTCCTAGGGAAGAGTCAGCTGTCAATCAAACACATCCAGTACCTGCTGTGCTCAGACACGACTATCTGAAAGATGTTTTCATGACACAAAATGAGGAACCTGCTACTCCTCTTGCAACTCTACTGGTATTCCAGAGAGGAGGTACGCAGCATTTTGCATACTCTGAAAATAAAACTGGCAACGTCATTAGAGATTCCAGATTATGATTTTAAAACATTTTACTCCACATGTATTAATTACCCTCTTCCTTGTATTGTGTACTATTCAAGTAGAAGTTGTAATTACCAGATTTGAAAGGGCTCCTTGAATGAGTTTCTTCTGTAATTCCCTCTCTCTCTGTCTCTCTTCCAGAGCTGCCAGTCTCCTCTGGTTGTCCTGGAGCTGTTTCTCTATTGTACTGGGCTCCTTTGAGGCAGCAGCTCGAAGACAAAGCTCCTTATCTTCCAAAAGGCTTGTGTTCCCATTCCCACCTTTATTACCTTCACATTCTGGGTTTTTTTTGCTCGTATTCCTCTTTAATGTTTTGGAAAGCAGTTTTGGGCTCTTCAGCTGCTGTTTAACGTGCTCCTGGGCCCCTGCAGCATCACTGTCCATGCCACTGCTCTCATCACCATGATCAGTACTAGCAGCAGCAGCTCTGTGCTCCAAATTTTCGTCTTGTAGAGAACTCACACCTTTGTTCTTCCCTTGCAAATGAGGCCTGGAACCAGGCTGAAGTCTCTGACCTGCTGAGGAGGCAGCAGCTGACAGTTCCTCATGCTGTTCAAAATGCATTTTGTGTCCCTTTTTGTTGCTGACTTCAAGTGAACACAAGAGATGGTTCTTTGGCTGATTTTTAGACGACTCCTCCCCAAAATAAGATGCACAAGCTTCAACTCCCAAGCTTTCTACAGACTTCTTCTTTAAGCCAGTGCTGTCCTTACTTAACTCTTTTACACAAAGGGACCCCATTCCTCTGAAGGGCTGATATTTCAAATGTGAATTATTCTGTCCCTTGGAGCTTTCCTCAACAGCATCCTCCTCCCCTGCTAGAATATCAGCCAGCACATCTTCGGGACAGATGTTTTTTTTTTTAACTGCAGGGTGAAATTTAGGTGGTTTTGATTTATTTACAGTATTATCCTTGGGATTATCTTCAGCACTGGACTGACAAGGACTCTGTTCACTGCCTGACCACTCTGCAGGTGTCCCAGTGTTTTCTGTAGCCAATGCTTTTAAGTCATCCAGGGTAAGGTCTAAGCGGTAACAGTTTTGCATCATAGACTCATAATCAGAGCTGATTTCAGACTCTCCTTTCTCAGACTCTGAACAAGAGCTGTCACTATCACACATCTCTGTTGTACTGCTGGCTGCTGTACTCTGCAAGGCAGCCATTCTGGATTTCTTGATTTTCTCTTTTCTTTCAATGCATTCTTTTTTTAAACTGCGAGGTTTCAGTGAGGAGCCATTTACCACACCACCTTTTTTTTTAGCTAATATTTCTTTATTTTCCACCTTCCCCTGTTTAGAGTCTTCTGGAGTTTTACTTTCAGCAATGATTTCATCTGTATCTGCTGAATCATAACCATTATCAAATTCCACAGTCTCTTTCTCTTTGTTACTTCCTTTGATAGCTTTCTTCATAGCATCCAAATTGCTTAAGGACCAGTGGCTACTGTATTTTAATTCAAAATTATCCCCAACAATTTCCAAGTGCTCATTTTCAGTCTCCACATTTTCAGCTTTCTGTCTTTCTGCCTCTTTCTTTACCATTGCTCTGATCTCCTCTTCAGAATCAATGTCACTATCAGAAACACTGATATTATTTTTGGCTGTAACTCCATTAGCATTTTTAGATATTTTCCCATCCAGTCTCTTTGCTGGAGGCAATTCCAACTCCTCACCAGGTCTGGGTTTTGCTCTGTGGCTGAGCTGGGGTGAGTCTGTGTGTTTGGGACCTGATGGGCACTCAGAGGACAGAGCTGCTCCATTCAGGGCCTCTCTGCCCAGCTGCCTTCGTTTCTCCGGTGGTTTCCTCGTGCCAGGGAATTCCCCTGGCCGCTTCCTGGGCACGCTGTCATCTCCCCCTTCCAGGCTCCAGGTGAGCTGGGATACAGGAGCTGCATGGGCCAGCTCTGGCTCCAGCTTCCTCAGGTTGTGGCAATACTTTGAGGGGTCATACTTCACCAAGTTAGTCTGAGTTAAGGATTTGAAAGCCCCCAGTTCTTTCAGCAGACTCAGGGCTTTACAAACAGGCTGAATTCTGCAGGAAAAGACAGCAAAGAATCCTGTCTCATGCTGTGACCATAAGCCTTTAAGCAACTGAGGGCAGTGTAAACAGCTACTCAAGTCACACAAACTTACTACAGGATTTACTTGGGGGATTCAGTAAATTAAGCTTGACAGGGGAGTAAAAATTAGGACTGTCAAGCAACTGTTTTTCCATATGACAAAAGAAGGGAATTGTGTTCAAGGCCAAACTATCAGAAAAGGATATTTTATTTTTTTGTTGATTCCTGAGGTGCAGGATAGGCAAGACTCTGCCAAACTTTCCAACAACCCATTTCTGAAAGAAAAGAAAAATAATCAGCGTTAAAAAAAAAGAGAGTAGAAGTAACTCTGGAACTAAACGAATTTTTATTTGTGAATAACAAAAACACTAATAAAGACCACATGTGATTAATTCTTTTTTCTTTATTCTTTCTAGTGAGCCCTACCATGCAACTTGGCCAGCCTCCTTCTCAAAAACAAAACAAACCAAAGCCAACCAAAAATTTCTACAACCTACAAACAAAGAGTGATAATAAAGAACTAAATTTCTTTACAAGTGCTATTTTTAGCACAGGGTTTCTGGTTTATGAATTAACAGTGGTACCTACAAAGACAGGTTCACTATTATTTTGCTCTTTTCCCCCTTCTCACAAAAAAAAAAAATTAAAAATCCCTCCAAAACCATTCTGTGCTTTAGCAAACAGTTTTGATAAGTTTGTAGCAAATATAAACTTTGTTGCCTAAATTTGCATGTCAGGTGACTTCATTCTTTCTTTTGCAATTATGGGCAGACCCTGATCCTGTGCTGAAGCCCAACCCAGCCACCAAAAGTTAAGTGGTGCATAGAAATAAGTCCCTTTACAGGCTTTTAAGGGTGACACAACCATATTCCCAGTACAAATGAGGAACAGGGCATTTCCTCATTTCACATGGCAAGAGTAGACAGTATGATCATGATTATTTCATTGCAAAGAATGACAGGAGCCCTCCCCATGTCTACACACGAGGCATTTCCTCAGAGTACTTTCCACAGCTTGGACTGTCACTCTTAATAATGTAGTTTCTTTACACAAAGCATAAATTTGGCATGAATTTAGATGCAATGAGCTTGCTTTTTGTTGTCTTATTTCTCTTATATGTAGCCATGACATTTTATGAAAAATCCTCTGGTAGGATTTTTCTCCTATTCTAGCTGAAGAGCTTCAGGAAAGAAATGTAAACAGTAACTCTCTGCTGCTGTGGAATGCAACAGGTGCAGCTGTGATTGGTGCATGTTGGTTGTTTCTAATTCATGGCCAATCACAGCTGGCTCAGACTGAGAGTCACAAGCCTTTGTTATTCATTCCATTCCTGTTCTTTCTAGCCTTCTGATAAATCTTTTGTCTCTATTCTTCTAGTATAATTTTAATATAGCATGTTAATATAATACATATCATAATAGAATAAAACACTTCTACATCTACCCCACCATACCTTATGATCTGGCACCTCTGTACCTGGTACTGCTCTCATGTGGAAGTCCACAACTCCCTTTTTTTTCAGTGATTCCAACAGACACATTTGGTCATTTCTCTGTGTTTTTTCTTTCTGCAGCTTTGCTTCCTCCCTCTCCATGGCCAGCCTGTACCAGAAAGCACATGACCCATGGAAAAAGGTGCAGAATTGGAGCTGGCAGTGATCCCCTCCCACAAAACAGCAGCCACTCACTACTCAGGGAATTAACACCATCACCTCTGAGGGAATAATGATGCAAAATGTGTTACAGCATCAAAGGTAAACCAACAGACCAGAGAGTCTATCAAAACTGAAACAATAAGAGTGTACAAGATGAAAGTAAAGCCATAACATTATCAGATAAGCAGAAAAAAGGCAGTTTTAGCAACAACATACATTTGAAAAGATTGATTTCTACCTGTGCAAAAAGCTTTCTTTGGCCAACTCAATTTGCAGTGTCCCACCTTTCCATTTTGTTTTATTTAAAACTGACATGCCTGCAAAACAAAGATGAGAAATGAGTATTTTCTACATAAAAAACAACAGCCCATCACAGACTTCACTAGGCCTCCTTCTATGGCAGCCTGAGGTTCCCTCAGCATGACCTTACACCTGACTGCTCACTTGGGTTAGGGCTGTATCTGATAGGGCCAACATCCAAACCTTAACCCAGCAGGTTTACATCCCAAACTGAAGTTCTCCCTTCAAAAGTGCCTAATGGCAGCATTCCCCAGACCCAGGGGCACACTGCAACAGAAGCTTTACATCAGCTCTTCCTCTGGGTGTCCTCTCACAGAAATCAGTTTCAGTGTTTTATAGGTCTGATGAAAGCACATGAAGCATAAAAGGCTTAGAACAAACAAATAGGGTTCCCAGAGCAGCTGTGGCTGCCCCATCCCTGGAAGTGTCCCAGGCCAGGATGGACAGGGCTTGGAGCAGCCTGGGACAGTGCAAGGAGTCCCTGCCATGGCAGGGGGTGCAATGAGATGATCATTAAGGTCCCTTCCAAGGCAGACCATTCTCTGAGTCTCTGAAACTCACAAATCACCTACTTCAGTCACAAGGAATCTTTTCCATCTGCTCACAGCAATTTCTGAAAACTTCAGCAAAGCAGCTTCCACAAAACTGCAGCTTAAAGAAAATAAAATCAACCTGACAAGAAAATGAAAGAGTCTCTACCGTGACCACAGCTGGATGTGACAACATGAGATGAGCTATCAGCAATGCAACTTGGCTGAAAAGCATAACTAAGCAAAAAAAAAAAAAACAACAAAAAACCAAAAAAGTACTTACACTTTTTCAGATCTGCATCAGAAATGTTGACACTGATGTAAGCAAAAGTTTTCGTAGGATTCCCTGATCAATGACAAACATTAAGTTAATTTTATATAGTTTCAGCATTTCTTTTAAAACTGAAGTGTCTCTAAAGCAAAAATTCCATTTCACACTCCAAAAAGAAAAGTAAATAACTTTTAAAAGATGAAAGAAAACCATTACCCTGATCATCTTTCATGGTAATAATCTCTGTGTCCAATACACTCCCAAACTTGCCAAATCTTTCTTCCAGCTCAGCCTTGGAAACCGTATGGCCGAGCCCTCCCACATAGAGACGTTTGGAAACCCGCTCCTTCTCCATGCTGCCAAGCCCAGGGGTCACACCAGAACACACACTCTGTTCCTCTGCAAGGAGACAAAACAGTTCAGTGACACTCACGGAAAGTAACGTGATTAGAAAAACGAATCGCGGACAAATCAGTGCGTTAAAAAGCCACGAAGCACCTTGTGAGCAGAGCACTCCTTTGAGTTGCAGTGGGTAACACGCTCTGCTCCAGAGCGGCGACAGCAAACCCCGCGCTGCTGCAGGAAACCAGAGCTCAGGGGTTTCTTAAAACACTGAACCATGTAACTGTATGGGCGAAAATAAGCGCAAACGGCTCTTTACAACATATCCCAAGGGTTCCCTGCTGCGGAAGCCCAGCACAGCACAGCACAGCCCAGCCCAGCCCAGCCCAGCACAGCCCAGCACAGCCCAGCACAGCCCAGCACAGCCGTCCCGGGAGATGCCGAAGGACGCCCGACCCCGCCGCCCCCGACCCGGCCTCACCGCCGCCATGTGCGAACCTCGCAGCGCCACCGCCTTACCTTCCCCCCCGCAACTCTTCCCAGCCCTCACTCGAAAGAAAGGGTTCCGCCTCCTGGTGCCGCTGGATTCTGATCGGCTGCTCGCCTCTGCTGGGTTCCTGTTTCCAGCCGGCCAGGTGTGGTGGGAACACGGGGGCTGGGTCTTGTGACAGCGGACGCTTTGAAAGTGACTAACGAGGAAGAAAAGCGGGGGTGTTTTCCGGAACTCGTGAGCAAAAATTAAGGCGAACAAGGGAACAGCCGACAAAGCAAGGCTTTTATTGCTTTCATTTATGATAAAGACCTTGGGAATTATCCCCTAGCAGCTCTCTTGTTCGGCAGGGAGGAGAAGCGAGGCGCGGCCGGAGCCACCCGCTCGGGCAGCAGCTGTGGTAGCGCCCAGGCTCGTGGGTTGGCGCGCGGTTCGAAAAGCGCGGGGCGCGCGCGCCGGGTCTGAGCGCTCCCTTCCCCTCAGCGCCCTGAGCGCCGCCCTCCCGTCCGTGCCGCCCGCCCGTCCGTGCCGCCCGCCCGTCCGTGCCGCCCGCCCGTCCGTGCCGCCCGCCGCCGCTCCTCTCTCCGGGCCGGGTGTCCGCGGCTGCCGGGGCTCCCGGTTGCGGTGCTCGGACATCCGTTCCGCCCCTGGGGCACCTGCGAGCCTCGGCGCGGGTCGGCCCCGGCTCCTCGGACGAGTCGCGATTTCAGCACCGCCCTGCGAGGGTCGGAAGGTCCGCAGGGAAGCAGCGGACACGGAACGCGCAGGTTCGGTTCTCAAACGCTCCCAGCTCCTCCTGGGGCAGCATAAAGTCAAATACTCGGAGCTGTAAACAGGCAGGTACGTAGAAACGTGAAAGATGTGCTGTTAGTGCAAAACATTTATGGATATACACACGTATGATATATAAGAGGAGAGTGGTTGTTAGGGTTTTGTTTTACTTGATTCAAGAGTAGGTATTTTGTTCTAGATATAAAATATTTGAAGTCGCAATTAGCCTTTGAGTCTTCTGCCGCCTAGTGAAATCCTTGAGTTTAAGTAGCTGTAAGTAGTTTATGTCTCCTGTTACTGCAGTTAAAAGAGGGATCAGCTGACCTGGGGTAACATTCTGGCTGTGGTAATGTTTTTCTTTTTCACACTATACTCTTTATTGTGACCATGACTTTCTTCACCATATCCAGTCCAAAAAAATCTGGTGAGGACTGGGTGATTATTTAATTGCATATGCTTCCTTTACTCACTAAGCAAATTTTTAATGCAAAGTGTGCTTTTGATGTTGTTTTCTTATGTGTGTTATAAAGGCACTGCTTCCTAGGAACTAATAAATAAACTAATAAAATCCAATATCCCCCTTGTCCCCTTTGACTGAACAATGTTAGTGTGGAATTTGCACACCACATAGAGTAGGGGTGGTTTAAAATATTTTACACGCCCCACATTTTAAACCACCCTACACAGAGTAAGGGTGGTTTAAAAACACACAAACTAAATGTTGGGTTTTTCTTGGTCAAAAGTATTAGCACATTAGTTTTGAGCTGCATACATCTTCCACACACTTCTGAATGTGTTGTAGCTAGGCTGAATGTCAGATTATTATTCTTCCTGAAAACTGAGGTTTATTTTTTAAATTATTGGTGAAACATGTTTGCAATTAGTGTCCTGCTGTTTACTCTGAAGGTAGATTGTGTTAGGAGCAGCTGTGCCTCGTCTGCCCAGGTGAGTTGTTAGGTCAATTGATCAAAGCTGGGTTCTGCTTTTGTATCTGATTGCAGTTGGTTTTTACCTGTGGAACAGCTTGTTGTTGTGTTACAGCAAATGTAAAACAGCTGAGTGCCCTCCTGGATCAAATAATGACTAATTAAAAAGGTACTTAAAGCCTTTGACTGCATTAGATCCCTGGTTTAACTTCTGTCTCTGGAGGTTGGCAGTGCTCTGTATCTTGAAACAATTGCCTCATGTTATATTTGTGTTTTTAAAAAATTGATTCCGTGTTTGTTCCTGAGAAAAATCCTTATTTCGTTTTATGCAGTGATTCTGAGAAATGGACGAGGGCGTTTTTCAAGCTTATGAAGAGGAAATCCAGGCACTGGAAGAAGAAATTAGGCTGTTGACAGAAGAGTATGAAGATATGCAACAAGAATCCACCTTCTTTTCTGATGAGGAGATACTGAAGTCAATGTATGCTTTTTTTTCATTTGTTACATTAATAGGATTTCTTTGTCAAAATTGTTTGGGATAAGCTTTTGCCTCTATGTTAGGACTTTCCTTATGTTAGTAAATGCAAAACTCCATGGATAAAATGAGTCACTTATATGAGTAAAGGCATCTTACTTGCATGTTTTTGCACATTTCTCAAAATGGACTCTTGCACCTCCAGACTCGGAATAAAAGCTGTGTCTACCTGGTAGTGAATGGAAAAAGTTTATGTAAGTTAGAATAGTTTACTGTTTCCAGCAATGTGATCCAACTGAAACTTGACTCCTTGGAAACTGCTTTGGGTCTGAAAACCATCAGATCCCATTACTAATGCCTTTTATTTAATGATATTGCTGTACTGACATGTTATGTCTGGGTATTTTGCCCTTTTGACTTTAGTTTTTTTTTTTCTATTCTAGAAAATCGTTCCAAACAGAAACTCAGGGAAAAACCAAGGGACATGAATCTCCATCAGACCTGATAGCTCAGCTTGAAAGTCTAGAAACAGATCTCTCATTTTTAATGGAATTTACTGGCTTTCATTTCACAAGTCATTCCAAGAAAACAGTGGAAAAAAGTAAGCAGTTTTGTGCCCTTCACTGAGCGTACTGGTTGCAGTTCATCTGCAAATCTCTGTTCTAATTGGCTGTTAGCAGAAAGACAATTACTTTGAAATACAATAAGATTTGGTTCGTTGACAAAATAGTAAATATTGTACTTTCCTTCATGGGAAAGAAGCAGAACTACAATTGTGCTTTGCATAGAGGGAAAGTGGAGTCAGTTGTTGGTGTTTTTTAGCATGTTAAACCTCTTTACATGAGGAATGGTAATAGTTGGTACTTTAAATACAACTAAGGGAAGAAATGCAGTAGTGATTGAATAGAAGTGTAATTGATTACTTTGTTAACTTGATTTTATAACAGCTCAAAACAGGACGGTGCAGAAGCACAGATTATCAGGGAGGTGTCACTCCCTGTCTTTTCAACTGGAATTCCAGCTTCTTGAAATGCAGGTAAGGGTCAATGTATGCTTTAAATAAAAAACAGCTACCAAACAAAACTTCAAATGGAAAATGTCACTGCTGCCTTTTCCAGCTGAAACCTTCAACTGTTTCATCTAAGTTTCAGTGTGTTCTTTTGGCTTTTTAACATCTGGACTCAACTTAGGACTTCTGTGTGCATCTGAGCAAGATAGTTGCTAGTAGATAAGTCAGGTTGAGTGTTGAGCCATGAAGTGGTTCCTGTAGAATTATTTATGTTGGAAAAGACCTTCAAGATCAAGTCCAGCTGTTAACCCAGTACTGCCAAGTCTTTATCACTTTTCCTTCCCAAAAGGTGCTCCCTGCAGGATGCTCTTACAGACTGACACTGAGGTAAAGCCCTGGGAACACTTGGTGTCCTTCAGCTCTGCCAGGTGCCCACTAGGCCCTGACCCAGCACAGGTTTCATCCCACACAGCACATTCTATAGTCACATATCTTATTTTGGAAACTGGAAGATGCCAAATGTTACCCCTCTGGAAGAAACTGAGGAAATGCTGAAACACTACAAACTTCAGCAGCTCTCTATGTTGGTTTGGGTTTGGCTTTTTTCCCTTTGATTATATTTGT
Organism: Onychostruthus taczanowskii; assembly: GCF_017590055.1. Classification (NCBI taxonomy): domain Eukaryota; kingdom Metazoa; phylum Chordata; class Aves; order Passeriformes; family Passeridae; genus Onychostruthus; species Onychostruthus taczanowskii. The sequence continues at coordinate 17,326,335 of NW_024506993.1, read as the reverse complement.
GTGGGCTTGGTTAATGTGAGTAGTCAATGCAGCACTGCCACAAGTTACACCAAAGACTGCAGATTTTCTGGAATGCAGCTCTTTCATAAGACTATTCTTAGCACAGAATTCAAGATGCTAAGCAAAGGAAAACAGTTTCTACCCCAATTTGCAATAACATTTTTCTAACACTGTTGTACTTTGTAATGGTATTTCTAACATCACAAAGACTTGGTTTTTCAGCTCAGCTTTAAAGTTGTTTGGTGGCTGGTTTGTTTTGTTTTTTTTTAATTTAATGAGAGAGGACTGAGAGTGAACAGTGAAGATGGCTTTCCTATTCTTTAGAAAAGCCATATTATGGATTTGGGAATTGAATATTTAGGTAGCCATACGTGGATTTTATCCTTTGAAACTGCAAGAGTTCAGCTGAATGAGCAACATCTGAAGTCCATTTGTGACTTAAAACTTGTGGTCTTCATGATGCCTCTCTACATTTGCATGTGTAAAACTGAACTTAGAATGTTTCTCAGCTGCATCTCCTGCAGCATGATGACATCTTTTGGGGGGTCAGTGGGGCTCAGAGGGGTTACTGGGTGTTAAATTCACTGCCGATGGTTTCGGTGCTTAAAGCCATTGCACCACTGAGCGGCAGCACTTGGCTGCCTAACGTCTAAAATTTGGGCTACTTTGAATGCTGATGAGATAGGGAATACCAGGTGTATATATACTTTAAAACCCTCACTTCAGCTGTAAAAGCATAATTTTGAGCTGTTTTTTGCTTTTTTTTTTTTGTTTGTTTTCTAAAGTACATCATACTCAAAATAACCTGTCCTGCCATTAGCATGGGCAAGGTAGTGCAGTTATTATAACCAGTTTCACCTGTCCTGAGGAGTAAAAGCTGGTTTTGGGAAGTGCCCAGCAGGTAACAGGTCTGTTGGTATGCAGCAGAAGATCAGGAATCTTATTTTCACAGTGTTAAATGTAGGCATTTATTCTAGTAGTGAAGTCACAATAGAGTTAACTCAGCTCCATAGTACTAAGTATTAGGAGAGGACGTGAGCTTGAAAATCAGCCAAAACAAGTCTAAGCCTTTTGGGAAAGCAATCATTTAAAAAGAGTTTCTTTCTTGTGCAGAAATTTCCTTTTAAATATTTTTATTTGGCCCCACAATGGCATTTTAGCATGTTAGTAACCCCCCCACATTGGTAAACCAGTCCCTTCAGAAGGTGGCATGTTAGCTTGTGACTGCTGGCAGCTTCTCCACAACTCCATCCCCCTGTTGAACCTTGTGCTCTAAGCCTAAAATGATTTTTCCTGATGTTATTTAGTACATCCACTAATCTCTGTAGTGCCTTGCTGTGCTTTTCCCATCTTTAGTGATGGCAGTGTCAGCAGGGCTTCTGCCCAAGCAGTACAGGGACTGCTGAGATGTGTGTGTAGTGCTCTCTTGCCATTCCCATTTGCTTGTAGTGACTTGGTATAAGAAGTTTAAAGTGAAGCGTTTCCTGTGGTCTTCAAACCATGATTTTAAGCTTTTTCATTCACTGTTATTAAATCCATTACTTTGGTGTGCTCAAGAATGTATAGAAAAGAGAATTAACTTCTTTTGTGGCTTCATTTCTACTCTGACCACCTGTTCTCATTCTTTAACAACTTATTAATTAACTTAGAATAATTTTATTATCCCACATATATTTCTGAGTAACAGCGATTGTAAAAAAGGACAATATTTTGAGACAAATGATAGGGTTTAAAATTAAAAAAAAAAAAAAAACAACCCAAAACTAACAGATAAAACCTGCTCAAGACAGTGATTGCAAAAAAGGACAATATTTTGAGACAAATGATAGCGTTTAAAATTTAAAAAAAAAACCAGCCCAAAACTAACAGATAAAACCTTATATGTGAATTTTCTGGTACATGTGGCAGCTCAAGGTTGTGTTGGAATATGAGAAGAATCTTAAAGAAGTGGGATTGATGTGAAAAGTAATGAACCTTCCTTTATATATATATTTTTTCTATGCTGACAAACTCAGGTGTTAATCCAAAAGCCTTGTGTGGCTAATGGTGCTATTCTTGAAATGAAAGAAACTGTTCACACGCACAAACTGTAGTTTTAAAAATGCTATTTTAAGGTTTATAGTAGTTAGCATTAATATCTACTTTTTTCTATATTTTTATATGCAAATAGACACATTTTTCTCCTCACCAGAGCAATTTCTAAAATATTTCATTGTTACTTCTCCAACCTAGAACAATGAGAAAGTGTCTGCTGTTGTTAGTGATCTCAGCATTATAATGGAATCCAGAGAAGATTCAAATGTGAGCAAGTTTGTGTCACGGTAAGATGGAATGTTTTGCTCAAGGCAAGTTATTGTGTGGGATATGGGATACTAAATGCAGTACTGAGTTTTCATGAGAATTGCTGGCAGCCTGTGTCTTTATGAGACATTTATTTATCCTTAGTGCAGCCTGAACACTTCCCATCCCTTATCTGTATCCTGGAGAAAAGATGAAAGGCATGTGATTTTTAAGATCTAGAAGGACCATTACAAATTCATGTTAAACAGGGCCAGGTTTTGGATTATAGTGTGTTTTAGCTGTTTGAAGAGAAAAGAAACATGATAATCTCAGCTATTACATTTTAATTAATATAATTGTTCTTCAGGTGTGTACGTGAGCTGCAGTGTGGGTAATGCCTAAGGTGCACATCCAGAACCCCTCTCCAGTATTTGCCTGTTTCAGATTCTCAGCTCTCAATTCTATTTTTCTTGTTGGCAACAGGATTTATTTCACTGATATTTTTAAAAAGTACAACTTAAAAACATGGGGTAGTGTATTTGTGCAGTGGCTTAAGAAAAATTAACATACTAAAATGTATGAATTAATGCTGTTTTTAATTATTTTCTGGAGTTTGCCAAATTCTTGTGGTAACATGATGAGTAAATGATCAAATTATTTGTCTGCAGCATTCGACTGAATTCTGCTAGCAAGCTGTTCTGAGAACAAATACATTATCACTGAGTCATTGATTTAATTATTTTGGTTTTTATTATTTTTAGGTGGGGGAGGGAGAGAAAGGGCCAACATATGGGTGAAGAGAGAGGTCTATTGAGTTACTTCTGGCTTCAGTAGTCTCTACTGAAAACTATTTTACTTAAAGGCTTTGAGATTTCCCTATAAATCTACTAAAGCTTGTGATGAAACTGGGAAGAACAGTTGACTGCTCTCAAGAAGTGGGATTTACAAGAGGAAATTGTCCTGTTTTAGTCATGAGTATTGTGACAGCAGAAGTGTATTGGAACTTAATAGTCACACTGGAAAGAAAGGTGTTGAAGCAGTGGCAGACTTTATTTCACCCTGGCTGGGGCACTGCTCTCTTGTCCTTTTTCACCTTGTGCCAGTACTCACAAATAAGCACAAGTTTTTCTGAATGATAGAAGATGTCAACAAAGCAGGCAGTGTTTTCTCCTGACCTCCCTTTGCACGTGCCCCCTGTTGGCCTTGTGTCTGTAGATACCCTTGCAGCCACGTGGCCAAGAGGATCAATGGGATCAATAGATTGAAAAATACTTTTGGGGGTGGGGAACAACCCAAGCTTGTTCCCCATAACACCTACAAATTCCACTTTTCCTGTGTGCTTTGTCCTGGCCACAGTGTGTGCTGCCAGTGTGAGGCAGTGAGTCCATGGCTGATGCTGGCAGTGCCTGTTTGAGAGCACGCCCTGTTCCATTGAGTCTGATCTCCCTTCAGGGCCTGTTTTCTCAATCCCCTTGCTGGGCTGCTCCTCATTTCTTTTTCCAAGTTGCAATCCCCTCATGTCCAGTCTCAGACTTTTCCCAACTTGCCCTTTGTTCTTTAATCTGCTCCTAAGATTCCTACCTCCTTCCCTTCTTTTCCCTCCATTCCTGGCCAGCTGAATCTGGTTTCCTGCTGTTTTGTTCATTTTCAGCCTCCCTACCAGTTTGTTTTCTTCTCTTGCTTCCTTGGTCCAGTCTTGCCAAATCCATTGTCTACTTCTGTTCTGTTTTGTCTCCTGGCTGGGATTTTTTCCTCCCCAGTTTTCTAATTTATTTGGCTACGGTTTTTTTTTTTCATAATACGTGTCAGAAAAAGGTCTTTAAGAACAGCAGAGTTAAAAACCTGGCATTCAGTTCCTGCTTTGGAAGAAAATAGGGAAATGATGGAGCACTTGAACCAACATATTTTCAAATGAAGCAAATTCAGCAGTCTGCAGGTACTGCTGTAATATGTAAATGGTACATCTCTGTATAAAAATTGTACATTTTTTACAAGTGGATATATTTTATATAATTTCTTAATTATTTTGTGACAATAACAGATGTATGCAAATGGAATCACAATATTTTGTTGTCTTTTTTTGGATTTCACGTGCGTCCCCTTTGGACCACTTATCACTTATGTTGTACTTTACTAGTGTTGAGAACCACAGCAGCTAAAAAAACTCTTGACGCCCCATTAATTGCTGGGAGAGTTCACCTTTGCATGGGTTACTTAGGCAAAAGAGATTTTAAGCAGTATGAAAATTGCTCTTACTTTTTATTAACTAGATGAAATCTATAAGTCAGAGTGCAGGATTTAGGAAATATGCATTATTTTAAATGCTGCATGGGCAAAGTCCCTTGGAAATGAAGGGAAGCAGGAATTCTCCCCCCCAGCTTTGAGTCATGCTTTGCTTTTCTATGCTGATGTAGGAAGTCTTGCATTCTGCAGTGAGTTAAAATAAATTTTCTCCCTTAAAATACATAAAGGAACACGTTAAAGGAGGCTTAGGTACTCTTACAACAGTTAAATGTCCTATATGCTTGTGTGTTTTGTTGATATTTTGTGAAAGTGAAAGGGTGTTTGGATGAAGAGCCCATGATTTTAATGTGACAGAGTTACTCTCTGCCTGAATAGCCTTTTAGCTGCTTTTGGATGACTTCTCTGTAACATGGATGCTGGCATTGGAGACAGGTATTTTCTGCTCCAAGTGGATTTTTGTAATGCTAAATTCTTTCAAAATAAAAAAAAAAACCTTGAATTTTATCATCCACTCTCTTACTACCTTGTTATTTTATACCATGTTTCCTTGGTATTTTAGCATTTGGTGTAGTTGACTTCAGCAGGAGGAACGAGGCTAATTTGGGCTAATTAGGAATTGGTGTTTATGGGTAGATTTGATGCTGTGAGAGTTCACTGAACTGGTGCTCTTATGCTGTCTCTTAGTTTTTTGCCAATATGGATTTACATACAGCTGTTTTTGCCAACATATTCCCCCTTTCTAAACACTGAGTTCAGTTTTCTATCTTGAATTTAGCCAGTGCTATGTGAGAAAAGTACATCCTCAGATATATTGATTGACTGACTTCTACATTTGAAACTGCTTCTTTGAGCTTCTACCCAAAACTTTTTCTTTCTGTTGATGATCTATCCTTGAAATTTTTTATCTGCTGCATCACCTAAAAACGATTTTGAGACAAAAAAGGAAATAAACTAAAAACCATGCTCAAACAAGGTCACAGTGTCTGTGATAGCATTTTAAATAGCATAAACATGGATATTTATAAAAATTGCCAAGTTCTTCAAAAAGAATTTCAAGTGTGTAGTTTGGTAACAAAGCTTTGTGTTGTCCTGTTCCACAAGTGGAGATTGAAAAAGCCCAGTGCAGTTTGTGTGGAATCTGTTCTCCAGGCATGGATGTGGGCAGTTGTTACCATGGGTCCACAGTTCATATTGAATGTGTAGACTTTCACATGTACAATTCAGATTTGTGGTTAAAAACAGCTCCCAGACCAGGGCTAATGAGCTATTGTAAATGAGTGTCTGTGTCCTTCCAGGGACTCACTTTTCCCAGTGCTGCCAGCATTTTTTTCATCTTGGCCTGATTTTGTTGGCAGCTGTGACTACTGTGGTAACTTCCTTTAATGATGCTGTTCTTTCCAGGCTGGGATAAAACTTGTTTGGCTTTTCTTTCACATTTTCAATATCTGAGTGACCTTAATGTATTTTTTCCAGTTTCTTTGTGTAACTGGTTAAAGTTTGCTGTTCTGTATATTAAATAGAGCAGGATTGAAAGCACAGTTCTCCCTGGGAAGGCTGAACTGACTTGGTAATCCACTGCTGGCAGCCATTCTGTGAATGCCTCAAGTTCTACTCTCAGCTGTTCTGAAAATCCAAAAAGAATAGCTAATCTCAGAATGGATGTTAGAAGTAAAATTTACATTGGAATTTAAATACTCTAACTTCCTGAAGTGTTCTCAAACATCAGTCAGGTATCTTCCTCAGTCAGGTTTTGTAAACTTGTAAAATCCTATATTAGTAGCCAAAATAAATATTTGTACTTCCAAAACAGTGCTTGCCAGGTGTGTGTTGATGATGGCTAATAGTCTGTGACTTCATATCAACAATGACAAAGCCTTTCACCCTTATGTTTAAATAATCATGTTACTTCAGATATTCTGATGTGGTTTTTGTGGAGTTCTGCATCCTTTGCATTCTGGCTGCATTTGTTTAGTGAAAACTGCACACCCTTTATGAGGGTTTTTTTTTCCTCTTTTCCCCAACAATCCTGCATGTGTGATTTGCTGCCTAAGTTTGTCACCTTACATTGTCTCTTTTCCTTTCTTCATCCTGATTCTCACTAGAAATTCAAAAAGTAAACATTTATATCTATCTTTCCCTCACACTCCCCCCCAACATAAGAAGGAACATGGACCTGTTGGAGCAGGTCCAGAGGAGAGTGAGGAACATGTTCAGAGGGCTGAAGCCCCTCTGCTCTGGAGACAAGATCACATCAAGATTTAACTGTCTGACAAAGTTTTGGTTCAGATGCCCTGTGTCATCAGGCCTCCTTTCCTAGTGAAGCTGCAAGGTTAATCTTGAAAAGCTGAATGTCATGTGGGCAGAGGCAGGTAACATGAAATGTAGAGTTAGTTGGCTAGGACAAAGATTTTGGGAATATTTGAAGGTTACTGATGCAGTTTGGGAAATCTTACCATTTTGCAGGTTCGGGTTTTACTACGCAACATCTTAGAATTTATTTAGAAAACAAGTTGAACAAGAATAAAATCAAACTAAGATTTTGCAGGTGGCTACTTTGTTCCCACATTTTACATATAAGACAAACACTAGAAACACTGGTTTAGGAATGTGTTCTTCAACCTCTTTTTCAATCATTACACTACAGCTTTTTTTTCAGCTTTGTCATTCTTATTTTGGGCAATTTCTACTTCATATTTAAACAATACTAATGAATTTTTTTTGAAGTGTGAATTTTAGGCCATCTAGTTGATACATCTGATTATGAGTGGGTTAAACAATATATTTTTGATTTATAGCACTGAAGAGCTTGGAGATCTTCCAACATTTTTCAGAAGCCTTTCAACCTATGCTGAGTGGCATGAACATCGTAGATGCACCTTCCACCATTTCAAGGTAGTGTCTATCAAGCCTTCATTTATTAGTACAATATTTATTGTTTTAAGGAGTTTAGTAAGACAGAGCGTTGGAAGTGAAACTGGCTGTCTTTAGCATAATACAGGATCTTACTTTTGTATGTGGTGGTGAAGAGAGTATGAGCTAAAATTTGTGCTGTGTTTGAGGGGCAATTGAGCAGCAATTGCTGTGGTCCTCATGGGTGGAGGAAAATAAGACTGTGCCTTTCTGTGAAGGAGTAAGACAGTTTGCTTTGGTATTATATTTTATTTTTATTTAAAAAAAGAAAAAGAAGAAATTAAAAGAAAATAACACTTGTAGTCTTTGGCATATAAATGTTGGTTTTGAAGGATTAGATCTGTTTCTCTTGAAGATGTGTCAGCATATGTTTGGATGACAGCACTTTCAGTTCTGGAGTGTTTTACTTGTGTGGGAAATAAACTGTTCCTCCCTCCTAACTGGAACATAGTATTTGAGCTTAGTTTTAAATTACCGGTATTTGGCTTGTTTGTTTTGGCTTTGTGCTGGTTTTAAGATAAACAACTAATTCCTTGGAGTAAAAATACTACAGTCTTACAGACACAAAACATCTTACATGATGCTTTATGTTAGAGAAGGATGTTTAGCTGCTTAATTGTTTGTGGTTTCTTGGCTGAGTTTTACACACGTCAAGAATTTACTGTCATTAAACTCGACACCATCTTTACTTTTCAGATGTAGTATCAAGTGGGAAGTGCATAATTTCCTATTTTTTCAGTCTTTTAGGCCTTTGAGTTCTGTGCCGAATTAATCAATTTCTATTATCCAATCAACCAGAAAGGAAAAAAGAGTTCTGTTTTCTGATAGCACTAAAAAAAACTCCAGTCCTCAGCTGAGCAATGAACTGGCATTGCCTGATCCTGCTGGCTTTTGTCTAAGGGTTTTTCTCTAATCCCTCCATAGAAAAGGTAGAGCACCAAAAGCTTTAGGGATCTCCAGCTGTTTTTTCCAGCTTCCCTCCATGCTTTCTGATCCTTAGATCAGTAGTCACTGTGGTTTCTGGGACAGTGATTTGGTGAACTGTTGTAAATATTTCTCATTTTAAAATATAATAAAAAAGAAAAAAATAGGAAAGAGTTTTGGAGACAATTTTCAAATTGCTGTTATATAAGTAGTTTTTAAAAGTATTTGTTCAGATGTTGAGCATAAACAATGAAACTGTCTGCTAATTGCTAAAAGATGTGTAAAGATAATTCATTACAAGTTTCTCAGTATTACAGATGTTCTTTCTAAAGGTAGTTTTATTTCCATGGTTAAAGATAATGTTGAAAGACAAACCAGTTTGGGATAGTATTTACCAAATAAGACTGACTGTGTGCATATGGTTATTTTTCTTAGCATTGCTAATGATTTAATTTCAAAAAAGAAGACTTTCTCAGGTAAAAGAATTAATAAAAGGATCAAAGATCAAATCTGACAATTCAAATAACTAGATTGCCAAGGAGAATGTATATTTGTAATTTAATGTTTTAGTAATTTGTGGAAAAGCAATTAGACATATATTGTTAATATATGCATAAAACCAACTCAAGAGTCTATCCTGTTAATATTCACACTTACACAAAATTAAAAATGAGTCTGTAATATTTGTATTTATTTTTCCCCCCTACCTGCTCTCTAGACTCCCCTGTTTTGGAGAGAAAACTGTTGGGGGGGAGTCTTGGGTTTATAGCTTTTCTATTAGCGTGGGGTTTTTTAAAAAGAAAATTGCCAAGGCTTCTGTGTAAAAATAGTTTCTGATACTTTCCTCGGAGTGTAGTGTAAAAACACCAAAGGTAGTTTATTTTTTCTTTCCTGTTTTGGTACTTGAGAAGAAAGGGATAATGTAGAAGTGGATGAGTACATCAAGTAATATTGGATGTTTTGAGATTAATGACAATTCAAGGCCAATTCAACATAGGTTTTGAAGGACCAAGTGGAGTGTTCACAAAGTATTCTGTATGGCAGGTCTTGCTATTGTCACAATAAATATGTCTGTAAAATGGATTTACATCTGCAGATAACCTAATCTTAGTGTGCTGTGAGGCTGAACAACTGAAACATCTTGGCAAGGCTGGAAGAGCAGGTTGTTGAAGCTGATACTGATAAACAAGAACAAAAATTCAAGTTTTATTGGAAATTCAGAACAGAAATCAGTGATAGGAAAAAATAAAATGGTTTACATTCAGCTTGATATTAGTACTGGTCACAGAAATAGGAGGTGGAAATCCTCCCTACTGAAGCTTTTCTCACTTCATGTTTTGATTAACTTGCTGTGAATGGGGAAAATGAAGTAAAACACATCAGGGAACTTGGTGCCTGCATGAGACATTCAGAAGGTACCACTTGTCTACTTTGGTTTGCTCACAAAGTGTCGATAGCATTAATTAGTGTTACTGATGATAATTAGTACGTTTCAAAAATATATACAACATTTTAATGTAAAATTACTTGTGTGGTAGTAGGTAGGTAGTATGTTTACATGTGTGTATATACTACAAAAATACGCATTTATTTGTGTATACATGTTTTTGGTGATGCTTACTGGGTTTTTTATTTATGGTGATTTACTGAAAAGAGTTTTAGTAGCAATGATTTGTGATAAGAATAAGATCAGAGGCTGCTGCTTATATAACATTATTACCCTTACAGCTGTGTTTTTTCCATCTTGGGCATTTATCACAAGAGATGTAAGAGAATTGATGGGTTTAATTTTTTTTCCAAATAGAAATTTGGCTTGACGTTGGAATGTATTTTTACATGCTTTGAAGTTGTTTTTTACATTTTGCTAAAAAGCTGGGAATATCAAAGTTTTATGATTTATGTGGAAAAATGAAAACTAAGTATTGCTGCCGGACTTGGTTTTGTTCTCAGTTAAGACAATGGAATTTCCTTCTTTTACACTAAATAACTTAAAATGGAAAATATTGGGGGTTGCTGTTTTTTATGGGTAATGGGTTCAGGGCAAAAAATGTGTTCAGAATTACGTGGGTATCAATTCCCCATAACACAAGCACTAACAAATCAAGGCTTAGCTAAATAAGATAAATAAAACTAATACAAAATATCTTGTAAAATCAATATTTTAGATGTAGTGATACATCATCATGCATTTGATGCTTAACTATATCTACTAATTAGAGTCTATACTAGCTTCAAAATTAGTACAAAGTGGATGTGGTAATAGTAACTAGCACACCTTTGGCATTCAGTTGTCTGGAGGCTTTACACCTGTGGTAGTCATTGGAAAGGAGAAACTGGATGTCAGAAATGTACAGCTGTGGAATTAAAAACATTGTGCCCTTTATCAGTGATGGCCAGTTTTAGATGAATTGAGTGTCAAGGCCTGCACCTGTCAGTTTGTTTTTCATACACTGCCTAGGTTCAAGTCACTGAGTGATTTCACTCAGTTGAAGTTACCTCTGATTTCAGATTAATGATGGAATCAACTTTTCTTTGTAACTTCCAAGTCTGATTTGATTTTTCCCTAATAATCAGAAGTATTGCTGCAGAAGGGTAATTCTCTTTGCTCTGACATCTAGATGAAATCATTCTTATTTACAGGTAAACACATGAATTCAGCTTTGCTTTTAACTATATTATCACATTTCCTGTCAGGAGAAGCTGTGGAACCAAGGTTTGGTCTACATCATTAGTTAGTAACAAAGGTATTTGAGTCTGTTATGCTGTATGTAGAGCATTGTTTTAAAATAGGAAGCTGGTGTTGCAAAAACAGCTCTTGTGAGAACAATGCAGCAAAACATATATTTCACCTAAAATATATTGTGTAAAAATAAAACATGTTATTTTCAAAGCAGAATAGTAGAAGGAAATCTAAAACATCTTTACAAAGCTCCAGTTGCTATGTTGCTCGGTGTACTAAACCTAAACAGCAGTTATTCTCATTTACCACAAATCAAGTTTTTAAGGAAATGTTAATGACTTTAAGCTTTGAGAAGTTCTGTCTCTAAACATAAGTTTCTCTCATCTGCATCTTCATCCAATACACTTTTGAAGGTCAACTGAAAAGATTTCACTCCAGATTAAAAGAGTGGGATTAGAATTCAGAATTATTTTTCCTCTTTGGTTTGCTCAAAGAAAATCTTGCATTTTTCTGAAAGTAAAATCTGGCGGTTGTTCTGAGTGCTGATAAAGAATGAGAATAAGGAGTTTTGTGTGGTTTTATCTAAAGAGTATGTGGTGAAATAAAAGTTGAGATAATGTGTATGAATGTATATATATTTTTACACTTTTGTTAACAGAAAAGATTCTGAAAGCATGAGGGACACCACAGCTACAAAAGTGACTGGTTTGAAATGGTTATTTCAGAGGAGAACGGTGCAACATAGCAGAAGGTCCTGGGTGTGCAGGGAAAAGAGCATTAGTAAGGGAGAGGATATGAACTTGTAAACAAAGGAAGACGTGATCCTTGTTAGCATGCCAGGGTGTGGCATGTGGGGTGGCACGTGCTAGTAGTAGGTTCCCACGGGCAGCATCCTCAGGCAGGAGAAGGCGTTGACGTGCTTGGCCAGGACGATGGGGTTGCCCTCCATCCTGATCTCGTCCATCCGCGTGCGGATGTAGCGCGTGTTGTTGGACTTGCAGAACGTGTCATCCGTGATGGTGGTGATGTTGTTGTACTGCAAACCAAAACATTTTCGTAAATAAATGCATACATGCATTGTTGATAAAAGATTAGAGCTTCTTTTTGCCATTTGCTATCCCTGATGTACAGGAACCAATAATAAATCCTTTCATGGGAACTAGCAGCTTCTGAGCTTCTGGATGGTCGTGGCCATACACATTGGTATGGTCAATTGTTTTATGCAGAGGTGCAGTGGAAAACTGTAGTGGGAACTGTTTTAAACTAGAATGAATTTGATTGAAGTGTGACTCCTGGGGTGTTTCCTAAGAGAATGCTAAGGGAATCCTTTGGGAATACCTGAAGGTGAAGAATGCGCAGACTCTCCGGTAAGTTCAGGGGGACAGATTCCAGTGCGTTGTGTCCTAAGTAGAGGTAGGCCAAATTTGTGAGCTTCTGTTAAACAGAAAGAGAGGTTACTGATGCTGGTATTACTTGAGGTTAAGTAATGTATGGGTGTTACAAGACATCAGTAATTTTTTTTCTGATCATCTAGCCTTTAAACTGATGTATCAAAAGCCATTCTTTTGCTGTGAATGTTGAATTCTATTATATCAAGAAATTCATAGAACAGACCTTCTATGGTTGGGAAATTTCAGTGTCAGCATGTTGGTTATCAGACTTGAGACCACTATGAAGTACTATATGTATATTGTTTATTAGTATTTCTGTAGTCTTTAGAACTCTAATTGAGCCATTAATTTCTGAATATTTTTTCTTTACATGTTAGAGAGAAAGCAAGCAGGTGAGATATTCCATAGAAAATTCTTTTCTACGTGGAGGACATGACATAGTGAGTGCACAAATACTAATATTCCAGAGTGCCTTAAAAGCAAAGCAAAAGCTGGAAAGCTGCTTCATTGTAGTTTGTTTCTTAGATTACAAAAAATACAGAAAAATAATTTGGTGGCATAGTCTGAATGTCTAAATAGTCTGGTTATTAGTTTTGGTTACTTTGATCATCTAGATTATTGGGTTTTTCCTTACCTTGAAAGCATTTGCTTTGATTCCTCTACTCTTGATTCTGTTTTGGTTTGCATTAAATGTTGTCAGTTTGGGAGGTAGAACAGGAAGTTTTACAAGTCGATTTTCAGCAAGAGAAAGTTCTTCCAACAGCAGAAGCTTTGAAAAGGCTCCATCTTCTATTTCTTCTATCCTATTTCCACTAAAATCAATTCTTCTCAAGGTAGCTTTACACAAAAGAAATTAAAATCTAAGTATTGACTTTATAATTAAATGGCATGTGAGATGTGTATGGCTGTATATGCTAAATGTTATACTGTTGGCTGCAGCATCTAAATTGTGATCTACAAATGCAAATACTATTAAAACTGACATTTTGATTTTTTTTTCCTGGTCTTAAATTGAAAAAATTAAAAGGGAAATACTCTGGGTCCTTCTTTTTGTCTTAGAGATAACATTATTTCAGATATTCATAGAATTTCTCATGCTGTGGAGTGAGATAGCTGGCAGAGTTTTCCCTGGAGCATTTGAAGGAAAAATAATGCCTGCTCATTTAAGACTGTCTGGGATGCTGAGCTGAATTTTATTTTTAGTAATCTGCTCTTTGCCTGATTGTTTGGGAGTATTAAGATGCCGGCAGGTCCGAAATGCACGTCCATTGTGCCTTTCCATTTTGTATTCTAAAACAGAAATTGAGGTGTCACTTACTAATGTCAGCGAAGTCTGAGGCTGCAATCCTTTTGATCTTGTTGAAGCGAGCGTAGAGGTAAGCGGTTTCCTTGGGCAGGGGGGGCACGGCCTCGATGTCGATCTCCTCGCAGTACACGGAGCCACTCAGGCACACGCACAGCAAACACGTGGGCAGGTCTGCCAGCGAGGGCAGAGCACACAGTTACAGCTTCCTCAGCCTTGCTTACTCAAAAAAGAGTTTTCTCTAGTGTCTTTTGAGATTTCCCGTTGTTAGGTTTTCAAAATTTATTTGCATCAATTTCTGAGATTTAAAATTCTCAACTGTTTTGGGGTTTTTGTTCTTTTTATTGTGCGTGATTTCCCTGTGTATAATCTCTGTTCTTACCTGAGCATGTGAAATGCTATTAATCAGCCTGAATTCAATTTAACTCTTTAGTTGGAGAAGAGTACGGTGAATGTGACAACTGCAAGTTTGTGACCCTGTTAAATATCACATTTGGAACCAAACCAACAAGGGGAAACACCTGGCAGTGTATTTGGTACTGTGAGTGCATTGGAGCATTTCTGGCAGGTCACACAATATCCTGGGTTATTCCTAGCTACTACTCTGTCTAAACCTTTTGATAAAAACTCCAGCAATTATGTTTATGTATCATATATGGTTTAGGTTGGAAGGGACATTAAAGATCATCCCATTCCAACCCTCTGCCACAGACCAGGGGACCTTCCACTAGACCAGGTTGCTCAGAGCCCTGTGCACAATCTCTATCAGTTTTATACTGAGATTTTCACAGCTGTTGTTTTAAGTAGAGAGATAAACTTTTTGTAATGTAGTTTGAGACCTTTGAGGCATGTCCTGGTCCTCATGGACAGTAGTAAAGTATCAGTAACTTCTGCTTTGCTCTAATCTTTTCTGTCAGCAATATTCAAATACATATAGTGAATGTGACTTTGAATTCTGTTTCATCACCGCTGCTGTGTCTTGTGCTGTGTTTTCTATGTTTTGAGAGTTCTGGTTGGCTTCCACCCTGGAGTGAATGCAGTGCAGACAGCAGGATCTACACAGGGTAGTTGTCACCACACAGCAAAACAGGACCTTCCACAACCAGTGAGGTGTTACAAAAGCAGCTGGTCAGTACTGGGAAGCCAGCACGTAACAGTAATTCTTTTTCTTACGGCAGCATTGCAGAGACTAGAATGAATATTTTGAGGTTTAGCTTTGTGAATATCATCATTTTTAGGCTGCGGTGTTCTGCCCTATTTGGTGGTTTGGGGTTTTTTTAATTTAGTGGCTTGTTTTCATGTTTGTGTAGGAAATGGAAAATGTCAAACAACGTTGTCGCTGTTAAAAAGGCAATAGTTTTTATGCTTGTCTGTCTAGAAGCTCTGATGTTCTTGGAGACTTGCTCGGCTTTTGATGGGGGCTTGTTGACAGGTGCTGTTTGGCAATAATTAACCTTGAATTAGCACTTTGGTAGGCATTGACAGTCCACTGGTCTTGCTGAATCATCAGTTATTTTTGGAAGTTTATATCACAGACACACAAAATAAGTGTCTCTTTTTCTTACTGCTCTGTTTGGCAGAAAAACTTTGTCCTTTTCATGTGTAGGGGGCACTGGGGCTTGTTAGGAGAAATCTGGACAATGTACCCAGGGCCTGTAGGAAGCTTTGGCAAGTGAAGAACGTTCCTGATGTATTTGAAATATTGACCTCCCTGATCATCAGATGTAAACTTTGAGAATAGCCAATTGTTCAAATAAATCTGTTGAAATAATTTAAGCACATAGTATTTCATCATCACTTGGTTAAACTGTGGAACTTACTGGGGGATGTATTTTGGTTTTTTTGTTGTCTTGTCTAACTTACTTAACTTGGGTGCATCTCAATGGCACATATGACTGGGCAAGTCTGTGGAGATGCTTACAAGCTGTGCTTTGTGTATTCAGAATTTACCTAAGGATCCTTTAAATATTTCAGCCTGCTCCATCAGAGGTTAGGTTTTCCACAGGAGATATGAAAGATATTCATAAACAAAAAGATTACTTCTGTAGCCTTTGTTATCCTTTGCACTTCAGATTTGTATGCTAAAATATATTCTTTTGGAAATCTTAGACATCACAATATTCATATCAGTTAACTTACTTGTGTCCTTTGTTGGTGGGACATCGAGTTGGCTGTCATCACTTTGCAGCATTAGGGAGGTGTCAAGAGAAATGTTTGTTCCATCCTTTGTGAGAGAACAGTTGTTGTTTTAAAACACAAACCGCAGACAAAAAGCCACAGAGCATTACAAGGATTTGAAATAACATCTTTTAAAGTGAGCTTCCTACAATATACATATTTATGGCACTTAATTTTTAAAATGCTTTTATAGGTTGGCTGAGTAAAGTGATGTATTGTTACTTTTACACGAATTATTCACTTTAAAAGGCAAAAAGGGAAGGTGCTGCCAGTGCTCTTTAGAAAACTCAAGCTCTTCAGGAAAGGAAAGTAGACACAAAATAGAAAAGGAATATATAGTCTATATGGTGGAAAGGAATAAGTGGCAGGTATTTCACACAGTAGAGTTTTGGAGATCAAGATCAAATCCAGCTCTAACACCTCAACTAGACCTTGGCACCGAGTGCCACATCCAATCTTTTTTAAACACATCCAGGGATGGTGACTCCATCCCCTCCCCGGGCAGCTATTCCAGAACTTTATCACTCTTTCTGTAAAAAACTTTTTCCTGATGTCCAATCTATATTTCCCTTAGCTTAAGACTATGTCCTCTGGTTCTGTCAGTGCTGCCTGGAGAAAGAGCCCAGCCCCAGCTGAGCACAGGCACCTTTCAGGAGCTGTGGAGTGATAAGGTCACCCCTGAGTCTCCTTCTCTCCAGGGTAAACACCTCCAGCTCCCTCAGTCGTTCCTCACAGGGCTTGTGCTCCCAGCCCCTCTCCATCCTCGCTGCCCCCTCTGGACATGCTCGAGTGTCTCAATGTCCTTCCCAAACTGATGGCCCAGAACTGGACACAGCACTCGAGCTGCGGCCTCACCAGGGCCAAGTACAAGGACAGAATGACCTCCCTGCTCCTGCTGGCCACACTGTTCCTGATCCAGGCCAGGAGCCATTGGCCTTCTTGGCCGCCAGGGCACACTGCTGGCTCATGTTCAGCCGGCTGTGATCAGTGCCCACAGGTCCCTTTCTCCTGGGGACTGTCCAGCCACTCTGTCCCCAGCCTAGAACACTGCAGGGGGTTATCGTGGCCTCTTGTGATGCAGGGAGCAGCAGTCAGGTTTTCATTGGATACTGGAGGAATTTTAGAGAATTACCTATTATTACTGTATTTACAGTATAGATACAGTGGCTTATACTGTGATTTGCATGCAGTAACGTTAAGGGGATTTCAGTTTGACTGTGGAAGTTGTTTTTGGCTTGCATCATTTGCTTGTTTATTTTTTTTTAATGGGGAATATTTGTAGGACAGAACAAGCCGATATGTTTTTTGGTGTGTGTGGCTATTGGAAACACATGCAGGAAAAAACACTGTGAGATGTGGAAGATGTTTTCCTTTAAACATGCTTAAGGATCAGGCCCTGGCAGGCTCTGTGAAAGTTACTTGCACGCTGGGAGTGCTGACAAATGAACCCCTTTTAGTTTTCTTAATCCCCCCATTCTCCTCTCCTTCAGGCACACAGGTGGTTCATCTGCAAGTGCAGTGTGCAGCTAAGAGCTTTCAAGCTCCTTCTGATACTGTGTTTTATTTGGTATTTAGTTGCTTGTGTGTACTTTACTGTGGGAATTTTTTTATACTGCAAAACAAACCCCTCATGCTTGACATAAAGCCTGAGAAACAAATATCTTGGCCAGCCTCTGTCATTTTGACCCCTTTTTAGCCTGTGAATCATCCGTCCCTTGGCTCTTCCCTGCGTCTGCCTCTCCAGGCTCTGGCTCTGGTTTGGGCTAGCTTGGTTTGTCCTAGTGAAGTTTTTGGGTTCTCTGTTAGGAAGTTTAAGGTTCTCAGTAAGATTCTGGCAGCAGTTTGTCCAGAATGCTGGGTGGAGGGAAGCTGGGGGTGTCAGCTTACCAGCTATGCTCCAGCAAACAGCAAATCTCCCAGCAGCTTTCTGCAGGAGTTAGCTCACCAAGATGGGTTGATTAGGCACATGAAGACATGGACCTTGAGTATGTGTGCCAGTAGAGACTTCTGCGTGCATGGACTGCTCATGGAACAAGTGGACTTGTATGGCTGCAGCTGGTTTGGCTCCTGAGGGAAATTTAATATTTGCTGGCACAGCTTATCTGTCCCAGGTGAAGATTTCTAACACGCTCTCCTACTTGAGGCATCAAAGTAGTCTTTTGTGGGACTTCTTAGCATAATGCAATGTACTGCTAATCTCTGCCAGTGGGAAATGTCATTACAATTAAAAGTGGTAATTTGCAGAATATAATTAAATTCCTAAAATTAAAAAATATTTGCTGATCAGCCATAAAAATTCATCACAATAGAGTATCAGTGCAGAAGACTGTTTGGATTATAACCACAAGTTCATTACTTGCCTATGTCAGGAATGCACTGGAGGACTATTGGCCTACTCACACACTTAAATTCCACCTGCCTCTTCCACTTTACTGCACAGACACATTAGCACTTGACATCTAAATACTCCAACCATCTTCAAATTTCTGCCAAATAATTATTCATCTTATAACACAAAGGTCTGGTAGTTTATATTCAATTAAATCAGTTAGTCCAGATGTGAGACAGCATCTAATTAAGTGGTTCTGTTCTCTTGTCGAAATTAAGATTTTATGTTTTAAATTGCTCAAATTTTATTCAAGACTGGTGTGGCTGTGGTATCAAATAATCACAGTAACTAATTTCTTCTGATGTTTTTGGTAAAAGTCTTTTTTCTAACAGTGTGTTCAAGCATATAGTAAGGAGTTAAATTTGTATGCAAGACAGATTTCTGACTGAGCATGCTTGAGGAAACATTTGGCATGCATTTGAGTTCCAGTTAACGCTTGGAATATTTGGGGAGTAAAATCGGTGTAATAAATGAATAGAAGATCTGTTTGTGCACCCCATGATGTAAACTGGGAACACTGGCACTTGTGTCAACGTAGTTGTTGCACATAAGGAACTCATTTATTATTTTGCAATGAAAACATGTCAATAGAGACCTGACCTGATGGAAATAATGACTGACTACATTCCTTAGAATTATCCTAAGCAAAACTGTTGGCCTTCAGAACACCTCCAGCTTATAGCACTGCCAGGAGCACATTGATTTGTCTGTGGCACATCTGTTGGCACCATTTCCATGTAGGTATACTCCTTGTTCCATTACTGAAGCAGCAACTTATTGATCAGTGTCATCTGATGCTGTGCCTAGCTGGTTAAAATTAACGGGTTTAATATTTTTTAAAGACTTCTGAGTGGATAGTTACCAATTAGTTAAGAGTCATTTATGTATTCCCTTTTTCATGGGTTTATGAAAACATGTTACTTCATCACTGTGGCAGATGTCAGATTTAAAAATACCTTAGACAGTTATTTGCCATAAATATGTAGCTGATTGTTTTAATCAACAGTGGAGAGCTGTAATTTAAGTAGATGGGGGAAATATTAAAAAGGTATACAAAAGGTATTTTTCTATATTTGGACTGCAATTTTTTGCTTACTCTCTTTTGCTGTTTTATTTTCTTGCTTATCAGGCTAAGTTATTGTAACAAGTACAGTTAATATTAATGAAAACCTCCTTGAGCTTTTCGTACTGAGCTGTTACCACTTGCTTTGGATCTGTGGTATTTTCCTTGGCAACTCCTCTTGGGACAATTGCTGCTGTTTTTTCTCCCTGATCAGTGTTGTATCTCCTTCTCTCTTGGTGTGTACTGGTTAGGTTTGAAAGGGGGTGTGACGTTTGTAACTGTCCCTGGCAGATGAGGTTGTGGCACTTCACTTAATTCTCCCCTGGCTTTGTATTGAAATTCAGGGGCAGGAATGTGGAGCACCCAACAAAAACATTCTGTTGGGAGATGCTGGTGAGTGCCCTGAGATGCAGGGGATATTCTCTTTATCAAGACCCTCAAAGTGTTAATGTGTAAGTGACTCCTCCAGCACTGGACATTCTATAGAAGTTTTGGACTACTGAACTGTTGAGGTGTAAAAAACCCAAACCACCCACCCCTGAAAAACTGAGGCAAGAAACTTGATAGTTTGGCAGGTCAAAGGAGGAACTGTGGTTTCTACTGGCAGATTATGTTCCATAAAAAGGGGGGTTCCAATTATTACTTTGGTAGTGTAAAAAAAAAAAAAAATCACCTTCCTTGTTCTTAAGCAAAATAACTGAGTTAATACAACATTGCTAAAACTGTTGAGCTAGTAATTAGTGTGTCCTGTTCTTTAAAATTTATGATTGCAGGCACACAAGAACAGCAGAGTGAAAATGATGCTTCAGCCTTATTTGTGCAAGCCTGCCTTCTGTGGCTTACTCAGGCTGCAGCAAGGATTTTTTTTTTTTTTTTGGTGGTTTTAGTTTTAGTGGCTTTCCCTATGTCTGAACTCATTGTATGTTTCCCTGTATTTTAGGACTTCTCCATAAAACTCACACGCATGCACATAACACCTTTCTCATATAATGCTTAGTTAAAAATATTTAAAAGAAAATATAAATAAAATACCTTTCTTATATCCTTGGATTGCATTTCATAATCTTGTTGGGTCAGGCTTTCCATGGAAACATCTGTATCATAGTCATAGAACTGGAGTGATTCTTGCTGTAGAGGTGGTGCTGGATTTACCAAAGGTACAAACACCAACAAAAAAAAAGTAGCCTGCAAAGTCTCCATTGTTGCCCAGAACGATGTCTATGGCTTTCAGTGAGCTGGTGAAGATCTGCTCGTGCCTGGACTCTGGAAAACACTTTCTTTGGGGCTGGAAATGAAAATGCAATCCGTCAAAACAATATTTAAAGCCTAGAGTACTTGTTGGCAGTGGTTTGTAACACATAAGGAACATGGAACAACTTTTAACTCTTGGTATCCTTTAATTAGACTTTATAGAACCTGTTCTTAACATTAGAAGAACCTGGGAAATAATAAACATTTTATAACAAATAAGGAAAATATCTTAGTTGCACTTGTTTGTTTCCCAGTTTATTTTTGTTAAAAGCAAGATGATTTTGTTAATATTAAATATTAGGCATATATGTAGATTAACTAATTGAAATATGTTCAAATGCATTTTTCTTTATTGTCAGAATAAGGATTTTCAAACCTAAATGCTCTATAACAAAAGCCTTTCATTGTCTTTTACTTTACATGTCAGACTAAACAAGATAAGATAACTTAATACCCTCAGAATATTATACAGGTTGGGCACTTTTCAGACAAGAAAGGTGCAGAGGCTGCAAACATTATCTTTGAAACATTACAAATATGCTTGCAATATTTTAAAAAATAAATCATTGCACAGCATTTTTCTCCTCTTAACTGTATTTTTATTTAAGCTCTAAGTTAATCTACTTTTAGGAAAAAAGTCCACCTACCTTTTTAGCAGATTCCAAGCTCTTCAATGAAAAAACAGATATCCTTATCTATAGTTATCCTTTTGTCAATGTACTTTAGGTTCAAGTTATGCATTACATCCAAATTGTTGAACTGAATTCTCAAAGTTTGACAGTCTGGAAAGTGCTTTCCATGGGGTAAAAACGCTTTGCCAGCATTCTCTCCCAGGGTGAGAGGTAATATCCTGGAGCAGGGGGTTGTACTTTGCATAACATTTGCAAAAGTCTGTGTAGCTCATCCTACTTTTGGTGTTCCTTGTTAAAATGGCAGCTTGCTGTTTTGTGGTGATTTGCTCTTTATATTTGCTGAGGCTTTTTCTGTAAATGAAATATTAATTGTGCAAACTGGAGGTCTCTAATAAGGCATGTGTTATCCATTTTGTGAAATGCTTCAGCCTAGAGACAAAGCAGCTGCTTTCTGAGACAGAGGTAGAGCCAAAACACATGTCTGTTGTATTAGTCACATTTTGTGAATAGTAAAATGTTTTATTACAAGTTATATATGTTTGGAGAAGTTTTACCTATCTATGAAATGGAAACTTTTCAGTCTGAGGAGTTCTGGAAAAACATTCTTTGGAATTTATTTTTTGAGATTTTTAGACAATCAAGGTCTAAATCCTTCATTAATTGACTTATTAGACAGTTTATTGAAAAATGGTTTTCACAAAAAATACTTGCTTTGAATAAAGTTCTGCTTCAGTTTTACAGATAACTCAGTGAACACTGTCCAGGTGTAGAATTCCATCTGAACTATGAGCAGCAGTTTTCTGGATTTGTAATGCATTTCTTCCTCCCCCATCCTTTTCCTCATTATGAATTTTGGCAGTCAGCACAAATGGGAGACAGATGACCAACTTTGAAAGTTTATAGAGTAGCTTTCTCAAGTCTTTAAAAAGTGTGTAGCAATAAATCTTGTGGGAATATATCCAGATTTACATTTCTCTTTTATTGTCATACCTTTTTTCTTTTTTTTTTCCTAGAGTAATACTGGTGATAAACTGTGGACCTTTTTGGTTAAGTTTTCTTTTAAATGCTGCCTTGTTTAGCAGCCAAATATCTGTAGGAAATCTGCAGAGTGACTACAGCCAGTTGCTGTCTAAAATCTTTTTGAGTTTATAATACCACCAGTTTCTGAACTCATTTGGATTTTATACAAATGTTTGTAGTTTAGTTCATATGCAAGTTTAACAATGTGATAGTTTGGAAGCTTGCTCTAGGATAATGCTGTGATGATCAAATGGAGATGTGAAGGGAAGAGGCTCAGTAATAATGGAAGTTGGGCCCTGAATCCCATTGCTTGCTCCTCTGCTGGAGCAATGACACCAGGAGTTTGGAAGTGGTTAAATTGCAGTGTCAGTACCATCTTAGCATCCCTCCTGCCTGTCTGGGAAGTAATGACAGCTCTGCTTTGTACTTACCCTTTCCAGCTGCCACCCATCTGCCAAACATCCACATTAGGATTCCCTCTCTCTCTGGAGCATCCAAATGTTTCCAGTGCTTAAATGTAATCAAAGGATAACTATCCTAAGGGAAAAAAACTACTAAGTATTGAAGCTGAAATCAAGATATAAAATATTAAATATATTATAGTTTTATGATCATTTATTTTGTAAGTACTGAAATCCTAGATTTCACAGCTACACAGAATATCTTAGGAATAGCTTTATCTTTTCCTTACATATAACAACTTTAAAAAAATGAGGGAAAACTACTAGATAAATGAGGCCTTGAAAATGTAGGAAGTCTTCATTCAAGGCAACATGTTTGTTTTGATCTGTAAGAGGAGAAGAGGCTCTGAATTTTTAGACAACTTCAGGAACAGCTTCTGCACAAAACATGAAAAGTCTGTATTCATCAGGATCACAAGATTTCAGTGGTGTGCTTATCACAGAAAGGTTGTCGTGTGTGTACTCTCTGCAATAGAGGCACCTCTCAGAAGCTCATGAACACTTCCTTACAAATACATTCAAAGAGGGACACGTTAAGTAGTTCATTTGGCATGATGCCATCAAGGAGTAGCTCAGTGCCAAATAAAGTTGTAATCTTGCTTGTCCCATAGTTTGTCAGCATTGTCATGAAAGAAGAAAATGTACCAGCAAATAATGTCAGATAAAACCAGTATTTATCTTAACATGTACCACATGCTCAGATCAGCACAAGGGTGGGGATGGTACGGGTGACTGCAAACAAGGAAGAGGAGTATTGCTTCCTTCAACTGCTTTTTTTCTTGCTCAGAGTGACTAGAAATAATCACAATATCCAAATCATGTGAGATGAAATATGTGGTTCATATGCATTGGCAGTAGGGGAGCTCACAGGAAACACCCTGGCAAGCAGGGAGTGCTTTCTAGACACTGTTAGTGCTTGGAAATTGGATGTATAAGTGTCTTTTGCTTGGACTCTGGTTACAGGGATCGATGTACTTGGAAGGTGGTTTCTTTTCTGGAAACCTAAGCCTGCTGTTTTGTTAACTCATTGAGCTCCAGTTTTTGAGGAGGGCCTTGATAATGTGTACATGGTGTGTTTTTTGATTTCCCTATGATGTCTCATTTGCACTGACTGATTTCCCCACAAAATACTTTCAGCTGTACTGACTGTTAGTAATTTTAAAAGGTTATTTTTCCTAACTTTGTTGACATGGAATTGTGGCTTAAATTTGAACAGTAGTCTTTGCCGTGTCATTTTGTAAGGATATAAAGTGTAGCTGAAGGTGTAAATGAACCACAAGACTTCTTGTAGTGGATAGAAACCAAACCAGATTAATGGGATTGCATTCTGGTCTCTGGATTCTGCTGTCAGAAAAACTTGGTTTTAGGTGAAAAAGGTTGCATACAGAGTAGGTGTAAAATTTGTTCCCCAAGGTTTTCTTCTGTTGTTAGACAACACAGAATCAGGGAGAAAAAGTGAGAAGCTGGATGGGTGTGGATGGCAGAGGCAGGAAAAACATAGCAGAGCAAGACAGAAATGAGGGTAACTGTCCAAACTATACATGCTGCTGACTAAATCTTCAGAATCTGGGAAAGAATCTAGTATTTAGTTTATGTGTCAATAGAGAGGGGGGTAGACTTTGCTCTGTGCAAGACAGGTTGGAAATGACTTCTCCAAGGTTCCTGTAGGAATTACATGGGGGCAGGGCTGGCACTGCCTATACAAGGACTTGTAGTTGTGCAATGGGAGACAGAGCACTGGGAAAAGAAAAATGGGGAGAAAAAACACAGGGCCTTACCTCTGGGGTGCAGGGGTTAATGAGGCAATGCTAGGGAGAGTCCCACAAAGTTGCTATCAAGATAGTCCTTATGAAATAAACCGAAGCTGAGATTCTTTTTAATCACTCAGGTTTGTTCTGTGTTTAGACAGAGGAACTGTATTTTAGCTGCTTCAAGACCTTGGCTTTCATCTTGTATCACAATCTCTAAAGGATGATATTGGCAACTTCTGCCATTTCTGAGTTTTACTGTTTATAAGTGTTCTTGAAAAAAAGTACTATGGATTATTGCTCAGCTGACCTGTGCTTATGGTGGGTGCTGGGAATCCCTTACACAGAATGCTCCAAGTCAGTGTCTTCTCTTGGCCAGACATCTGTGTAGGAAAGAATGAGATGAGGACAAATTAGGAAAGCTTTTAAAGATTCTTGGGTATTTATAGACCTGGGCACAATGCTGGATTTTCTTTTGTGTGTGGTATTTCTGCTTCATGTGGAAGGTAACATGTTGGAGGTTCCTTGGCATAGCTTGTGTAGAGTGTGATTTAAACACCTCACAATGTTGACCAGCTGCTCTGGATTGGAGTAATTATAATAGAAAAGGTTTTATAGAGGAAAAGACAGTTACTGCACCAGCCTGATAACATGTACATAATAATCTGCAAGCAGTGAGAGACTGGCTGTTAAAGAGGGCAAAAGCATTAGTGATGTTAGACCTGAACTCAGTGAACTCAAAAACTCTATTTTTTTCTCCTTTTGTAACCTAAAAGAAATAACTTTTTGGAATGGTTCTCTACACAGGTTTTATCTTCTAAAACACAAGCCTTTTCCTTTGATATTTATGTGGGATTAATTCTACTCTCCACAACTACTTTTAACTGTTTGCTGCTGCATAAATGTATGATATGAAACTTCTCAGACTCCTTCATTCCCTTCTGCTTTTTGTTAAGGTCCTGACAGAGGATGTAAAAATAGTTTTTAAGCCAGTTTAATGCCAGTAATGATGATGGAGTTGCATTTATTCTGTGAACTAGAAGTATCCCAGAGAGAGGAGGGAGCAATCTCCTGGTTTCTTCACTGGTTTGAAAACTGAAGGTGGTGCTGTAGAAGAGTAGTTGTGTAAAGCAAAGTCAATTCCAACTCAGCATCCCTGAGGGATGGAGGAGTGTTCAGAGGTAGTATTAAATGTAAAATAAATGTCAACATGTCCTAGAGAGAAAACGTGGAACATTCTTCAAAATTCAGAATCAACAAAGAAGTACCTGAAGTGGTTATGCATAAACACCTCCAGATTTTTATGAAAAGTTGCAACTATTTCCAAGGCTCAGTGAATTAAATCAGTTTAGGTCACTGTTAGGGCCACCAGCTGCAAAATGAAGACAGCTGAAAAATGACCTAGTGATTGTATGAACATCCTTCCATATGTTTCTGATTTATAATCAGAATTTTTTAAGGCTGAAGATATTACCTTTATTTCTTGCATTTCTGGAAGAGAAAAACTTTTATCAGTTACTGTGTTATAAATGAATAAAGCACATTGCAAAAATCATGCATAATATTAAACAGAAATCAAACTATGGTTAACAAATACAAATGATAACCAGAGTAACAGTGCTATTCACCCAGACCTCTCTGTTAGACACATGTTCTCCTGAGCTTTTCTATGTGACATCAGTTATATCCTGAAACAAAAGCCAACCTACTGCAATTTATTATAATTTCTTAGAATTCCTTCCAGAATTGGCATTACTTCCTTATGACAAGACCATCATTTGTTGAGAGCTGTTACTATGTCCACAGGGACGTTTGAGTCAGGGCTCCAAGAAACATTGGCCTTATCCATATTTTACTTCAGTGTTCCAGGCATCTGTTCCTTATGTTGTTCATAGCATCTGCTTTACTGTGTTCATGGCTCATCTTCACATTGATCTGTTTTCCTTGCATTGTACTTGTATAATAGGGGAAGGTTAGTTTGGGGATTTTTCTCTCTGCGATGATGAATTTATGCAATAAATTACAAGGTTGTGTTTCTGTTTATTTTCCTTTTAAATTAATTAGGTTGTTAGAAATATAAATTTTGGGCAAAACAGTTAAAACATTAAAAATGTTTGTATTTGTGGAATTCCATAAGTTGCAATAGTGTATACACAAATTGGATTATAGCTGAATAGTTCATACTCTTGCAGCAGTACTGGAAAATGATAGTGAAAACTCTTCAATGTGTACTTTTTTGTTAAAAATATAGTATATTCCCCTTTCCTGCTTTACAGGTAGAAAATGCCTGTGCTTATAGCTCACAATGATCAGGTTGGACAAGAAAGAAGGAAATGGGTTTGTGTTGTAAAAGTGAAATGTGAATATGTCAAACTAAGTCAGAAAATGTGAACTGTAAAACATCTGTTTTCTATAAAGGAGCCTCTGTCCTCATCCACATCATTTTTATTATCAGAGTACTGAAGCAAAGTGTAAAAAATGTTTATCAGGAAAAAGCAAAATATATTCCCACTTTTTTGGGGCTAAAGAAAGAAATATGGAGAGTTGGATTGAACTGATTTTAGTTCTCTTTCTTTTGATTTTTATAATAATTTTTAGTGATTGGCACTCTACCTGAATTTCTCATGGAAATGCCGAGTTAAAACTCAGAGCAAGCTTTGTTTCTGTATTTTCTGACTGTGCTGTAAACAAACTCATTAAGCTATTTCCGTGTTAGGTTTTGCTGTTACTGATGAAATAAATAGCATGTTTAGTTCTTCGTTTATGAACCTATTTTCTGCTTTAAAAACACTGTATAGTTTGTAAGTACCAGAGCAAACATGAAGCAAGTATGTTTTACACTGTCTCAAGGCAGTGGTAGTGAGGCACAGAACCAGCACGTTACCATGGTTCAGGATAGTGACAACACAGAACTGGTGTGGGATTAATAAAGGTTAGTGTACAATATCCTGTGTCCAGCAATGCCCATGAACAGATGCTTTGGGAAGACAGAGATTAGAACAATGATGTATGATCCTTGTCTCTATCCTGTCTTCAAGTGTTCTTCCATTCTCCAGCTATTTGCAGCTCGGCACTTTTGTCCCTACTGTGTTTCATTTAGCAACCTTTAATGGATCTCTTCCAAGGAACACAATTACTGTCTGTGTCTTTTCTTAACACCATGTCTAAAATTGCTGCTGCATCCACTGTGTCCTCGGGTACATGGGACCTATGAGCTTCATTTGATGGCTCCTTCCCTTGTACTGGAGCAGATCCCCAGACCCTTGCTGTCAATGCAACTCATAATTTTGTGGGTATCTTCTGTATCCCCCTCAGACATCTCTTTGCTGAGCCCTCGTTCATTCCACATTGTTGATATAGAAGGCAATCCTTACCCTGGGTGACCTTGCTCTAATCCTTTTCCAGTCATACCCTGTGTAATTACACCAGCTACCTGAGACTTTGGAAATCAATACTGCATTTAATGTCTGGGTGAGCCACAGATTTATAGCAGTGTCTTGTTTTCCATTTGTCTGTAGTTACTCTCTACATTTGAGTTTCCTTTTTGTGACTCCTGGGTGCTGAGCCAGTTTTCACTGAACACTTATTGGTACTGAAGCACTTCTCAGTCTTGCTCCCTGAGTGATGTTGGTGAGGTCATCCTTCATTAGTTTTAATGTGGAACTAAGATCATCATTTCCATGGACATCACTTCTCATTTAACTGTGATGAGCTCCACTGGCTGCTTTAGCATCCTGAGGACTTTTGCAGCCATTCTCCATCAACAGTTAGCACTCATTGCTGGCATCTCACTTCTCAGCCTGGTTTGTCTATCTCTTGCTAGCATTTTAAATGGAATAAATTCCAGCACAGACTCTCTGCAAAGTTCCCACCAGTGGGATCCCTTCCACAGCAAGAACTGACCATTTATTCTTAGGCTGTTTCTCATATTTTATTTGATTTTTGTTTGTGATGTTGCCTTTTAATCTGTGGCAACTTAATTTCCTTTAAAACTTTTACAAATTTTTGTAGGCTGTTTGGACCAAGAGCTCTCTTTTCCGCATCCTTCATGATTCCCAGAGAACTCCAAGATATTTGGAAGGCAAAAACATAGTGACTTTTACAGACAGCATCCCCTGTGTTACCAGAGCAAATTTCACCCAGCTAGACATCCATTAATCCAGTACTTTATTATAATTCTCATTTCTCTAAGGCTACCAAGTCTTTAGTTCTCTGTCCACTGTAAAAGCCTTTCTGGAATAAGCGTCCTATGTGCTACAGATTATATGATAATATTAATTGAAAGAAATTGGAGTTATAATAGTTCTTCTTGTAATACAAATTTCATGTTCCACCTAAATGAGTCAAGTGTAATAAGACAGCTCTGAAGTTTTCAATAATTTCCAGTCTGACTTTGAGAAATGTATATAGCATCAATATTTTGACTTCTACTTTAAAGCTAAGCTTTGTTTCATAAATGTCTTTACAAAGCAGAAAGTTTGTGATAAAATATGTAATATTCATACTATAGCAGGATGGTGTTCTTTTATTTTTAAAGCTGAGCAAGCCTTTCAAAAAAGCCTCTTATTTTAGATTTGCATTTTGTGCACCATTCACTTAAAATCTGAAATAGCTGAAAGGTTAATATACTACGTGTATGTATTAATAAAGCAATAAAGTTATAGATATATCTAAATTATTGTATATAGTGTACATAAATGATATTGAGTACTTAAGGAATGAATACAGAAACCCAGAGGTGTTTGAGTGTGAGAAATATTAATAACTTTTTTTAAAAACCAGACATTCTGTAGCACTGTGAATTTGTGAGGTGACCATGAAATAGTTTGCTATGAATACTGGATCTGCTCAGAATGCAAATAAGAAAAACAGGAAGGAGAGAGGAGCAGATTTCTTGAGTTAGTTGGCTGAAGATCCACAAATTAATAACAATAGAATAAATTTTGTACACAAATTCTTACAACCAGTTGTCCTTAAATTCTATATATATATAAATATTCTTAAAGTTTTATATTCATAGCTTTACAATAAAACTTTTTCTTAAAAAGAAGTAATTAAGTATTTTCATTTTCTTAATATTTCAGTTGATACATCAGAAACCATAAATATGAATATGGGCCTAAAAAAATAACTGAAATTCTAAGATAAAAAATGAAACCTGCCTAGCTTCTCAAATTCTAATAGAATTCTGATTACATTGTACTTTAAGCATTGGACAACTGAAAAGACTACATAAAATTATGCAAAGTTGGTAGTATGATGTATGGATCTATCACTTGCAAAAATTTCATTTTGCTGTTGAAAAGAGTGATTTTTTTTCACTCACAGCTAGTAAAGCTCCATCAAGGAAAAAGTGCTGAAAAATAAAATGATAAAGGCAATAAAGTGCTCTATAATGTTATCTTGTCCTGTAGTTATCTGGATCTGTTTCTAGGCATAAGATATAAAAAAAAAAATTGCATAGCTCAGAGTTTTCTTCAGGTTACTTAAAGCAATATTGATTGTACTTTGAAGCAGAATACAGCTAATTGATATTAGCTGTGCAGAGGGATAAATTAATAGCAAAAAAAGCCTGCAATGCTTTTCTTTGTACCTGTCCTACTTGATGAATAATTCTACATGCAAAGATTACATTACATTTCTATGTGTCTTCTACAATAACATGGGCTGAAGCAAAGGGAAAATATAAATGCTAATGCTTCAGTTGTGTTAATGCACATGCTTTTCCCTAGATCCCAGCAGCTTGGTGAAAGATTGTTTATTGCCTGTGTTAGTAATAAGCTGAAATATCTTTTGAAAGACTGATAGTTAAAGGACATGCAAAGAAGTGAATATTATAATACAGATTGTCAGGATACTTGAAACATAATATGAGGAAGGTTTGAAGCTCCATATTTGTGATGTCCTCGTTCAGTTAGAAATTGGAGGAAGAAATATCTGTATTTCTGGGAGGTGTAGAGGAGCCTTGTGGAGTATTTTATAATCTCAATCTTTTGTCCTTTTCTCTAGTGCATCTCTTTGCTACTGCTGTCAGCAGTAGGATGTAGAGCTGGATGGATTTTTTGCCTTAATCACTTGTTCCTCTTGAATTATGACACTGATTTATGTTTTAGTCATTTTGCAACTGGATCACTTTAGAACAGAATTTCAAGTGAATTTTCTTTCACTTTGGCTGCTCACCCAGAGGTGAGCCCCTCATCAGCAGGTTATGTGTCAGACCTTTATCTAATGCTCAGGTGAGTGTTCTTTGTTCCTAGTGTTGTTTTTTGCTACACCAATAATAGGACATTTACCTACTTTAAACTCCTATCTCCACTTTATAGATGCATCTTGACTATCCCAAACTGCCCAGTTGCTCTAGGACAGATATGAATGACCCAGACTAATGAGAAGTTTCCATATATACTTATTAACAATGATTACTTCAGTGATAGTAAGGATGAAAATAGCTGTCTTCTGCTTCATGATCTTCTTCGGTTTCTTGATTGAGCGTTTCATGATTGTCTTCTGCTTCCTGGAATTCCTCTGGTGTTAGAAACCGCCGGAACACCGGTGTTCTGAGCTGGCTTGGCCTGCTGACAGTGACATTTTGCTCTCCATAATAAATGGTTCTGATGAGAGGGAAGCAGAAGAAGGCATAGGTGCTGATGGGGCTTGTGAGCTTGTTCTGGTCCACGCGTATGTAGGTTAACTGCTTGATGTTCAGTGCGTCCAGAGTTGGACACATCACAGTAACATTGATGTCTGTAAGAGAGTGAAAAATATGAATTAAAATGCAGAAAGCAGTTATGTTCTAGACCTATTGCAAAAGTGAAACTTATGTTTTGAAATCTAAAATAGAAAATGTTTTTGTGGTGCACAGTAATATAATCCTTCTCTATGCTTTAAATCGGTTTTGTAACTGGCAATGGTACCAGTTTAGGGGCTTGAAAAATATAAGGTTGTGAGGTAAGCTATTTGTAATTACTGCTTTATGAGAATTAAATATTTTCATAATTCCTTTTCTCTGTATGTTTTTGTCAGTTGCCAAATGAGAAGGAATTTTCAAAAAAAAATTAGCTGTCACATGAAAAACTGGTATTAACTTTTACAAAGAACTGTGATTAGAGAAAAGTTTCAAAAATTAAATCCTCTCTAATTTCAAATTCGTCTCAAATGACTGAGGATGTGTTTATGTTGCATTCCAAAGAACATAAGATGATAAGCTCCCCACACTCCTCCCATGACCAATGCCAAAATCCACTAAGTTTATTGCTTTTTACAAAGTTTAACTATCAACCTACTTTCAATTTCATTGTCTTCAATGTACAAATGCTGCAGACTTCTTGGAATGTAGAATACTTGTTTCAATTTGTTATGTCCAAGATTAAGTTCTAGAAGGTTGGGTAGATTAAAGGTGTTGGGTGAAATGTCCTGCAGGTTATTGTGGGACATTCTTAGAGCAATGATATGGGGAAGTCTGTGGAAATAGTTTTCTGGAATATGAGAAATTGAGTTATTTTCAAGAGAAAGATGCCGAAGTGATGGTGGCAGGTCAGGAGGCATTGTCTGTAATTTGTTGTTGCATAAGTTGAGCTGCATTAAATTTTTCATGTTTGAGAAGGGTTTTTCTTTGAATACTGAGTCGTCAAGTAAGTTATTGCAAAGGTCAAGCGTGGTCATGTTGGGCAATCCTTCCAATGCATTTGCAGGTAACCGGGAAATTTTATTAAAAGCGAGGAGGAGTCTCTCTAGAGAGCTGGGCAGAGGGAACGGAAATTCCTCTAATTCATTATGTTGTAAATGAAGTTGCACTAAGTGTGAAAGTTTGGCAAAAACACCATGGTCAATCATATGGAATTTAATGTTGTTGTAGCTGAGGTTAATTTCCCTTATGAAGGTAACATTAGTGAATGGTCCTGCAGGCACAGCTTCAATGTTGTTGTTTTGCAGATAAAGTTGTTGGACGTGGCTGGGGATGTTTGGTATTGTCTTGAGATTCCGGTGGTCGCAGTACATGGATAAGGGAAAAGCTGGTGGACAAAAGCATTCTTTGGCACACTCAACTGGAAAAGGAAAACGAGGAACTTCAGCTTGGGCGTTTGGGTTAAAATAATATGGAGGTTGATGATCTGGCTCCCCGCCATATTCATCCTCAAAATCATAGTCTTCATACTGACAAAAGACCAAAGCAGTGCAGAGTAGGTGGAGGATCGATAGGTTGCTCAGAATCCCCATATTTAAATTGATATGTTGTGACCTGTTGATGAGAAGAAACATTAACTTTTAGATAGTTATAAAGTAAATAGCACAGAAGTTTTAAGTAGCAGCAATATCTAATGAAGTAAGTAGATTAATGTCTTTTTTTGGCAACGTTGTCTGTGACATTACTAGGAAATTACGTTGTTTGTGACATTATTAGGACATTACAAGTTCTGATCTGTACCTTCCACGTGAAAAACATAAACAAATCTGTCCTTGAAGTAAACAGAGGTTTTGTGGTCCGACTTCAGGCAAGGAACAGTTTTCCATCTGTGCTGTGGTTGGTACTGAAGGATACCATAACAGGATTGTTTAAAAAAAAAAAAAATCTGAAATAGATTACTTGGAAATATTGTGCATTATGTAAAATAGAAATTTATGTGGCTTTGCAAATTGTATGTTCTGTGGCATTTTGTGCTGTTTTTCTATTTTCCACAAAACATGACTGACTTAGTACTGTGTTAATGATGATATAATGAGATTTTTCTGTTCCCATCATTTATTTAAAGCCAGTGCAATTCAGGCATCATGCACTGTACATGGTGTAAAATCTTTAGTGGGTAAGTTTTTTTTGTAGTCTTCTTCTGCTTCTGTAATCATATGTTCTTTACAGATGTCAACTAATTTACCTTCCAAATATCCTTCTGAGGTGAAATCCTGATGTTGTGAAAGGCAAATCATTTTGCATGTCAAATTTCTGATGATCAAAGTCAGTCTAACCTTTTAGAGTACTTTATGCAGTCAAAGGAACCATGTTATGTGGCAGAATGAGAGTTGTGAATCATGTGAAGCTGTTCAATTTAAGCAGCAGTGAGTCAAAATGTTACATTGCAGGTCAAACCACAGAAGTCATGGAAAAATTTTAAGAGACTTTGCTCAGTATACCCTGAAGCAGAGAGAGAAAAGCAGTCATTCTCTTTTTTTGTTTTATGTATGTTTCATACCCAAGGGACTCTTTGTCAATATTTGTTTACTGGACACTCAGTAACAAAGGAGATGAGACAAGTAGTCATTTCTGGTGATTCCTAGTCGTGATTACCTAATGGGTGATGTATTCTATGAACTGAACAGCAAAGAGAGAATTCTGAGAAGAAAAGCAGTAACAAACTATTGGAATTTGCTGCATCCTTTCAGTAGTGCTGTGTGCCAGTGGCTGGGTGTCACCGTGGGGCATTGCCTAACCTGCATATCGAACTTTGCATTTGAATGCAGTTGAGTTTCATAACTGATGAAAACCTTAAAACCAGGTTTGACTGGAGTCAGGAACTCCTCTCCAGGTAGGTCCTTCACAAAGCCAGGGACTCCATATCCCTGCAGCATTGTGGGATGTCCGAGCTAATTAAGCAATTAGCAGAGACACAGAGCAGCTTTACACCACAGTGGTGCATAATTACACTGTGCTGGGTTGAGAAGGAATTCTGTGCTTCAGGAGAAATTCACTGGGTTTCACATTTCAGGCAGTGTATATCAGAATATCTCCTAATCAGTCCAGTTGGTGTCTATTTAAAATCTGTTTCTAAGTCCCATGACTGCATTCTGGTTTTGTGGAACAGATCCCAGTCTGTCCCACTTGCCTATTTCATGCTCTTTGTTCCCTTTTGATGCCTCCCTCTTCAATTGCAGTCCAGAACTTGAGCTTCACCTTCTGGTTCTATTCTCTCAGCACTTCTACTCCATGTCACAAAACTTCCAATTAATAATTTTTGTTCTTGGTGCCACAATTGTCCTTAGAAACCAGGAGGGGCAACTCGGGTAAGTCTTCTCACTTTGAGGAATAAGGCCATTGTAGGATTGATCTATTTGCCACAAGGACAGCGTGAGGAGAGCTCTCATCATGTCAGATGAAATGATAAATAAGAAGTAATATGTACCAAAGTCTCCCACTTCCCTCTCTCTTCTTTAATGGAGAGGGAGGAGCTGGTTTTGGGGAGACATTTCGATACTTTGGCTGTAACTGAGTATCTTACTGGCAGAACGGGAACTGTCCTGCCAGGCTTGCAGGTTGTGTCTCAGGGCACTGAGACACTGACACCTCTTCATGAAATATTTCTAAGAATTCAACTAGCTTTAAAACACTCATGTCAGGTGAAACTTGACAGTAGAAAATGCAGGTCAGATGCACACAATATGATAAAACACATCATTACAAAGTTGAAAAACAGTAGAAAATCTTAGAAGCTTGATTCTTTACCATCTGTAATCAAGTCAGAGCTCAGTAATTGTATTTGCAAACAGTTTACTTGCTGAAAGCTAAATATTAAATAGCATGCATTAATCCCTCTTCACTGAAAAATAACACAATCAGTTCATTTTATTCCTGCTTACCAAGAAAACTTACTTTTTGGACTGCTGAGAAGTTCAGGTTGTAGAGGGCAGCAAGTTCTAGTGCTGGTGAAATCATCTAAGACATAGCCTACCCCAGCTGGAGGAACAAAAGGTCTGTCTAAGCCATATTTTGTGGTAAGGAGCCTTGTGGGAAGGCAACACAAAATAACAGCCTTGTGGCCCCTCTTCTGATTTGCCAGTAAAATTTAAAAAACTGCTTTGTGCCACATCATCACTTGCCGTAGATGCTGTGTCATAAAGCTGTTGAGCAATTTCTCCTTTTGTTCACATCCCTTCCATATAATTGGCAGGATTCTTTCAGTTACCAACTCCCATTTTTAAAAAAAAGAGAATAAGACTTCAAAAATGATTACAGAGGTTATTAGTTCATTGTGCGGGTTCAGCTGCAGTGATTCAGTTCTGTAGAGTTTGTGCTCTGAGGATGAAGTTAAGAAACAGTAAAAAAACTAACCTTACCAAAATCAAGGGGAAGCATGTGCTGTAAATAAGCTTTTATAAACATCTTCCTTATTTTCCTCCCGCAATGTCTATGTCCTGTCCCCTTCCTGCAAAAGATCTGTTCTACACAGTGCTGTCGGTGTGGTGGTGGTGTTAAAACTTCAGCATTCACAGTAACTTTCCAACATCTTTTTTGCTAAGTTGCATAGAGAGAGCATAAATCTTGTAGAAAGGGTAATTATGACATGAAACATAAACCATTTTACTCAAGAAAAATATTTATTTCTAGGTTTTAAGAGGAATTAAAGCAAGGAGGTGCATTTATCTGCCTTTGTTGCTGTATGATACTTAAATACCTGTGATACATGCAAAAAATGGAGAAAATTGAATTCTTTTTTTGTGTAGTGGTTTAAGTGTATGATTTATCCAAAGCATTTAATTATGCTTTTGACTTAGTGAAAGAATTACTTTATTTCAAAATCTGTTCACAAGGAAGAATCTGGTACTTAAAAATTCTTCTTAAAAAGTGCCTTAGAAGTATCATAATTCCTTTAAAAATGCAGTGGTAAGTTTACGTTTTTGTCTTTGAGCTTCATGAAGCTGATGATTTGCTCAGCCTTTTCAAGTTTCTTCTTTAATATTGAGGACAAGAATAGGTTTAAGAAGATAATTCATATGTAATTCTAACATTCAAGGTACAAAGAAAAGCACCAGAAGTCATGACCAAAGTGATATTGTAGGAGTTGGCAATACTAGAAATAAACTAAAGCAGTCATGTATTTATGTAGGGAATGCAGAATACAAGGGAGAGGTTGAAAGAGAGAAATTAAAACTCCATAGTCCTTGATTAATGGTGCCACAAATAGCTGAATAGCTACATTGTACCACTAAATCAAAACCAGTAATTATTTTTTTTCTTAAATAATTAATAGATTACATACACAGTGAGCAATGAAAAAAGCCCCACCAAGATTTTTATGACCAGTTAGTAAAATGTTACTGGCTGCTACAAAGTTTGAGTGTTTTTTAAGCACAAGACAAAGAACATGGCACATATTTTTGGAAGCTTTGCTCTAGTAACAGTTATAAGTAAAACATACATAAAACTATTTTATCCAAAGATAAAAATTGGAGTTCCTATTCCATACCTGATATTTTTGTATTGTTTTCTACTACTGATTGTGTTCCAAAGTCTCTTAAGCTCTTAGGAGATCTAAAATCTCATGGTGAATTTTAAGATCCATGATGGCAGGGCAGAAGAGTCTGTCCTTTGAAAAATTGTGGTAAAGCTCTTGATTTGAAGCATATTGAGTTTCAGAAGCTGATGCAGCTTTAGCCATGGAATATATTAAGACTCAGTTCCTGTTTTGTTGCAAGAGCTGTTTTGGAGACAAACAAGTCTATACTTTGTGATCTTGGTCAAATTGTGTGGTTTGATCTCCATTTTCATTTGTGGCGTGGCAGGAATTTCCTTACAAGGCAGATAATGAGGGGATTAAATTTAGCATCCTTCATGTAAGAATTCTTGTAGGCTGTAAAAATTTATTGAATTTCCAGTATATTTTGGTTTTTAGTTTTAAGAATGCTTTGGAAGGAATTATTTTTAATGTTGATTTGTAATTTTTTTTCATCATTTTGTTTATGCAGTTGTGATGTGAAGTGGGATGTATGGCAAGCTAGAAGTCTGTGTTGGCTTCAAGCTGATTTATTTTCTTTAGCTAAACTTGGATGGATCCTTTTCATCAATTAAAATCTTTGGAATTTCACCATTCCATTAACTGTATTCCACTTATTAGACTTGTCAGCTTTTCCAATTTTGTTTCTGAGCTGAAGGCTCAAGAAAGGCTGTTTTATTATTTTATTAATTTAGGGGGTTTTAGCTAGTTGAGTATGGTCTACTGAACACATTTAAAATTTCAAAATTTTAGTTAAAATGTTCTTGGGATAAAGTAGAAAAGATCACCAGTGACCTTGAGGTGAATGCCCCTGATAATAAGAAGGTATAAATTACTTTGAGTTATTGGGCTTTTTCCATACATTCACTGTCTGACTGTAAAAGATTCTTAGGTTTCTCTGTGTTTGGTGGGTTTTCCTTGGTAAGTTCTTTTTTCCTTTCCCTCCAAAATTTATAATGGTCCTTATGAACTATAAAGAAAAAAAAAAGTGCATTTTGTTTATAGAGGATTTGGGGAACTCAAATGAAGCCTGGCTGGGGAAGTTAGACCTGAGGATTGTGTTGCAAACATGATCTTAATAAAATTGCAAAAGTCTGGCCCTGCTGTCAGATGTCTGAAAAGCCCCAAGCTCAAAATTTAAAAATCCTCAGTTGACAACTTTGAAAGAATTCTGTGGTTTAGGTAAGAATTGGTGATGGTTGTTCCTGTGAGTGAGGGCACAGTAAAAAAAGGAGTGCATAGTCAGATATACCAAGGAACTGTGAAGGCTGTAATTTGGTTCCTTGTAAAGCCTGTGGGTAGGAAACAGCTGTAGGCAATGTCACTGAGGCTGGGCTGCACTCCAAAGTCACAGTGTAGGCACTGAAGCTCTTGGCATCCCAATTTTCAGGCCTTAACTGGCAGCTCAGCACTGCTGCCAGCAGCCACCTGCAGCCTCTGGGAATTCCATGGATCACCTGCAGAGGTGCTTCTTACCTGTGCTTGCCTTTGGCAGAGCTGACTGAACATTGGGGCAGTAGTGGCTGCTGGATTTGTTTATCCTGTGCCAGAACTCCTCTGAAAGGTCACTGACTGCAGTGTAGAGCTCAGCAAATTGAGATGCTGAAGATCTTGTTCTTGCAGAGCCTCCAGCCCAGCCCGAGCCCTCACAGCCTTTGGTGGTGTTCTGCTCTTCACAGAATGGAAAGTAATTCCAGGAGAGTGTCCCTGTGGGAACGCGTGTTTTTAAAGGTTATGGAAAAGGGGCCATCAAATCATATCAACAGAGCTGAGACAAGGCCTAATCTGTTTAAAAAAGCAAAGGAGGACAGAGCTGTGCCCTGTGTGCAGCTTTCTGTTGCCTCTGACCTGAACCTTGTTGTGTGGTCCCTATTTATTTCCCATTTAGTAGGTGGTATTATGAGATCAAAACTCTGGCAATCCACATCTTGTGCAGCCTGTTTTCAGTGTTTTACTTTGTTTTGCTAAGAGCTCCTGGGAAGAACATGTTGAGCAACTGAAAACAGTTGAGTTTATTGACCTTGTAGCATGGGAATTAATTATAATCTCATAGGAAATTATTGAGTAACTTCTACTAAAGAACAGTGATACACTGCATTTTTAGGGCTGAATCCACTAGAAGCTTCTTTGCATCTAGAAGCAATATATTAAGAAGCTCTGCTCTCATTAGATGATTGGTTACACTTGTGCATGAACATGTGCAAGGAACAATTGGTACTGCAAATGCAAAGTCTCAAGTTTCCTGGCACGTTCAAATTTATATGTGAGGCTTTTTGTATGACAACATCAATTTATGGTAGTGGATAGTTGACTTTGAAGGACTGACAGAAGAGGAGGGATGTAACATTTTTTTCTGAATATATTGCTGGGTTTGAAATCTTAGAAGGATTTAATAATATATTGGGAGAGGTTATGGTTTTTTTAAAGAGATGGATTTTACTTTCTACAGCAGAGGTATCTAAATAGGGTTGTAGTGTACTCATCATGTAGTGTTTCTACTAACACAGTAACAAGTAGTCATAAACAATTTACACTGGAATAATAAAACAAGTTGAAAATTGATGTAAGCAATATTATCTGTAGCAAATAGTGTCTGATTACTCAAAAATACCCTGAACTGTATGAAATTATAAATCTCTGCAGAGGAGAGTCACTGCTGTCAGCTGACATTTGTGTTTTTAGTAATTGAGTAGCTTGTTTGATAAATATGCTTTGTGTTATACTCTGTATTTTTATACAGCCTGCTTTGGTTGTTCCAAAATGACTTTGGGCTGTGTTTTCCTCCCCTGTGGAGTTCTGGGAATAGTTGTCTGGTTTTGCAACCACTGTTTGCTGGTGCAGGTATATTCATTTTCTTGAGGCAGTATTAGCAGTTGGACCCCAAACTTTAACAGAGTCTTTAGTTTACCTGATTTGTGTCTTATATAAAATTATATAAATTATCCCAGGATATGACAGGTGTCTTGCACTCACTAACATTATAAATAAAAGAACACACTGTTCTGGAAGGGAGGAAGGTAATGGAGCTTAGTCTCTATTCCAAAGCAGGCACTTCTTATTTATTTTGAGCAGAACTGCTGACTTATCCTAAACTGGTAGATTTTTAAAAGAGATCATGTGAATTCTACCATAATAATTTATATTAATACCTTATTCATTAGCTTGTTTCATTTGTTTATAGCTAAGGACTTCCTGCAATTTTGGTTAAAGAGTTAGAAAATGTGCTTGCAACTTCAGATTGTTCTCAGGTTTGTATCCAGTCTGAAAATCATATGTTTATAAGCTTTTTTAGGCACTTCCAGGCAAGGATAAAGGGTAGTTGTCTAAGTTATTTGCCAAAGCATTCCTGAATGATCATGAGTAGGAAAATGTTTTGCATTAGCAGAAATTTTCCCCTTGTACATGATGGAAAGTCCTTCCTATTTACTCTTTGGAGTGTGTTTAAGAGTGATGGTCTTTGATTTTACAATGACTACAGAATGTGTTTCTTAAATGCCTATTGCTCTAGAGATATTCAAACAAATACAACTATCCATCCTGGTGGTGCAGGGAATTCTGCCTGGCAGCTGTTCAGCTCTCTCCTATAGTCTGGACACTGACCATCAGCCTTAAAATGGTACTTAATTTTTATTATCCCTTCTTTCTGAAAGAGAATAAATCCTCTCCTTTTAGCACAAACCTTGAAATGCTGGCATGAGATTGCCTTAATGGCCTGCAGTGCAGTTCTTATGCAGCCAGAATCTGTGACTTGGAAGCT
Source organism: Onychostruthus taczanowskii (assembly GCF_017590055.1). Lineage (NCBI taxonomy): Eukaryota > Metazoa > Chordata > Aves > Passeriformes > Passeridae > Onychostruthus > Onychostruthus taczanowskii. Next base: position 17,285,904 of record NW_024506993.1, on the reverse strand, counting down.
TTCACAGAAACACCAGGTGTTATTACACACCATTCTGTACCCTGGCATAGTCTCATAAGGAAAAATATAATCTCTCTACTCTTGATTTCCTTTGGTTACTCTCCATTTTGATCTCCATTTTGTTTGGACTTTCTTTAATATTAATGGTCCTTTGGAAGTGCTGCTTGTGCTTGACATATAAAAAACAAAAGTGTCTTTTGATTTATGGGAGTTAATCAAATCAAAAGGGTGTGAATAATTTGAGAGTGACAGCTCCTCCTTGGCAGAGCTCTGGAGGGATCTTATTTTGATCCGATCACTGTGGCTGGAAGTTGTTTCTTCTGTTACCTGTTGTGGGATACTTAAAAGGCCATATTGTGAAAACTTGAGCAAGACTCACATTTAAGCCAACACTCAGAGAATCACAGAATGATGAAAGCTCATCCAGTTCCAGCCCCTGCCATGGGCAGGGACCACCCACTACCCCAGGTTGCTTCAAGGCAAGCCTTGTCCAACCTGGCCTTGGGTACTGCCACAGATGGGGCAGCCACAGCTGCTCTTTCCATTTAATTAAGGAGGAAAAATTGATCTGGGCATTACAGACCTTCCATAGTAATCTGGCAAGTGTGTCCTTGTTCTGTCTTGCTTCCAACAACTTCTCTTGCCTTGTCCTACTGCTTTTTGAAGAGTGGATTAAATTCCTAAAGCTGTTTGTAGCCGAAATATAAACATTCATAATGTTTTTGTTCTAAAAAATCAATTATTAAAAAAATATTAACTGGATCTTAGTAAGGGAATTGCATGAAATCAGTGCTTTCAGTGATTAAACTTTAACAGAACTGAGCTAATAGTAGTAGCTCCCTTTAAAAATGTTAGTTTTAATGCAAGACAGCTGTCCAGATCTTCCTTCACATCTTTGCCAAACACTTGGCTTTATGCTGAAACTTCTAAATAAGTCTGTGTGTTGTGAAAGCAGCCCCACAATGGGGACTGGGGTAGTTGTTTCAAACTGCTGATGACTGAACTAGATGCTGGGTTTAGCCATGGTGAGATGTTTGAGTGGAAAGGTGCCTTTTAGAACGACAGAGCAGTGCCTTTACGAAGCAGCTGCACATCTGACAGATGTGTTTTCCATGCTCACATTTTCTCCTCTTCTCAGGTTCCTGTGCATTCTGATTTTGGGAGGGAACTATTCAAGTGGGAAGCATACATTACCCTTTCTGTCCTAGGCACAAGGCACTAGAAGCAGTATGAATCCATAAAACACAGTGTTGCTAAGGCAAAGCATTCCTGAAACAGGAGTAATGAAATATTGCCTTACACGTGTGTGCTCCAATGGAACGCGCTCAAGGAAAACAGCACCAAGAGTTGTAGGTAGTTTATGGTAAGAAACATTTTATATTTTTAAAATACTCACTTTGTTTGTGACTTTATCATAAATAATGATAAAGGGCTTTTATAAAGGGTGACTACTTTTTTTCTTCCATCTATTAGAAGGAAGTAATAAGAAGGATATTGAAGATTGGGTTTAGATCAGACTTAGTTTCTACTTTTCTGAAACAAAAGGTTGTGGGTTTATAAATGCTAATTATTAGCTGTGGTCCTTACAGGGAAAACAAGGGATCTGTTGGCATGTTGGTTAAGAAAGTGCTTTTGGGTGCAAGTTTTCTTCCGTGTGGCATCACGACAGATTTTATCTTCATATCAAATATCTCAAATTTACAGGCCAATGTACAGGAGCATAGTTTATCAGAAAGATCATTAACTGCCCAGCTTAGGTAGGTGCTTGCATGGAAGATAGCTCCTAAAACTACCCTGATTCTTTCATCTCAAAATTTATCCTATTACATGATGATCCTGCTGGTTCCTGTTAAAGGACAGCAGTATGCAGTCAGGGACTGGGGGGGTGAAATATTCTACTTTTGTACTGACATTTAATTTTGCTGTTTTTCTGAAAGCTATCTTGCTTTCTTTTTCTATGTTAGTAACTTTTTTAAAGGAGTTAAGTCCAAAGTCTTTTTCCTTGTAAAATCTAGTGTCTGAGGAAGTTTAAGACACCAGTAATATTAATTTACAGGAGGGTAACATCTAAATAGAAACTGAATGTATTAGCGTAAACTATAAGTGAAAAATATGCATTCCAAAAAGCCAAGTAAGCTTTCCTGAAGTTATTAATTTCTAGGTATTAATCACTAAATTTTTCTTAAGCAAGTAATAATTAAGCTGCATCACAGTATTGCTGTTGGAGAAATGAGTATAGACAGTTGCTTTTATTATTCTTGCAGAATACTAGATTATTCTGTCACTTCCTGAATCTGGACATCTTCTCATGAGATTAATACAAAAGTGATTTCTTCATGCCAAAAATTAGGCCCTTTTTACCGACTTGTGACTCCCTCATTCAGTCTGTTCCTTGTTTTGCCCTGGAGAATAGGAAGAGGATAAGACAGAGCTGACAGAAGGATAACAATGGTGACTGGATGTTCTTGGTGGCCTAAATAAGGTATAAATTTTGGTAAAATACTGTCTTTTAGAATGACAGGCCGGGTTTGGGGGTTTTTTTCCCACAAAGGAGTTAAAGTGTTCTGTGAAGAGTGTTTCTGGAAGAAAAATATTTTCATTGGTCTTATGTTTAAAGAGCTTTTGGAAATAACACCAGCTGAAGAATTAAGAGGCAAGTCCATGCTTGTGTCTGTGACTTGCTCCCTCTCTGTCCCTCTGGAAATTTTCCATCCTCTGGCAGCCTGACAGCTTGAGATTTTTTCCATTCTTAGCAGAGATTGTAACACTGTAATAATTCCTACAAATGTAATTGTGAGGAGAAACTGTTGATTTCAGTGTTTCTGCCTGATTCTGATAGAAACCTTTGTGCAGCTGATGGGTAGCACACATGGAATGAACCAGGTGTGTGAGTCACTTCTCCAGGGGCTCTCTGTATGTGTGGTTACTCTGGTACATCCAGGCTTGTTAAATTCCCTGCTGCTGCACAAGGAGTTTGGGGCAAGGCTTGGCTGCCTGTGGAAATGTGTGAGGTTCTCATCAAAACTGAGTCCCCAGTGCTGCTGTGCCACAAGTCTCACCATTGTCACATTTCCCCTGGACAGGGATTTGGGACAGGAAAGTGTTCGTGCATAGGAAAACCTGGCTGTGTGGGCTTCCCACTGCAACCACAGCAGCACAGTGGTTAAATCCAGAGCCTGACTGCTCACTTGTGTAGGGATGTTCATATTTTATATGAAAAACTGCAGCAAGGCAACATGTTTCGTTGAGCCAGTCTTTTACTGGCTCACATGGGCTTTGAGAAACATCCCAACTTGCTTCAAAATACTGATTCGTTTTGGAAGTCTCTTAAATATCATGCAAGTCTGGTTTTGTTTATTTAATACATAACCTTGTCTTCCATCTCATGTGATTCACTGAGTATGGAGGGTAAATCTTGCATTTATCTTAGCAGATAATTTAGACCGTGGTATGTGATACGTGGCATTTGGAATTCAAGTCAGATTTTCATTTACTCCAGAACTTTTCCATATGTTTCCTATTAGCAGCTTTGTTCTCAAATCTCTAGTCTCCCCAGAAAGGAGGGGAAAAGTCCCAACACAAGCCCAAGAAGCAATGTTAAATTCTAAACATAGAGAATGAGGGGAAAAAAAGAGCCTTCAGAACACAATTTCATTATTTTTAGTTTAGTACTGCTTTTATTATCATGCTGCTGTTAAATTCTGATCAAAATGAAATGAAAATATTCGTGTTTATTTTGTCTGTTGCAGTGTACCAGTGTATCTAGTGTACCACTGTTTTCTGGATAAATAGTACAATATTTTAACTGGCAATTGAATGAATATGGAATGAGTATCTTCAAGAGATAACAGCAATTTCTTTTTAGGACATGGGTAAATGCCTTTTTGAGATTACATTAAATTATTCTAAAATTGCTTAACAGTTAACACATATCAGATTTTCTATGTACAACGTGGTTTAGGGAGCTGAGATACTTTGCTGCTTTAGCAAACAGATATGAAGGATTAAAAATTGCACTTCTTAGTGTATGTTTTTCAACTGCTCTGGTCTGAGTCATTTCACTCACTTTTGGGAAATGCAGGTGCAGGAATTCCTAACGGGATACTCATGAAACTTTTTGGAAATTTCCATTATATTTAAAATAGCCAAACTTTCCCTTCTTGATTTTTTTTAAAGAAAAGAACCTTTTATCTTTGTCATTTATTTCACTTAGTATCTTTTAATCCTTATTGCCAATTATAACCAATTTCCATACAGGATACAGAGAAATATTTATGTGCTTGTTATTAGCTTGTGGAAGATAGCAGCTGGGCAGGGGAAAGTGCTCCAGAGAGGTCTTTCAGCTGGGAAGGGACAGCTCCAAATCCTGCCTAGGAGCAGATGGAAGGCAGGAGAGGACAGAGCTGTGAGTGACTCCTTGGCACACGGCTGCCTCGGGCCTTTGGCAGCAGAGAGGTGCTGTGGTGTGAGGTGGAGAGCAGCTGCAGGGACCTGAGACTTGCACGACTCAAATCCTTAGGAATCCAGACTTCTGGAGCTTCTTAGCTCTTGGAATAATAACTTAGTGACAGCAACACTGGGAATGAAGAGTTGTCCTCATTCCTTTAAAGCAGCCCAGAGTACTGTGAGCCGTCCTTCCACAAGGACACATTGCTGGCTTATGTTCAGTTTGTCCACCAGGACCCACAGATTCCTTTCCTGCTTTCCAGGTCAGCCATCAGCCACCAGTGCATGGGGTTATCCCTCACTAGGGAAAAGATTTTGGGCTTCCCTAAGATGAACTACATGAGCTCCTGCTGGCCATTTCTCCAGCAGCATAACCCCAGAGAGTCACATATCAGTCACCAGTGACCTTGTGAGGGTGATCTGCCCTGAAATCCAGATGGATAGTGAAGCTGGAAGCAGAGCTGGAGCCAGCACTGACCCTGGGGTGCACTGGCACTTCCTGACCTCCAGCTGGAATTCACCCCGTGGCCTCTCTGCACTCACTGCCTTCCAGCCCATTTTCAGTCCCCCTCACTGCCTGCTCATCCAGCCCAAACTTCACTGTGCTTTTAGGAATGTGCAACCCTTTGTTCTTAACATCGGGCAGTGAGATCCAAAAGCTGTGCTCCTTCTCTGTCCATCTGTCCTCTTTTCCTTACTGACACTTCTAGCCAGCTTGTTTAATATACTGAATTCCTGCAGGTTTCATCCTGGGCAGAGCAGGAAGACACTATTAATACTGGAAAAAGGAAATAAAACAAACACTTCTTCGTCTTCTTTAACTCAATCTAGCAGCAGGAGAAAGCACCTAGATGATGTGAAAGAAAATGTGTTTTATTAAAGATATATTTTGATTTACATTGTGTATATTTGCCACAGCTGATGGTGGAAGTTGAAATAATCATTTAGTAGTATCTTTTATTCTTTAAACTTTTTGTACCTTATTAATTTTTCTTCTCTTTGTCTACTCATGCTGCAATATTCTTTGTATTGCTGTGTTTGAAGTGCTGCATTAAGTAGATTGATATTGGGAAAAGGGGTGGGGAGAAGACTTGGAAAAATGAGACTATTTCATCCTTTGGTAATTTAATGGTGTAGAGTAGGGTTTAGCACTACTCCAGTAGTACTTTAGTACTCAAACAGGCCCCTCTGCTTAATCAGTGTTTGTGACGTTTACTGAGCTCTTCCAGTAAAGCTCTGGCAGTCTTTGTCATTTATTCTTTGGAATGACTTTTCCTTCTATTTGTAGAAACAGGCTGCCACCCTCTGGTGAAATTTGTTAACTGTTGTGTAGGGACCTGGCAGGTTTTCACAAGAGGCAATCCTTTTAAATTTGAAAATCTTATATTGAATAAATTTTTTTTTTTTACTAGAAAAGGTAGATACTTGTACAAGGAATCAGTAATGAAAGACTCTTCAAAGGATTTATATCAAGTTTCTCTTACTCCTGCTTTCCTTTCCCTGTAACATTTTTAGAGAATGTAAAGGTGGAGTTGATTTCTTGACAGATTTTCTTCCTATCTGCTGATACTGAAATGCCTTGTTCTGTGGGAAGATCACTGAACACCAATGCGTTATCATCAGTTAATTAAGTTTCTGTTAATTACATTGCTGTCCATGTTCAGAAACCATTGCTGAAACTGCATGAGATGCATATCATATCATGTTTGTGTGCCACTGACACATTCACCTGAGTCTATGTTAAAGCATGCCAAAGATGCAAGGTGTGGAAATTATTCATTATTATTGCCACAAATACCAGCTGAAGAATCATATCTGAAAATAGTGGCGGGTCATTGAGCTTAGTTTTTTTCCTCTTAAGTGACAGGCATCCTATCAATTTGAAGTGATCTAGGAAATTACTGCTTTTCTCTAAAAGTAAAATCTACAGGAAATGGTTAAAATTAACAATTTGATGCTTCTCTGCTGTAATGAAAAATTGTCAGTGTAGTTTAAGTCACAGATGAAGTTTTTTTTAACTTCTAAGATGGCTGAATTTGCCTGGAGGATGGTGCAAACCTAAGCAGTTGATAAAATTGTTTGGTGATTATTAAGAGTGAGAGTAGAGGTAGTTTCTTCAAAAGTAGTGCTGCAGTTTCCTCTGTGAATTCTATGCATCCATGGGTGCTGACTGGAAAGAGAGTTTCTCAATGTGGATGCATGGCTGGAGGAAAGAGTGAGAAGGCAAGAGAGTTTTAAAGGCTCTGGAAGAATAAGATCAAGACTATATTGTTTTCTACCTCCTAGGACTTTACTATATTTTTACAAAGCTTTGCCATTATAGTAGGACTTCAATAGCAGACTTAAATTTGGTAAAACTCTTACACAAGTACCTGTATAGAATTCATAGGCTTAGAGAGCACAAGGATGCAGTTCCTGTTGTCCATTGCATTAACCCCAGTTAGATAGGGAATTATTTGCATTCTCTGTGTTTCCTTGTAAACCTCACCAGTGAATTGTGTAGAATAATGTACTACACAACTTTGTGAGTTTGTTCTTTCAGTTAAGCTACAGAATTGGAATCAGCTTTTCTGCTGGTGTTGTTGACATTGCTGAAATTATGTAACTAGTATAACAGGATATAAACCAGTGATTCGTAGAAATGTAATGATTTTTTCTGTTATCTGTTGTATTTACTAACATTGCATGGGGTTATGGTTATGAGTTGTTTATGGTACTCTAAGGCAGGGGAGTATGTCCTGAAGGGAATGTTGGTATTTGCTAGGAAATGCACTCCTTAGAAACATCTCCAGAAGCCAGGAATAGAAAGATGCTTGGTCATCAGCAGATTTCAGGTTTTGTGTTGTTTAGTCTTTTGTTTTTATTCTTTTATTTGAAGTGTGTTACAGAATTTCTGTTTGCAAATATTGTTCTTCAGTAAAGGCCTCCCCTGGCCTGCTCTGCCTTCTCTCCACATAGTTTTGTGTTTCAGCAGCAGAGTGATACTAAAAAAATATTAACTACCAGGAGACCAAGCAGATGAAAAGAATTCAGATATTAGACTTGATGCTGATTGCATCGTGTACTTAGGAGGGCGGTAGGAGGGATGAGAGATTGGGAATTGAGTTCTTTGTAGTATTTTCTTCTACGAGTCTGTGCCATTTCCCAAAGTCTTGGATTTTGAACTTTGTGCAAACCAGCAGGGATAAATGACCTGTAAGCTCTGTAGATTTGGAAAAAGGAGGACTAGAGGAATTGTCGAGAGAAGAGTCACAAAGGTGCTTGATTATAATCTCAGAACATGTTGATGTGAGCAACTATGTAATAAAGTATACACATGTAGGTATTCTGTACGTTTATTTAATTTATTTTGAATCCCAATAGCAAATATACACTAAATAGATATCTGAAATATCCATTTTATACAGTACTGTCAGTATTGAGAGTTCTGTGTGCTGCCCTGCACAGGAAGGCAGGGCAGGCGAGTTCCAGCTGCTTGGTTTTGGCAATTGTAAGGTACTTCCATTAAGGAGGGATCCTTAACCCGTGTGATGTCAAAATATAAAGAGGAAAAGAATAAAGTGAAAAACATGATTACAGTTATTGTAGATAAAAGAAAAATGTTTGTGCTGGCCTAAAGGGAGTTTAATAGTCATTCCTATTAAGCTTGAAGCGTATGATAAATCTTGAATCCTACTTTTAATGTTCAGACTGCATCCAATTCTATCAATAGCAGAACATTGAAGGACATTTTCTTCTTAAGGTTGAAAGGAAAAATTACCAACAACTTTTAAAGACTTTTTGTCTGTTCTCAATATGAAACTTGTCTTTATCTCACTTAAAAGATTGTAAGACTATATTCTAGCTTAGAGACAGCTACCTGACAATATCATAGCTTTTTATTGCATCTTTGCTCATTATCAAAAATGGCACAAGGAATTGCCCTTGAAGTCTGGTAATTTTTGGTTTTGCAACTTTTTTTATAATGCGTTCTGGGAGACAACCTAGGTCTCTTTTTCCTAACTGTGGGAAAAGTGATTTTTAGGATTTATTTGAAAGAAAGAATATGTCCAAACAATGTGATTTAAGGAAGGCATTTAACATCTATAATAGGAAACATCAAGTACAGTTTCCAGTTCCACTTCTAAGAGTGCTTCTGTAAGCTATAAAGACTTTTGTTTAAATTATTCAAATGTAGGTTGAACATTGTCAAATACTACAATGGATCCTACTTAACATATTGTTTCTAATTAATTACCTCCAAAATAGCAAATACTTTGTAAACGGTTAAATAGCGTTAAATCAGCATTTTTCTGCAAATTTCAAGTATTGTAAAACTGATTTGGACAAGTTGCTCTTTGAAACAACCAACTTGGGTCTCACTTGAGGAAGTTGCCAAGTTGAACACTGTTCCTGGCTAAAATGCAGCGGAAGGTGGAAGGCTGGACCTCCCAGTACTTGACAGGGTTGTTGAAGAGGCTGATGCCGCTGTACAGGGCTTTCTTCTTCCTTCGTCCTGTCGGACAGAAATCGTTCACTCCCAGCTTGGCAATGTGGTTGGAATGAAGGAAGACCACCTGCAGCGACAGGAGCAGAAAAATACAGGAGTTGAATGTAAATGGGGAAAATATTCCTTAGCATGTAGGTGACTGAGGTTTGCTAAAGCATCAGTTCCATGCAGACTTTGAGAGTAACAAGGGCTTAACACTTGTATTAAATCTTTAAAAAAAAGTCTTCCTTCTGCCCCAGTCTCTCCCACACAGAAAAGTGGTATGGCATTTTGTCAGTGTGTTTTTAGAATAATTGGACTCTATTCTAAGGGAACTTGGTTCTAAAATGCAATTTTATATTCTCTTGTAGTAAAAATTGTAATGATGCAGTATTATATTCTCATTTCTGGAAACATTTTTTGAGTCTAAGAGTTTCTTGTCCTTTTTTTCCTTTCCTAGGAAGTGTTCCTAGGAAATTTGATTTATTCAGTTTGATTTTGTTTATTTCTTTAATAAGCTTCTATGATTTCAGGTTCTCCTAGTAGGAGAGTCATGGCAAAATATATGTGTCGGTTAATTATGCTATTTGGTTGTGACCTAATCAGTTTGACAGTGGGAAAGTCAACTCAGAACTCCCAGAGCTGCCTGCTAAGTTCAGTGTATCACCTGCAGGTATTTCAGTTCGGGTAATCCAGGAGGAACCTTCTTCAGCTTGTTTTTTTCCAGGTGGATTTCACGTATACTTGGGATGTTGGCAAAACTTCCATTTTCCACTTCTTTGATTTTATTATTGCCAAGGCCTAGCCTAAAAATAGTACAAGGAACATTTAATTAAAGACTTTTTGAGATTCACAACAACATTAAAGAGCCTTTTTTTTCTTTTTCTAACATTGAAATACACAGGGGGAGAAAATAACTGGGGGAAGATGATGAAATCTTACCTTTGACAGGAAAAAATCACCATTGCCCTAACATAATTTAAACTACACCTAAAGATTTGTTCACAGCTGTTTTCAGTTATCTGATGATGTAAGGAATTGTTCTGCTTTACATGCAGTTTTTGTAATTATAGTGGCAAGTGTTTAAATTATAAACATCAAGCTGCTTGTGAGATTAATCATGTCATTTTACCAAGTAGTACAGCTGCAAAGTGTAGTCACTGTAATAAGTTCTAATAAATAACCAAATGGCAAGTCTTGTCTAGAAAGGTATTTTTAATGTATAGCTTTTTTTAAAATATAAAAGTTTTTTACTAAGCAGGACAACCTTCTATCCTGTTTCCAGCTTTTCCTTATATTTTTTGCTCTAAGGCTTTAGCCTGCTTTACTCAGGAGGGGATTCAGAAGCTGGAGCCTCAGGTCATTCAGAATTGCTCTTTCTGCCCATCCTGCCAACCCGTTTTCTCCATTCTTTCCTGATTTTTTCAGAAACTGAATTTGGTATCTAAAGGCAGTTCAGTAATTTCTGTTACCAAATCCAGTCCTGCTCAGCCATATTTTCAGAGTTCTTAACTGAGCTTCTTACAGAGAGAACTTCCTTCTCTCCTATCTCAGTGATACATTCTTCAGAAGCACAGATTTTTTTTAAACTTCATTGCATTTGAAAGCTGTTGTTTCCTTCACCATCTGCTGTATTTACAAGAATAAATTTTTAAGAATTAGAAGAACTTAGGATAGTTATATTTTGTTCTTATTCTACTTTTCTGTTGTAGACTGTTGGCAAAACATGTAATAGCAAGACTAATGCGTGGGTTTAGGGGTGTGTTTTGGTTTTAAAGCTGGGTCTTAGAGCAATTCTCAATAAAACACCTATAATTTTTTTTTTCATCTCATTAACAAGAGAAGTATCAAATATGCGATCTTGTTGGGCATGACATTTTAACAAATAAAGGGATTCAGCCTGGGAATTTTACCTTTGTAGGTCTTTGTAACGATTAAAATCCTCAACTTCAATTCCTGTGATCTTATTGTCATCTAAGTGAAGCTCCAGGAGACTGGAGGGCAAATCTGATGGAAAAAATGCACAGTGTGAAAAAACCAAGTCAACTTATTTTTTGTTGGAACATTTATTATGTTCCAAAAAGCTTCTTTCCTTTGTGTTTAGAATTGGGTTAGAAGAATCTTGGGGAGGTTGTCTGCATCAAAGAAAATGGTATTACATATAATGGAACATATATAATTATATTACACATATATATATAAAAATAAAATGTGTCTGTGTAATATATATGTAATATCTATTATATCTATAATATATATTACATATATATAAGTGATATCTATATATAAAATTATATATAATGTAATTATAGTACATATAAGTATGTTAATGAATGAAATCACCAATATAATTTTGTTTAAAATAATAACTTAAAAAATTAAGCTGCAGAAAGATATATGCTACTTAAGGATATAAGAGTTCCAAAATTTGGTACTTTTTGCAGCTTTCTTTATAACAACTGTCATGGTTACTTTGTCAAAGATGTTGATCCTGTGTTCTGTGCGTTTATCTCAGAGTCTGTAGTCAAAGCCTGTGGAACCAGGGACAGTGTTTTGAGGATCTGTAATTTTTTTCTACATGATGTAGCAGTTATGCTGCCACAGCTGCTGGGATGTGACTGGAAGGAAAGGCTTTGAAGTACTCTAAGCAGAATTGTGCTATTGGATAGCTCTTTCCCATGCCAGAATATTTGCTCTCGCATTTCCAAAAATTCTAAACCCAGACTGGTGAATGGGCCAGGAGGTGGCGAATCTTTCCACAGCATCCTCTTAGGGCAAGGGGAGCTCATGGCAGCCTGGAGCTGTTCGCTGGTGCTGGCTCAGTTCCCGAGGCTGTGTGGATGTCCCGCACGGAGCGGAGCGGCTCCCGCTGCCCTCTGGGGCTGCCAGGGCGCTGCTCCGGCTCTGCAGGGATGTGGCTGCTTCCAGCAGCCTTTTATTCCGCTTTTATTCTGCTTTATTCCGCTTGCTGTAACGTTTGTTTGTTTGGGCTCTGTTCCAGTTTGTGTTCCAGCCCGCGGTTCCGGGTGCCTGAGTGACAATATCCAGAGAGGAGGCCACTCGCCTGTCCCCTGCGCATTTTTAGTAACTTTTATAAGCTTCGTCTTTTTAAAACTTTTGTGTCACTGTAGCATTTGCAAAGAGAAGCATCTACAAATTCAGTTTGATTTGTGGTGAAGGAGTTCACCATGAAATCCTGTTTGGTTTGGTTTGTTTATGTATCTGACACCACATTTTGGACCTCATGCTGTGTGTTTTTATAGGAGATTTCTCTATAACAAAGACAAAATTGGAATGATTTATGTTGGGATTCTTTTTGTGCTAAGTGGCAGGAGCTGATACTAGATTGTTTTGGGTTGGTTGGTTTTGGTTGTTTTTTGGTTTTTTTTGTTACACAGTCAGAGCCTTTCTGATTTTAAAGTTACTTAAACAGTTGGGGTGAATTGATTTTGATTATTGTTGAGGGTTTTTTCAGTGTTCTCCTCTTCTGTATATCTATATGTACACATATATGTATATATATGCATACAGGAAGAGATTAATAAGAAACAAGTTCTTTATCTGAATGATCAGAAATAAATACAGGGGCCAACATTGTTTCCCTGTGAGTTAGAGCATAGAACACAGGGTTTTGCTTTGATTCCTTCCTTTTTCTCTTAGCTGGTAGTTTTGAGCGGTTGGAAGTCATGAGAGTTTGGTTCAATACTATGCTGACCTGCAGAAAAAGAGGTGGAGTACTGACCTCTTTTATGCTACATTTATGTATGTGGAGGTCAGTGATTTGTCAAATTAGTGTTTTAATTTATTTTTACTTCCAAATTACAAGGTTGGGGATTTTTAACATGAAAAAGTGATTTGATTTTGTATTGTGTTCTGGTGATTTTAATTAAATATTAAAATTAAGTTTTACTTAGCAAAACTATATTGAACATTGTATTTGAGGTGCAGTGTGATGTGAAATATTAAAAATTAAATTTAGACATTTTGGAGTTACATTTTACTTAGTTACTTCCTAAAGGAAGTGGGAATTTTGCATCCCTTATATCCCTGATCAAATATTGGGGAGTTTATCCTTTCTCTGTGAGGATTTTTGAGAAGCTGACATGTGAAAGATGTGAAGTGACATCAAATTAGGAATGTCTTTGTATTGTTGTTCCTGAGACAAGTGTCTGGACATTCTGTGAGAGGAGTGGATGTGCTGATGGAGAAGGTGGGAGATGGGTGTGCGCTGTGTTTGTGCTGTTCGTGCATGAACTCTTCTGGGATGGGCAATTGGATATAAAGTTCAAAAAGAAAAGGTGGGAGGTGGTCTGGTAGTAATGAGAATACAAAACAATTTATGAATTTAATAATCTTTCAGATGTTAAAGCATTTTATTAAGGAGTGTGCTGGTATAAGTAAATTAGAAAAGGGAAAGCAGACCTACCTTTAGGAATTGAAGTCAACTTGGCCTCTGCAATTCGTATGTGGTAGATGTTTACCCCTTCAAAAGCCCCTGGCTCTATTCCATCGTTGTTAAGAGGATTTGCACTCATTTCTGCCCAAAGGGGAAAAAGAAAAGCATTTATGGCATAGGAATTTTGTGTAGGTTAGACTAAGTAACGAAGAGCTGATTGAAATTTATTTATGATTTCTGATATTCCAAGCACTGATTAATGTTTAGCTTTGATTGTCTGTTCTGAGTGGTGTCACAGCTCTCAGGGAATTAAGGCTGTGTTACTTGACTTGCAGGATTATCCAAAACTTGACCTTTGCAGCAACTTCACATAGAAATTAAATTGAGGAGGGTATTCCCACAGCATGGATATCTCTTTAAGAGGAAACTGTGCCTTGGGGAAATGTTTGAATGGAAATGATGTAAAATATGTTCCATTTTTGGTAAAGACATTTTCTGTTCTACTTAATCAGGCTTACCTAAAACATGTAGAGACTTCATTCCTTTAAATACATCCTTGGGGATTTTCTTAACCTTATTAGCATGAATTCTGAGCTCTGCCAGAGTTCTGGGTAGATTTGTTGGAATCTCTGTCAATTGATTGTGGGACAAATACAGTCGTCGTAGCCTCTTTGTTGGTTGAAAGGCTTTGGGATGGATCTTGTATATTTTATTGTTGTTCAAAGCCAGTGCCTATAGGAGAAGAAAAGAGCAATTAGAAAGCTTTCTTTATCCAGGACTGTTATGACTATGAATCCATGACTATGAAGTCATGGATTTGATGTGTAATTCAGCAATTAAGTATTTAAAATATTTTATTTTTCCATCTTGCCAAACTTCAGCACTTTGTAGGTGCTTTGGGCATTTCAATCGATGATGGAAAACAAAGAAGAACCTGAAAGCTGGAGCATGAACCAGAAGGCAGAGCTGACAAGGTGCCAATGGATCATAAGAATTGGCAAAACAATATGTTTATATTCAGATATTTTATGGATTGTATGGGGGTTATATACGTCATTGCTATTGTTCCTTAAAGCAGACAAATTCTCAAAACTCAGAATCTCATCTTTTATTTTAACATAATAAAATAAAAGTGAACCTTTTAATCTGAGTTTCTTAGATGTTAGTATCTGTATATGACACATTAATTTGTTTTATTTGGTGTTTCCAGCACCTGTAAACTTCAGTCTCTCTCTTCTGTACAGTACATTAGTCTTTTAGGGGCTGCTTCTTCCTCACTGCTATGTATTATCAGAGAGCTTGTAATGAGTTGTTACTGACAGCAAAATACACACTATCCGAAATGATTTTGCGTGTCAAATCACGTCTCTGCATTTCCATACTGAAGCTATTCATTTCTGTTCCTTTTTTTATTTCTTGGAGTCATCACTTCTTAGGAATTGTGCGGGGGGGGAAAATTAGAGCAAACAATAATTATTTTTTCCCAGAAAAAAATTAGGTTAGCTCAAGGAAATAAACAGGAAATGCTCCTTCCTAATCCAAGTTGCCATCTGTGCCTTTGCTAAGCAGACTCCAGGACTGAGCCAAGCTGTACAAAGTAAACTTTGCTCTCAGTGAAAATGTTGTTCGGCCTTGCCACAAATGAACCGAGGAGAAAAGCAAAGCGGCTGAGTGTGCTCAGCTATCACATAATTAAGTGGTGACTCTGGTCTTTAATGTGATTGCTGATGGATTCCAGTGGCTTTCTCAGTCGTTGGAGATAAGAGACTCTTAGATCTTTTACACAGAATATAAACCACAGTTTGTGCAGTTACTTTTTTGCTTGCTGCTAAGACCATTCTGCACCCAGACACGAGACAAGAGAATAGGAAATGCTTCGTTGCCAACTCTGAATTTATATAGTTCCTGTTTTTTCTGTCCTGTCCTAGGCCATAATAATTAACAAGCTCATTCATAAACACTTAGATATGGTAAATTTTCAGATCTTGCTCAGAAGCCAAAAATGACTGAAAGGATTTGTTTTATAGAATTGGAGAATTATTTTGGGTTGGCAGGGACCTTAAATACCATCCAGTGCCACCCCCTGCCATGGGCAGGGACACCTGCCACTATCCTAGGCTGCTCCAAGCCCTGTCCAACCCAGCCTTGACACTTCCAGGGATCCAGGGGCAGCCACAGCTGCTCTGGGCACCCTGTGCCAGGGCCTCCCCACTGTCACAGGGAAGAATTTCTTCCTAATGTGCTAGGAATGGTCCTTATGTTAGTTTGTGTGTCTTGTGTCTTTGTGATGGAGAATAGAATGTAGTTAATTTGCTATCAGTTATGGAACAGATTTGGATTTTATAGAGAAAATTTTTAAATGCTCGGTATTTGTTGGTGGAACTAGATCTGCATACTGGATCTACAGTGACATCCAATAGAAACAAATATTCTAAAGCAGAATTAATCTACTTCCCAGCCTTCTGGGACTCTCATTTCCTTTCATCATAAAAAGGATTATTGCATACTGTAAACATCTAGATTTATCAGTTGCCAGTGATATTTGTTTCAAAGCCTGTCACTACATGCATAATTGAACATGGTAACAAATTAGGAGTAAAGCCCCTGACTTTTCCAGTAATTCAGTGTTTCTCTGTTTTCTGTTCAGGTCAGCTGGATTTGTAGCATTGGTTTGAGTGCTGTATGTGTTAGCTGTATGTTCTGTTCTTTCGAAAATACCCTCAGAAAAGGTGATTAAAGTTTGTGAGGTTAAATTCTTTCTGCTATTTTCCCTCTAAGCAGATAAAAAGGAGGCCTTGCAGCCTTTAAAATGTAGGGAATGTTTCTGTGCATGCTAAGAACTGAAAAATCTTTTTTTTGTTAGATCTATATGGTACATTTTCTGGGTATTGTAGAAAGTAGTTCTTACAACTTAAAGGTATTTGCTTCTTACTATGTGGGAGCACTCAAACATGCAGGCATTAGACTGTTTTTATCTATATTATTGGAGAAGGACATACTATTTGTATTTTTAAAGTATCTAAATATTTCAAATTGCTAACTAACTGGGAAACTTGGGAAATAGCAAGCTTACATAAAGTGATGTGAGTCCTTGGAGATCATTTTCCTTGACCTCTTTGATTTTGTTGTTTTGAAGATCAATCATACGAGTATCTGGCGGGATGTTGCGAGGAATTGATGTCAAACCTACATAAGTGTGTGACATAAACAGAAACATTATGTGCTGTATTTAAGTTCAAAGAAATTAACTGACAAACATCAAAACACAGTAAGATTGTTAATGAATATGGTGTGGAAGAAAATATGAACAGCCATAAAGCAAAGGATAGAAGAGAATTTTTGATAGTGGGAAAAACCAATAATGTAAGAATGTATCACAAACATGTGCATGGTTTTGGGAGGAATTGCTTCTGCACCGACCATGAAAGCTTAATGGGGACTGCTCACTGTGGACTCTTGGCATCTGTGAAATAATCCTGAGAGCATGGGTTGTCCTACAGGGCAACTGTTTAGTCCCTGGAGAAAGGATCCCTCAGGAATCCAGGGCGGTGGTTCCCTGTTGAGGAGCAGGGCTGTGGATTCAGGGGTCTCTGCTTAGTGCTCCTTTGGACCTCTGCCCTGCCCTGTCCATGGCACTGGGGCAGCTGCGGAGGTTCATTCAGGTCATGGCAGGGCTGAGAAACCTCTTGGTGTGGGCAGAGGAGGGTCTCCACTGCCAGCACAGTATCAGTGCCAGAAGTCATTAACACAAATCAGTACCAGTACCAGAAGTCATTAACATAACTCATTACAAGAAGTCATTAACGTAAATCAGTACCAGTAGCATTATTCCCCCAACCCAGTTTGCTGTTCAGTTACAAACCCACTGCAGTTCAGGCCATCTGAGATCCTGAATCAGCAGAAAAGACTCAACAGGGACAGTAAGTTTCTTTGGAGTGGAAATGCTGATGCATTAAATGCTAAATGCTGTCCAATTTATTAACAATTATACTATAATTAATAGATTGCAGTTATCTATAGCTGAAGTCTATTAATGTGGGATTTTTCTATGTGTGAACTCATGTAAAGTGGTTTGAAATCTGTAGACCACATGCATTAACCACAATTTGCTGCTGTCAGCAAAAGTTTTTGACTCCTTAATAATAACACCACATTTTTAAAACCCCAGCAATTCATGTATGGACAATGTTTCTAAGACACAAGGTATCCAGGATGAAGTTCAGGAAGATGGCAGGGCTGTGATGAGGGCAAATGTCATTATCACTGTGATGTTGGTGGGAGAACAGTCTTTTGGTTGCCTCGAATGATAGGAAAACTTCAGTGAGCACTAATTGAAAGTGGCACAATTAATAATAAATTCACTTTTAGGGACTGGGATGTACCTGCAGCACTGACAGGAGCACATTTGCCTTTGGCTAAACAGCGATGCTCACTTTGGTGGATGTTAAGCTGAGGGAATACTTTGCATCTCATTTATGTGCCTGCATAATAATTCATCCTTTAAAAGAAAAATCCTAGAAAGGAGAATCCAGTGGAGAACAAACACACAAATTCATTCTTACCTAGGTCAGAGCAATGGACTACTCTCACATAGCACTGGCATCCAAAGGGGCATGTTGGGAACAGATCAAAAGGAATTAGTGGTAGAATGGGTTCAGTGGTTGGAAATAGAGAATTGTCGTCATCGTCATCATCGTCGTCGTCTTCCATATCTTGGAGCATCATATTCTTCAGTGTAAAATATGAAGGACCAGTGAGAGATTTGGCAGAGCACAAAGCCAAGAAGAGGAGGAGTGTGTATTCTTTCATATCTTCTTAATCAGGATAACCAATCTTGGAAAGTGAACAAACAAACAAAAAAATAAACACCAGAATCAGTGAATAAGGAACAGCAAATGAAGCTATTGAAATGTTTACTTCACTCACTGCCACACTATCTAGTCCTGAAAAAGAACCTGTTGTGAATATTGAGGTTTAATTAGTATATGAAGGATATAAAAATAATATTTTAAATAGAAATTAATACTATAAAATTACACATAATATTAACTTAAATTCATTAGGCATTAATGTAATATCAAAGCTTTTTAGTTTAGTTTACAAGCAATAGCATTTGCTTCATGCTTTGAAGTGGAATTTTTGTAGTAACATTACCAGAACTTGGAATGTGGTTTATTTTATTTGTTCTCAATGAAAAAATACTTTTAATGGGATACACTGGCATATGTGCATTGCTTACAAAATTGGGAAGTACTTGATTAGCAGTGCATAAAATGCACTCAGCAGGATGCTTCCTAAACACTCGGTATGAAACTCCCTAAACAGTTTAATTAAACTCTTCCTAGTTGGATCTGAAGTTTTCAGTCCTGAGCTTTTCCCATGTTCCAGTCATTTGTTTGTTATTGCCGTTGACAGAAGTTCACCTCTGCATGCAAACGCATCTCAAAGAGTTGTAGAATTGCAGAACAATTTAGTTTGGAAGGGACCTTAAAGATCATCTCATTCCACCCCCTGCCATGGGCAGGGACACCTTCCACTGTCCCAGGCTGCTCCAAGCCCCATCCAGCCTGGCCTTGGACACTGCCAGGAACCCAGGGCACTCACAGCTTCTCTGGGCACCCTGTGTCAGGGCCTCCCCACCCTCACTCTTTTCTTCCCAATAATCTAAACCTATTCCCTGCCAGTGTGAAGCCATTCCCCTTGTCCTGTCACTCCAGGCTCTTGTAAAAAGTCCCTCTCTGTCTTTCTTGTTGGCTCCTTCAGGCACTGGAAGACCACAAATTGGTCCCCCCAAAACTTCTCTTTTCCAGGCTGAACAAACCCTATTCTCGAATTCTGTTTGAGGGGGCTCTTTTCTCTGAGAAGGACTTGCCTGTTAGAAATCCATGTCAGTGGAAATCAATGACTTAATTTACATCCAGAAGAAAAGCTATCTGATAGTTTTGTGTGTGAATTTTTCAACATAGGTTGGGGCTTTTCTGTTTGTTGGTTTTTTTGTTCCTTGCTCCTACAAAAGTAGGTGCAGAGGAGAATGGAGATGGTAAGAATTGCCACAGATGCAACAAACTCTGAGAAAATGTTGTAGATTCATCCCTCAGCTTGATGTTATTTCCCTTCAAATCCCAATTCCAGAAGTCATTTGGAAATGGAAAATGTACTCCATAAACCAAGAGGGGCTGCAGGAAATTTTATTGTGCATGTCCTGTTTATAAAAATGTTTCTATTTAGACTATTATAGGCCTCTTTAAGGAAGTACTAAAAGGGTGTCAATTCTTGTTTGATCACCTAATTAAATCCTTGCTGGTCTGTTTGGAGATGAAAAATGCCTTTATGTAAGCATTTTGTCATTGGTCCTTCACTGCAGGAAAAGGAGTGTTCTGCTTTGTACCAAGATTTGACTTGGCTTATTCAAAATGAGGTTTTGTTTATACCACTTTTTTCTCTGCAATCATTTTGATGTAGTCACTTTGCTGCTTATTGTAGGGGGTTAATAACAGCATTAAATGCAAATATCCTGCATACCTTGCTGCTCCTGTGTCTGTGTCTATTTCAGGGAGTTTAAAAAGAAGAAAGCTAGCAGTGTTCAGATAACATAAAAAGAATGCAGTGACTTCTTTCCCCCAAATACATGCCTGAAATCAGAATCACAAAGTACTTTGTATCTTGTAGGTAAACAACATACAGCTAAATTTAATATTTCCCATAATATTTCAGTTGCATGCCCATTCAGATAGGGCATGTACTTTTACTGATGGTAAAAGATTCTTTCTCTTGAAAGAATCTTTACATGTATTTTTCCCATATATTTTCCTTTGTGTTCATAATAATGTTCTCTTGCAATGCTCCTAGAAAGAATTTTGTGGATGTTCTTGCAATCCCTTACAATATCTGTCCTTGAAAAACTCTTTGAATATAAACAGTGCTGGGAAGAAGGTGTGGAACCTCTGTTTGTTTTTTTGGAGAGAATTGTTGTCATCTCTGGCTGTGCACGTTTGGAATAGTTGGCCTTTTCAGTCTTCTATTTCAGCTTCAGGGAAAAGCTAAAATCTTCACTACTTTAGTCATACCATCAGTTAGGAGATGAGGAGTTGGAAGCCTTTCAGACTTCCAATTTCTCCCTGTTCTTGGACAAGTGGTTTAATGGCTGGGCTGCCACACATGAGCTCTCAGGCTCTCTGTTCTTGCCTGGCAGTTTAGGTCCTAATTGCAAAAATGCCCAGTGGTCTATCAGTGATGAGACACCATTTCCATATGCAGGATATCAAGTGTGATGATGGCTTGGGACGTGGACTTTCCAAGTCCCTGCTGACTTCAATTTGTGAGAGGCACTGGCTGTGTAGTTTTACTGGATCGAAAAGATAAACTTGCATGCATGTTCCTAAAATGTTCTTTTGGGTCTGGTGCTAGGAAGTTCTCTTATGAAACAACCTAAAAATCTGCTCCCACACTTGCATCTGTAGCAAATGGATTATCTATTTCCTTTCAAATAGCCAAAAATTAGAATTTCAAAGTATTAAAAGATCGAGGGTGCGATTGGAGTAGTGGCCAATTTGAACTCTTGAAAAACATGTGTTGCTCACGAAGTCCTAGAAAAGTAGTGTTGAAATGTGTCACTGGTGACATATATTGGTTCTGTGAGTTAAATCTCTTGAAAACTAGTCCTTTTATGTAAAGAAACCTGAGCTGTGATATTTTTCATTTTAAAGAAAAAAGTCCTTGCTTCATCTTCTCATCTTGCCCTTAAGAAATCATTATTGGCTTTGTAGTTAGGAATGATCATCAAGCTTGACTCCAGGTTTGCATAGGCCAAAAAATGCCAAGGAATGGATCCTAAAGAGCTGGATTTTATGAAGATGTGGGGATAGTTCTTTCCTGCCTGAGGTTTTGAGTTTCCAGTAAAGAGATGCTGATATGACTCTGTAAAAATGCTTTGACTCCGCAGTGCTTCTCAAAGAACTTATTCAAACTTTCTACGTGCTTAAACTTCAAGAATAAGATAATTAAAAGAAAGCCTAAAATCTGAGATCCTAGTGATTTTTCTGAAAATATTGTCATGAAGATTTTATGAAATACTGTCAAGAAGATTTTATTAAATACTCTTTCAGAAGGTATAGGTACAGCTGTGCTAATGGTCCCCTGCTGCCACCTGAGCCTGACTGTGCTCCCAGGTGCTGCCTGCCAGCGCTCTGGTACCAGCTCTTCCTTTCAGGCTGTTCACTGAGCTGGTTGAACTCAATACACCAGCACAGAACTAATGTGAACAACAAAAAACCCCATCGTATTTTTTTCAAGTGAAGAAACTGAGTCAGTTTGGAGTACCAGAACCAGCACAAAAGAATGGGTGGAACAGCCTGGTTGATAGGACGGAACATTAAATGGAAAGAGAAGGAAGGAGGAGCAATGGGGGAGCCATTCCTGACATATTCGAGCTGTTAGGCTTAAGTGTTCTGTTAAATAATCCCCTGAGCAGCTGGTTGTCACTTGGACAAAGCCTGGCTTTGTCCATTCTTGTTTTAAGAGACCAGAACATTGAGAATGAGTTTGACAAAAACTGTGGTGAATTCAAGCTCCATTGTACCTTCTCTATGTCAGTCCTTCTTATCCTTGAACACAAAAAGCTTTTGAGCACCTTCTCCCTGGAACATGAGCCACCCCAAGGTGAGGTGACTGAATATGGAGAGATGTTCTAAGGTGCTTTCCTGAGGTGTGTAACTGTCCAAAGATCACTGCACCGGTTGTTTGGGAGACGCTTATCCTCACTAATGTGGTCATCTATACCCAAACTCATATTGCCAAACTACAAATGGAACACAGGCACTTTTTATGCTATTAGTTATAATTTATAAGTAGTTAAATACAGGTGATGTCACAGTATAATTTAAGATTATTAAAACCCTTAATATTTTATGTGGAAAATTCCCATACTTCTGTGATGTGAAAGTTCTAAACATGAGTTATGGAACAAAAATGCCTTTCAGTGAGAACAGAAGTTGAGTTGTTAGTGTAGGAAGAGTGCATAAAGAGACCCAACAACAAATAACTCTGAATTGCATGGCAGCTGCAAACGAGTAGAGCAACGTGGACTTTGCTGTCTTATCAGTTGTGATACTGAAGGAGTTAATACATGAAGTTTTGAAGTTTTAAAAAGACTCTAAATTATATTTAGAAATCACTCCTGTAACCGATGTACAGAGACAAATTTCCCATGGCATTATTTCTGAAAAGGAAATGTTTAAATGACCCAGTGGTGGTCTTTGCAGAGGCAAAGAAAAGTCCCTGTGTTCATTAATAACACAAATCATTGCTCTGTGCACAGATTTTGTCCAAAGAAAGGCAAGACCATAACTGTTTTGAAATCCATATTTAAAAATAGTTCTGGTTCTATTAGTCATTGTCCCAATCCAGAAATAAAAGGAGTTTGTTTAACTCTTTATCTACTCCATTGATTTACTTAAATTGCTGAAATAAAACTGGAGGAAGGGTTTTTGTTAGTTAGATTACTGTAGAAATGTCTGTTGACAGAAATAGTCCAATATTGAAGTTGAGCAGTAATAATTAAGAGGATGTTTACAAAATAAGTTGTGTTTACAGAGTATTTGCTTTTTATGGAGAGCTGCTTGACTCTTGTTACTGAGAGATCTATGAGGATTTTTAGGTTGTAGTTCATCTACAGTTCATTCTTTCCTGGCTTGTTTTTAATTACTTTGCTTAAATGTACTTGAAAACCCCCACCAACCTGAATACCAAATTACAGAAAGTTAACACTGAGTTGTTACTGTAAGAGCTTCTGTTGTTGTAGAGTAGATTTTCATAGATGGTTATAACTGAGAAAAAGTGTTATGGTCAACTGTAACATTTTTCTGACAAGTCTTTGATAGTAAAATAATTCACTATAGCTCTATTTGTTTTTCAGATCACATGTAGTAAATACAGAAGTATTTCAGCTGCAAGTAAATTTTCAAATGTTCCATTTAAAAAGTGATATTTCTAATTCTAAATTATCTGATATTACTAATCTGCACATAGTGACTGACTTAACTCTTTGCTGCTGTTTATATATAATAGGTATTCAAACTGGACATACCTTGCAGGTTTGGAAGTTCTTCCAGAAGCACTGGGATAATCCACCTAAGGTCCTTATGTCCAGTTATTTCATATTACCAAAAAATAGGGAAAAAGGAAGTTAGAGTGAGTTCTGTGAAATGAAAAGCATGTATAAAGAAAAAGTCCACTTGCAAGCTTCTTGATCCTTCTGGCACCGTGGGTGATACCAGAGTAAAGTGCTGCTTCAGATTAGCCCATCTTAGTACTGAAGAATGATATTAAGGCGACTTGTTACCACTCATATGTTTTTCATCACTGCCTGTATTAGAGCCAAAACTTCTGGCTTAACTCTAGACGTCTAGTGGAAGACTTTATAAAACCTGTAGTTTAATAATAGTTGACATCAGGCCATTGGAAGTACAGTGAGGTCCATTTCAGGTCATTCCTGCTGTGGAATCCCACTTATTTATGATTTCACTAGCCATTATTCTTTTTAAAGTGTGACTTGAATAGAACCATAAAATTTCAGCCAGTGGCAGTGTAAACCAGTAGCCTGCAGTGACCTGCAGGCTGCCAAAACTTTCTAAAATTAGAAAATTAGGACTTTATTGTGCAGCTATGTATAAATTTTAGCTCTGCTTTCAGGAGGCAGCAATCTGGCTGGGGACAGTGGTTCAAGAATGTTAACTGTAGATCAGATTTTTATCAATATAGCTAATTTCTGTGTCTTGTGTGTGGGAAATAAAGCATATCTATTAATGAAAACAAAAACAATATTTGCAGTATTCTGTGATTTAAGTTGAGGGTTTAAAATAAAGTCTTTGAGAATGTGCCCTGTTACAAAGTTAGTACTGACAAGCACATCCCAATATTTAGAAACTGGATTATTCTTTGTTTATGTTTCATAGGCCTCTGTTTACATAAACTTCAAAAATGTTTAATTAATGAAGTTTACCTAAAGCAAGTTTCATATTCAGGGAAGTACTTTGTGTCTTTAAATTTCCAGTACATTATACCCACTTCTGTGCACATCTGATTTCATCTGTTTCTTTAATTAGCTGCTTTCTATGTTAAAAGTCTGGTCTTGCTTTGGAAAAAAAAAAAAAGCCTGGAAATTTTACTTGGGATTTTTTTTTTTTTGTTATACATGTAATGTGCTGTTTGCAAAATGCCTGTATGTTGCATAATAGCTATTTTCTCTACTGTTAGTTTCTTAAGATAAAAAAAGATTCTATGCCAAAACTTAAAACTTAGGGCTGTGATATCAACCAAGACAAGACTTGTGTTACCTGCAGCATTGTTCCATTTCCAGTAGCACAGATGGATCACGATAAAGAGTCTCCCTATCACTTTTCCCAAGGAGTAAAATTACAGTTTCAAGAGCAATCACGTTCCCACAGAAAAATCTGAAGGATGGTCTTAAGCTTTTTTGAAATCTCAAATTGCATATATCTGCATTCTCTTGCCTGCTTGTAGAAACCAAAGCTTCCTAAGCAAACACTCCCCTGTGTTTTGGATAGCTTGGATTGGATGGGTTTACTTGAGGAAATTAGTATTAAATTGCTGTTTTAAAAAACCCTCCAACATTTTCTTGGCTGTTCAATAGAAGAGAGCAGGGCCTGAGGGTTGTGATATAAATGTACTGGTTTCTTTTTTCACTTCATTCAGTAGCAAAGTGTTGAATCAGCAGTTTCAGCTCACCCTGGTTTTGCAGCAAACTATTTTTGAGGTTTAGTAACATCTCAATTTTGGATGAATACTCTGGGGTTTTATTATTATTTTCTCTTTTTAGTTGCTTCTGGTGGTAGGAACACATTCCTCTGTGTATAAAGTTTGTCATAGCCAATTACATAATGAAGGTGACACACAAAGTGATAGTATCTGAAAAAAATACAACAATCTTACCTTTAACTGGATTATCCATCAATTTTGTCCCTTATATAGTATTAGTAGGGCAGAAATAAATATAGCTCATATGCTGTTCTTGTAATGAAACTGTTTAATATCTCAAGACATGGATCCAGTATTTGGTGTGAATATAATTGCAGTCTAGGATAAAATGCCCAGAAATCATCTTCTCAGGTCCCTTGACTACTCAGTTCTCAACTTGAGATGTTACTCTTGACAGCAGTACTTAAAACTTAACCAGTGGTTCTCAATCTACTTTATTAGCCTGTTCATTTAAACATTTGCAGCACGTTTTCAATGTCTCAGGTTTTTAATGCATGTTGTTGGGGCTATAATGAAGAGAGATACTTAAAATAGTAGTCTGAGGGTATTTTCTTTGCAAGCAAATGTTGGTATGTTTTCCAAACAAAGATTAAATAACTAATAGATTATGTAAGGTCAGACTGTTTGCTCAGAACTTTTTAGTGATTTCTGTTTCCACCAATGAGACAATTGGTTGAAAATTAGAATTCTGTCTTGCCTTAAAATACTTATGTAACATTTATAAGTAATGGAGATTGATTTTTGAGCAAAGAATAGAAGTATATCCAACACATATGTGGTTCAGAATACTGTCTCACTATGGTGAAATATGCAGATGAAAAAGAATTTGGATGGTGTTTTCAATTTGAAATTATCTCATCAGTGACACAAACTGCTACCTTTCATTTCTTTCTGAAAATGACTGTATTTTGCATTTTTTATATGTCTGAGAGAGCAAACATATGCTGCCATATGTGGTTAATGCCACCATTGCAATCTCTGTTTTAAGCCAGTCTTGTATACGTTTGTTATTCTAAAGCAAACTAAGTCCTTTTTCATTTTCTAGCATTGTTTATAAATGTGGTTTACATAATGTGATGAATCTAACATCAACTGCACAAAGCTGCCTTGGAGCCTGCCCATCACATTTTAATAACATGACATATTCATTTCGTGCTCACAACCGTTCCATGTGCGGTGTGGTCACATATTTTGGTTTTAGCTAAATTTTGGCTCCTCTCAGGCTGGACTACACCATTTACCCAGCTGAGCATACAAAGTCTGCCCTTCAGCTTCTTGTAGTTCATTTTGATTCTTCAGTATCTATACATAAATATATTAAAAATATTTATTTTTTTTTATCATCATACGTGAATCAACTTTTGCTTGTTAATAACTTTTAGCATATTTTTGGCAGCTGACTTAAAAACTGCATCAAAATACTGTTTCCTTTGCAGTAAAAGTCCTCAGTCCCTGATGTTGCAGGGTAACACAGCAATATTGCAGGGCGGGTCATAACTTGCAGTATTGAGAGCTTGTGTACAAAAAGAGCCATAAAGTCAAGTGTAAATGTCTGTACATCCATGGGGATTCTCAGGCTCATCATGGCTTTTATGGATGCAAGGATGCGCTGACCTGGAATGACTGGAGAGGAAAAACATCACCTGAAGGGTTTTTCACCCTTGCAGACAGTTTCTGTTGCCTCTGGAGCATCACTTAACTTTGTTCTGTCTCAGGCTACAGATTAATACAAATTCCTCAGTGTGGGAATGCCAGTTTCAGAAGCTCCCACCTGGCTTATTCCCACCTTGACGCTCTTCTCCTTGGTCCTGTGGAAAGGTTTGTGCACCAATCTGGATCAGGAAACTGCTCTGCCTGATCACTGAAGGTCTTGAAATTAGTTTGGATGTCAGTACGTGTCAATTGTCGGTCGTGCTTGTGATGCTGCTCACAGGTTTGGATAATGTGGCATGGCATTTTTATGCATTATGGGTATTTATCTGCCTTAGAGACATTGAAAACACTAGACATTCTTTCACAGAAAATCAAACAGTAGTTAAAATCAAAAACTCTGCAACCAGTGCCAAACTACTGAATCACTCCAACAATAAGTTCTAAAGGAAAATGTTCTGTTCCAGAATACAAGCTGGACTGAGAGCAACATTTCCTCATAGGGGATCAAGAATTTACTCTGCTAAAGTTCAACAATGCCTTAAAAAAAAAACCAAATCTTGATCACCTACAAATGCTGAATTTCCCCCATTTTCCCTTAGGTTTTACCGATGAGGATGGACGATCTAGAATGTAAATAATTTAATGTTCTTAGAAAGCCTTTGGGTAGATTCCTATTGTTCAGAACAGAAAGACAACAGTTACAGTGGGGACTATCATCAAGTTCCAGTGAGTTGTTATTTTTAAGAAAAAAGAAATGTGGCCATCTAGTCCAGAAAAAAATATTTAAAGCATGTTAGAGTGAAAAGAGAATATAATTTAATTTGGAATTCGTTTTTCCGAACTTTACTTATCAACAAAAGTAATTTATATATTAATTAAAAATCCAAAGGCCCAAAAGAAGATGACTTCAACTCAGTTTGTGATTGATTGCTAGAAGTGGAAACAGTGAATATCACATTCCTGAGACAGTAATTAACTACAATTTTCACTTCTTTGTCTAATGAAGAACTCGGGTGTGTAATGTTTGCGTGTACTTTGAGCACATCTGTTTTGTAGATGGAGAGAGTAACAAGGTCTCTAGGAAGGTCTCCAAACTCAATTTGTTTGCAAGTTTTGAAACACGCAATTTTTCACTTGGAATAGTAGAAATGAAAGCATTTCTTTCATTACTAATCATTAGTATCATTACTAATAATAAGGAAGGTATACTCTGATTCAAGAAGTGAGTTCCCTGTCATATTAATTAACTCAGCCTGTGTTCAGATGAGTGTTTTTATCCGTGGGAATTTCCTGGGAGGGCTTCATTTGTTTCTCATCAACACAAAAGCAGTAAATCTGTCAGGCAGGGCTAGATCTAGTTCTAAATACTCCCAAGAAACTGGGAGCCTTCTGAAAAAGTCTGATTTACTTTTAGCTAATGACTACTGCTACAGTTTTAGTATTACTTTCCCATAATTATGCTAATTTTAAATTGTAGGTAATATGTAATCTATATTATGTTTCAGTGGGCATTTTTAAAAGGCAATTAAATTTGCTTTAATCATTTCTATACCATAAAGTGTTTTGTTGATTTTTAGCATTCATTTTTTCCCCTTTCAGCTGTAGGGAGAAATCACAAATAAGTCCTATCACTATATATTTTTTTTTACTGAAAAATAAAAAAAAATAGGAAGATAAAGACTCCTAAATTAAGCCAAAAGACCATGTAGAAACTAGCAGAGAAGGGTTGTCAGGCAGATATCCTAATACACTATTTCCAAAGGTATTTGTTTGCAAATACAGGAGTGTTTTAGTTAAGAAGCTGGGTTCCCTGGGTGGGTTTGCACTGCTTTTTGTCAGAGACAGAAATCCACTGGATGACAGAAGCTCCTTTTACCACTCAGTGGAAATATTTATGTAAATTGAAAGAAAACATATGTCATAATTGCATATTAACTTGTGGTATGGAAAAAGAGATCTTTTTTGAGGAGCAATTTGTAAAGTAGACGGTATTATTTTCTTCTTGAACATTTGTGTTCTACAAAGAATGATTTCCATTTGGTTTTACCACAGCAGAACAAAGGAGCCTTGACTTTAGAAAGTAACTTACTAATTATTAACTTTTATTTTGTTTATTAAGCAATTTCTTAGAATGGTTTGGGCTTAAAAGGATCATCTAGCCAACCCCCTGCCATGGGCATTTCTCAGCATTTAATTCATACTGTGACTATACTTTTGCTTCATGGTTATTAGAATTTCTATTTTTTCCAATTAGTGCATAAGATGTACACCTCCTCACATAAAACCAGAGGATGTTCTTTGCTCAGGCTGGAAAGAAATTCAGCTAAAATGGGAATTAATTACTGTTTCTGTCATTTAAGGTTTTACCAGAGGCTCTCAAAATAGCCTTCAAATAAATACAGAATACAGGCAATGCAGATTAATTTGAACCCGTATGTTGTCAAGAAAGAAAGTAATTCTTTTGATATTTCCAATGCTAAAACTAGACCAACACTAAAGAAATCAGTGGGTGGCAAGTTTAAAACAGAAGGAAATACTTCATGAAGCATTTATAGTTCAGCTGAAATGTGCAAGAAAGTGAAGTGGATTTTAATGTTTCATATAGACCCAAAAAGTAATTGGCCTAATTGAAAGAGGAAAACTCTTGCTTCCTGAGTTCTTTGTAATGAGAGCCAAAGTGAGCTGGAAAAAAGGAGAGTTTTCCCTGGAAGACTTGTAGTGAATAACCTGAGTAAGTCCAGAGCCATCCTGCATTAGAGGGAAGCCATAGATGTTTATATAGAACTGTCAGTGAAAAGGGGTTGAGAACCACAAAATGTTCCCAAGGGCTGCCATTCCCTGTCAGTTTTTAAGGAACAGAATTTGTGAGGCCAGAGGATGAGAGGTATGCAAAGCCAAATTTCAGGGGTTTGGAGAAACTGCTGTGAAAAAAATAAGTATGTTTTAATCTTTTTTCCTAATTTTAATCCTTTAAAAATACCATTACATAACTCACTTAGAAGATTCTTGTCTTTGTTGATAGTGTTGTTGAAGATCTAATATTTCCACAGCTGTGGTCAGTATTGCTCCTTTGAGAAAAATATCTGTCTTGTGGAAAAAATAAGTCAGCTTTTATGCATTACTATGATATGAAAAATTCTCACAGAGAAACATAGATTTGTTTCAGTAATATTGCATGGAAAACCTACAGATTTCTGTGTATACATTCATAATACTGCACACTTGGAATGAAAGATCTTTTCACTGAATTAACAGAACTGCTTCAAAGTACTTTGTAGGAAACAATGTTATGCTGGTCTGAATAACTCACTTTATCAAAGCTACATTAATATAAATAACAGCCTAAAACAGAAGTAATGAATCAGAAGTCTGCATTCAGTAACTGTGTGGAAATTTGCATCCTGCACAAAGAATTAAACACCAAACAAATGGAAATTCTACCAAACTGCAGTAATTGTTTACTCAGTGGCTGTAGGAAGTTCCTTACATAACAGATTATTAGAGAAAAAACTACAAGGTAAATGGTTTTTTAGATGAACCTTTTAAATAATCCAACTCTGAATGCTTTAATTTACTTTAATCCTTAAATCCTTGGGGGAAAAAAGACTATTTATTGAATGGAGCCAGGATGGCTCAAGCAGACTGGAAGATTATTGCTGGGGGGATTCTCTCAACTCTTGAGTATTTTGTTCACTTGTAGAGACTACAGGGAATGTTTGTGTGGCTGCAAAGCCACAGGAATGGACATGGAGCCCTGGGCAGGGACATCACTGGCCTTTATGGGGAGAGTGAATAGCACAGCTTCTGTACCTCCCAAACACCAGGTGATTTTTTGAGTCCAGCCTAAGTTTGTTGGACCTTATCATAAATAATCAGGCATTTCCCCCAACTGCCTTGCTCCTAATAGCCAGAATAGTTCTATATGCTAAAAGAAAATAACTATCAGAACTAGGAAAAAGAATGTTAACGTTTTTCTATCGAAAATTTTTTACTGAAAGAAATCTATGAACTTTAAAGCTCTTTCAAGTCACAGCTTTATAAACAGTTACATCACAGCAAGAAAATAAACAGTTTATCGTTTGTGTCATGTGGTAATACCAGCGTTAACTGGTGAAAACTCTCCTGAGAAAACATTTTCTCATTTAAGTACTATGTTTATATTCCAGTGTATACAATTTTCAGACAAGTCTGCAGACAGAAAAATAGTAAAATTATGAGTAAATACTACTAAAATAATTTTACACAATATCCCTGATAACTTTCTGCATGAAGCAGTTTGCAGAGAATAAGTCTGCTGACTGTGGGTTTGCAGACCAATACACTTTCTGATGTTCTGGAAGGTTCCTCAGGAAGCTTCAAAATCTCTCCTCAGTTGGAAGTGTAACCCCAGGGACCTCAACCAACGTCAAAACAACAAAGACCTTGAGGTACCAACATCTGGTAGAACTTCTACACCACCTCTCCTCGCTGAAGTCACGGATCAGGTTTTGGAAGACCAAACTTCAGGTTAAATAAGTGCTCTAACGGGTCAGAACCACACCATGGCCACCTTGTAGAACATCCCAACCACAGAGGTGAAGCCAGCCCTTTGGAAAGAGTGAATGTTTTTAAAGACATTTCCTTTAAAGCTGGTTTTGGCTGTGGGAAGCATTTAAAGCCTTAGTGAACTGTGTAACCAACCCTCATCTGGAAGAAGCCCTGTATAACAGACTCACTGTCTTCTTGTAAAGTGAAAAAGGTACAAACATCCATGCAAAAAGATTTATAATAATATGTTGGACTCGTTCAAGAGACACACATTTCTGTTTCCTAATGAACAAAAGAGATCCCTGCTTTTATTGCATCTTCAGTAACATGACCCCTCTCTTACAGTTAGTTACCCAAACTCTATTTCAAGGCTTTAATTTTACTTCTCTTGGCACACTGAAGACCATTTTAAATGGGGAAAAAACAGCAGACATGTGAAATAAGAGCTCTGATTTAAAGATGTCAACAACTGCTGTTCAGTCTCAAGGCCCCAAAGTATTGTGGAAAAATGTTGGAACACTTTTTCCATCTAAAAGTAGCGAAGACGTCACTTAAAAACCTCCAAAATGTATTAAACAGATCTCCTTTTCCACATTAAGAAACAATCATATGATCAAAATGAATCTAACTTTTTATTTTCCCAATAAATTAACATCCCACTCCTAAGTTTTATACCAATTCAGGTACCAAGAAGCTATGTTCAAATGCCTGCAAGTATAATTTGAACAATTTTGTTGCATCTGCTGTAATGAAATTCAATGGAAAGATAGTGTTTAATGTTCCCAATAACCAGGTTATGAAGTCTCATTACAGATGCAATGTTCCTTGCTAACAGACACCCTGTTCTACATTCCATCTCCATGAGGAGAGACCCATAAAGACACAGCACTGTTCTTTTATTTTCAATTTAAGAAGTGAAGAGAGAGCATCAAGCAGAACTCTTCATAAAAATCTTCCATTCTTCATGATGCAAGAGTTACTGGGTCACTAAATTACCTTTAAGAACGCATTCTGCACCATTGTGTGTCTCTGAAAGAACGTACAGACTTGAGTACTGCATAGAACATTTTGACCACCCTAGAAACCAATTAACAGTAAATTATCATCCCTTTTATGATACTGAAATACTCCAGTTAGTAAAGCAAAAGTAAACCAGCAGATTCATTACCTCTATGATGTCAACTTTTTCACACAGTAAATGTGCTTCTCTCAACTGGATAATGTTTGCCCAGTCTTAAAAGGATCCCAGAATATTCAGAGTTGGAAGGGATCCATGGGGATCATTGATCCAATCCCTGGCCCTGCACAGGTACCCCAACAATCCCACCCTGTGCCTGGGAGTGTTGTCCAAACGTTTCTGGAGCTCTGGCAGCCTTGGGGCATTGACCTTTCCCTGGGGAGCCTGGGCAGTGCCCAGCACCCCCCATCCTGAGACCAACCTAAACCTCCCCTGACACAGCTCCAGCCACTCCCTTGGCAATGGCAGTAAAAAGCCAAACTACCTCAGGGTGAATCTCAAAACTAAATGAAACATCTGTCCCAAAACCACAGCTTCACTTTGCTTCAAGGAAAATGGAAGCAAAGGAAGGCCAGAAATAGCAGTGCCCTTTCTCTGTAGAAATGCCACTGTCAAAGCTGGGGAAGTGGCCTAGCTGGGCTCTGATCTAGGCCAGGACAGTTCTGCTTATGCATTTCCCATAGAGCCCAGCCTCATCCTGCCTGACTGCTGCTGGACAGAGTCCTCCACATTTCCATAAGTATTCACTGGCTTTATCAGCCTGTGAACAGTTCATAAAGTTTCCCAACACACAATCTGGTCATTGCTCTGGAGTTCCTTGGAGCAGCACACGACTGCCTCTGCTCTGCAGTCACATCTGGTAAAAATTCCCACAGTGGGGTGTCGCAGGATAATACAGGATAGTAAGGGGAATAATAATAATACAGGATACAAAGGGGAATTTCATTTGAACAGAGAGATAGACGGGCTGGAGGCTGAGGGCAGCTTCACCCTTGCCATGGCCCAGTAGCTGAACATTGTTGAATGAGCCCGCAGGGCTCACATGAACCATCCCATTTCAGGCCCTCACTAAAACCAGCAGCAGAGTTTGAGCTGTATTTCCTAGGTCTGTCCTTCATTGATGCTTCTCTGTGGGAATCCAGAGGGCTACCCCCAGAATCAACTGTCCTGGTGATTAAAATCAGCAGTGTTCACTTATTTGTATTTGGGAGTTCTATGGGTAAGAAGGTTTATCTGGGGCATTGACTTCAAAGCTCTGTATTCGGAAACTGCAATTGTTTCAGCTTGAGAAATGCTGTGCATTACAATTAATTTGAAGACCATATTAACATCAAGAAAAAGGAACAATGTATCTTCCCCAGACTGCAGCTTCCTTCATAAACCTTTTTTTTTTTTTTTCTACAAGAGCATAAATTGTGCAAAACTATTCTGGCTATTAGGAGCAAGGCAGTTGGGGGAAATGCCTGATTATTTATGATAAGGTCCAACAAACTTAGGCTGGACTCAAAATGTAAGCATGGTGGGTATTTCAGAATGGAAATTCAGAAATTACATCAACCACTTTTTGTAGTGTTACTGTAAGAGTGAATTAACTGAGTGAAATTCACTTTGTCACGGGTAAATAGAAAGCAAGTGGTCGCACAGCAACTCCTTTTCAAGGCAAAGCTGAGTAATTTATAGCTTTGTTGTGGAGGGATCTCTATTAAATTGAAATGGAAAGAGGAGAAGGGTAGATAATGTGAACTCAACATTTTTGGGGTCTCAGAGATTCTAATAGCCTCAACACATTAATAATGAAAATCTCATTTTGGGAGGTATTTGATGCCTTTATTTTTCTGAGGTTTTTGTGTAGTTTTTGTTGAGTTTTTTTCCTAAGAAAGCTTTTACCTTACTTAGAGAAAACATTGCCTCTAATTGTTCCTTCAAATTCAAAAGGCTACCCAAGCTTCCATGAAAGCAACATTTTTTTTTTGGGACCTCCACAGTTTTTATCATACCAGCACTGCCTGTCCCTGGCTCAGGCAAAACCCCCAAGTTCCGTCAGCATTTACTCAGGAAAAACAACATCTTCTATACCTTCTTGTATTAATTTGGTGATAACCACAGAATGTCTTCTGCACCATTTCAATTTATAATGAGATTTAGCAAGTCTTGTCAAAATTCTGGTGTGGGATGCTTGAGCCAACAATGCAGGTCAGAACTTAGAAATCTAACAGAGATTCTAAACCCCCAAAAATCCTCTTATACCACAAAGCATTGTGGTTTTGGAATTTCTGTGGCTATTGAATCCTAACCTCTGCTATTCTGGTCTCTTACTGACTGTAAAATATCTTTCTCTCTTGTAGTTTCAACATTCACACTTTGTATTCAGATCTGTTTACCTTGCACTTGTCTCTGACTGGGTTACTGAAAACATATTCAGGGTTTTGCTGTACTGTAAGCAGTTTCCTCTCGAAATGTTTTTAAAATTCTGATGGGACATCTCTGCAGTCTTAGAAAGTTGCAGCAGGTTCACTCTTGAATGTATCTGTGAGTAGAAGTCAGCTGCATCTGTGTGTGGACAACAGGAGAAATGAGAATGCTGCTGTGCATGTCCCAGGTCCCATTGTCTGGCAGAAATGTTACAGGATTGGCTTAGCAGGATCTCAGGATCTCCCTCAAAGCAATTCTCATTAGGGATTTGCCATGAAGGCTCTCCCAGTATATATATATATATATATATGTATATATATACACACACACACAATAATTCATAAGACTTCTGAGTCTGATAACACTTAGCAAAATTATTATTCCACTCTCAATCCAATGGCCTTCTCAAAGTATATTAATTTCCAGTGTAGGCCTCCAAAAATTAATTATTTGCACAAATATATTTTAGAGAATAAATTAAGTACAGTGGTTTTGTGTTGAGCTGTCCTTGCATATTTTTGTCATGCTGATGGCCAAAGATTCCAAACTTGTTCCCATGTTTTTCTTGATCAAGAATTCTCAGGTCACCGTGTCCTAGAGTCACAAGCTGTAAAATTGTGACAATCCCATTTACTTTGTTTATAAAATTCTTTCAAGCTCACTGTTCAGAAGTGATGAGAGTTTTATAGTAAAGCCCATTCCATTCCAATATAATTGGTAATTCTGAAGAGTGGATTTGAGCTGCTTCCATCTGACATACAGAAAGGTTGTGCAAGTTTAATTGCCGTGAATATCTGAAGTGAGCAAGCACCCACCCGTTTGCTGTGTCCTTTGTCCCTTGGCTTCTTTCTTCTGCTTGGTCTCCTGCCTCTGCATTTCAAGAACATTTTTCCTTCATTCTCTGTCTCACTACTGGGGCTTTACTTTGGTGTTGTAACTTCACTTTAGGCCACGTTCCACTGCTGAGGGCTTCTCACAGGAACAACTTCCACAGCATGATATCAGGCAAGCTTGAGACTCGTTGGACTAAACCCCCAAAGGGATAATCTTAGTCAAATCACTTGCATAAAGTTCACTTTTATGGTATCTTAACAGTGAAAAAGCACACCGTGGAGAAAAAAATATGTTAATGGTCTCAATAAATCTTGATTCATTTGTATTTTAGTGGTGTTATCCCATGCAAATCCGGTGGAAAATTTCTTTTGGGTCTTAGGAGCCTGAATGTTTGATAAGGGAAGAATTCTACTTGAATGAAAATACTTGCAGCAATATGTGTTGTTTTGCTTAAATTTATTATAAGACTACATATCCTGTAGAGTATAAAAATCTAATAAACTAACTATGGTACAAATGAATGGAACCTATTACTGTGACCTTAAAAATAATTTTAAAAAAATTAAAATATGCTTTGTTTAAAAAAAAAAGCATCCAGATTGCTCATTCCTCTAGGTCATCAGAATCTGTTTGAATACAGGAAGTTTTTAGGGTCATCTAAAACAAATAATTTAACTTTTTTTCTTAAAATTTCACTTGGAAGAGAGTTTAACACTGCAAAACGTTTGGTAGAATATCCAGTCCTGTGTGTTTTAAGAAATTTGATTCCTGCATTGCTAGAATGTTCATAGCTCAAGGATCCTTATCTTTTATGTACAATTTTTACAGTTGATGGTATTCCTTAAAATGTTTTAAATTCAGTTAAATAACATAGGACCAAGCTGAGGGTTTAGTTATATTCATAAATCCTAAAATCTGATCTTATAGAGGGAGTGCCTGGGGGCACAGTTTGACCTGTTGTGTTTAGGCAGAATAGTGTTACTAGAAATAAAAATAGATGTCATAATCTTAAGCTTCAATTTTTACATTTAATGGTTTTATAATGAAACAATATGAAGAAACACACTGGTACCTTACTTCAGTAGATAATATACAGTATCATATTTATGGTAGTAGGAAATGTTTAAATCAGAAATAAGCAGACCAGTGAGTAGAGAGAATAAATAAAACAGCATTTCTAGAGATGGGGGTTGCAATGCAGAATTGGGGCGTTTATTTGTTCTTCTGTGGTTTAAGAACAACGCTGCAGTAGGATCTTATGCATGAAAATGAATGTGGGGAGAGCTGCCTTGTGTTGATGTAGTTGTTTTCAAGGTGAACATGTTCCAGGTGGGAATCCTCGTGCTCCTCCTCACTGTGGTCGTGCTCATCCTCGTGGTGGCTCTGAGTCCTGCAGATGCGTTCTGGGGGCACCGTCCTGTGGCACAGGGGAGGAATCATGTTCTGATCATGTTCTAATCATTCCAGATAACTCAACTTCATCACTTATTTTAGAGTTGCTGTCTGTTTAGATATTTGAAAACGTTAACTTCATCAGCGCATTAAATTTTCTCAATTACGTATTTACTGAGGACTTTCAAAAGCCAGTCTTTTGAACATTCTCTCCTTGCATTGCTTTCTCATTTATATCATATACTGAGTTTTCCTGAGGAAAGTATTGCCATGTGTTGCTGAATGAAAACTTTGTCTGACACATGGGAATTCTCTCTTTGTCATTCCTTTGCTTTAACAAACAGCGCAGAGGGCCTGGACAGCTGGGGCTGATGGAACCTGCTCACCAGGCGACTCCTCCCACTGTTTTGTTATCACTTGGGGCTCTGCTCCAGGAGCAGAAAAGCTGGTGATTGCTGGTGATGAGCATTTCCAGTAACTGTGAACTTCAGTAACTCACTTCTATCATATTAAGAAATACCACAGAAGAAAACTCAGGATTCAGCTCATCCTTCAGATTTTTTTAACAAATATTTACTTTAAAATAACAAAACCCTAAAGCAAAGCATGTCTTATTTATTTTAATGTCATTCATGTAACAAAGAGCTTGGAAATTACCTTATTTTATTATTGTTCAGTCTTAGAAAACGTAGTTTTCTCATTTCATCAATCCCAAAGGGTACAGCCTTCAATTCGTTGTGATCCAAAAAGAGCTCCCTCAGGGAGTGGTAAGCTCCAAAAAATGACACTGGGTCAATGCCATCATCAGTGAGCTTGTTAAAGGACAGGTAGAGATACTCCAGCCCAGGCCTCATGTGGCCAAACACATAGCCTGGAATTCTCTCAATCTGATTTCCAATGAGTACCAGATGGAGTAAAGATTTTGGCAGGTAGGAGGGAACATGATACAACTTATTATAAGAGAGATCGATTGACTCCAAGTTCCTGCATTAAACAAAAGAAAAAAAGGCTGAAACCCACCCTCTGAGCTCCTGCCCTGGCAGTGCTGTGCTCTGTACAAGGCTCTGCTTCATGGCATTACCAGGGAATGACATTTCCAAGGGAAATTTGTTTGTGTCAACGGGGCAAAATGCGTTTTATGGAACATGGTCATGCATAATTGCTCTGGGAATAGAAATAATTAAGTCATGAGTTACCAATCAAGCACAATGATTTTGTTGATGGGAAGAGATCTCCAGCAATGAGGATGGGAGGGCTGGGGGGCAGAACAGGGGAATCCCAAGGGACTAACTTGGGATTGCTGCAGTAATGAGTTACACTGAAGAACTGGAATAACCTTGGGATTTCAGTCGTTATCCCATTAACAGGGGGTTTTAAGCTTTGTTCTGAAGCTCTTTTCAAATGGAATTGTGTGAATGAATCAGTCCCATGTGCTTCACTTCCAGGCATGAGAGATGCTGTCAGTAGTACCAGCATGGTTGTTTTCAGCTTAAGGAATTTACAACTTCAGGAATCAAGGGATAGGGCTGCAGCTGCCAGTGATGGCCAGGTACCCTGCTCAGCTTGGCAAATTATTTAGCAGGAAAATCGAAAGCACCATCATCTTTTACTACTTACACTCTCATTGCTCACTCTGCTTATATTCTGCTCTTAGACAATGCAGATGCACAATCTTCCCTTCATCTTATTGACTTTTATAATTTTTAATCCAATGGGAAATAAGGCTAGGATAGTATTAAATTATTTTTAAATTTCCTGTGAGATAATTATGTATCAATACTAAATTACCATATAATTGTATATAGTATAATTTATAATTAATGTTCATTTTTGAACGGGTGGTCAGAAAAAAATATTGACTTTTATGTTAATATGGTACAGATTTGAGGTAGAAAATCTTTCTATTTGACAGCTGACTGAGTATCTTCTAGATTATACAATTAGGCAAAGGAAATTTAGAAAAATTAGCAAAGGAAAACAAATCAAAGCATAATTAAAACTCTAAGTTAAAAGTAATGAAGTGCAAATATTTATTTGATTATTTGACTCACTAAAAAGAGAGAAAAGATAAAATAAATGTATTTTAAATGTCTGATACTTACTCTTGGTTTATCCAAGCCAAAGGTGCTATCCTGTGCTCTTCTAATTTGTTATGCTTTAGCCCAATGATGTTGATGTTTCTGGTGTGGTTAAAGCAAATTTCTGACACTTCTTCAATTTGGTTATGTTCAAGATATAACTCCTGTAAGTGCATTTGGGAAGAAAATCTGTAAGATCAGAATAGGCTGGGTTTTCCCATTGCAAATTCCAAGTGCATCAATTACCTGGCCCCTGTATTCCCTGGTCTATTTGTTAATTCTCAGTCTGAACCAGAGTCAGTTTGTAGCTGGAGTGGGACCTTCAGAAACACAATTTTTCAAAGCAATTGTTTTGTTTTCTCATTTGTGAGAAAAGGGCAAGTAGAAGGAATTGCATCTCTTTTGATGTTTGTTGGGGGGTTGTTGTTGTTAGTATTTATTTTGGTTGTTTTGGGTTTTTTACCTCAAGAGTGGCAGGAAGACCTTGTGGTATAATTCTAAATTTATTTCTTCCCAGTCGCAAATAAGAAAGACTTTTCAAAGGATAAAAGGCCAAGGGGCTGACATTTGCTTCACTAAGTTTATTTCCTTCTAATTCCAGAGTGACCAAGTTCTTTAAATCTAAGGAGAAAAAAATTTAATTTCAGTTAATTAATACCATATTATATCTTGTTAAAATACATATTCATAATTTAACAGTCTTAAACATTACCCAGATCACTTCATAGCAATGAAAATTAAAAATGAACTCATTTTATTATCTCATAATCATGGAATTGATCATAAGTTTGTAGAGCTTTAGAGATTTACCACAGCTTTATTTATATTTTCCTCTCCCAGTCCAATTGGAAAGGGCAGCAGCTGATCCAGTTTAGATGGGACCCTTTTGGCAGCAGAGGGAAGGAAGCAAAAAAGTCCGTCCAATTTTGACATGGATGGTACCCTTTCTTTTTAATTTCTCTTTTTTTCTATCAGTCTGTGTTTAAACTGGCTTCAAATGATCATGGTTGACTCCAATTATATTCTCCTTTATTTTTCATGGACATCAAATTCTGTTCACTTCCATGCAGTTTAAAAATAACTGAAACTGAAATAAAGGAAATAACCTTTCCACCACATATAAAGCCGTCAGGTTAAAGGTGGGGATAGTAGGTGTCTTCAACATGCTTCAAATTCACCTCCACTTTGTGATCTTAAATATAAACTGCTTAGGGAGAGGAGCAGTTGCATAAGGGAAAATATAATTTTAAAATACTTTCTCATGCAAGTCTTTCATCTTGTGCTGACTTTTAAAGACATGGCACTTTAAAGCTAGCAATTATTTCTCTATGTCAAACCAGGTTCAACATTCAGCTTTTCAAATTTATTTTTGACTTTTTATGTGATTGATATTTATTTTTTAAAATACCTTTTAAGCCATCTTCATCAATGCAATGAAGTTGGTTGTCATTTATTTTTATTTCTTCCAAAGTTGATGGCAATTCAGAGGGAATAAGTGCCAGCATATTTCCATCCAAATACAAACGTTTCAGCTTTTTCAGGATCTTATCACGGGAATGAAGAGCATTTATATTATTAAGGTGCAAAATATGCGGTTAAATATTAAGATTTTCTTAAACACATACTCTGTAAGGTTTTTCAGCAACAGTGCAGTAGTATCCAGTGTTCTGAATTAAAAACCTTTTTTTTTCCTGTCAGTCTAATTAATAGGTTACTTTCTGCTAAATATTAACAAAAGCGCCAGTTAGTGTCACGTAACTCAAAAGAGCTTCCCCACAGCCCTGCTGCAGTTCCCCAGGATCATTGTTTGCATTCCTGCTGCTCTCTGTGAATTGTGGAAGTATTGCCTCACTACACTGGGCAGCATTCAGGACTTCAAAGTACATGCATTTAGAAATTATGTGCTTATCCTCTTGATCTGTGAGCAAACTGATGATTTTCGGTAGGTCAGCAAATTTACTCAGGCAGAATGACAGCAGCTTTCAGTAACTGAGGGTTATTATGCTTAAACCAGCTTAAAAATTTGACGTGAAAAATTATGATATCTTAATTTTGTTTCTTGATTATGGTGAGAGATTTCTCAAAGTAGCTATTTAATTATACAATGCTTACTTATACAAGGTGCATAGTGTTTAGATCCATAACCTGAAAAGCAAAAAAACATTATTTTAAGCAGCAATTACTGAGAGTGTAACAGAGGAGTTGGGCTTTCTTACTTTGAATGCTTTGGGACCTATGCCAGGAGAGGTAATGTTATTTTTACTCAGATCAATCCATTCCAAATTAGGTATCCCATTGAAAGCTTCATCTGAGATGGTAGTGATGCTATTTCCTGGGACAGAAGGCAAGAGAAAAGTTTGACTTATGAAATACAGTCTGCACCTGAGATGTGTAACATTGCATCTAGAAAATATATCACAAAATAGCATAATGGACAGTAATTTTGTGTAGATGTATTCATCTTACTATTTAAGCACTGGCATGAAAATCTAATGTTTTTAATTTCTTGTTTTAAAGGCTTAGCTGTAAAATTAGTTCTAAAACTTTTCTATATTAAGGAATGACGAAGCATTAACAGTGCTGTTGACTGCATTTGAGGGTGGATGATGTTACAAAAGTCATGCAAAGTAGACCCATTAATTACCTGTAAGGTCTAAACTCGTTAGGTCTGGATCTGAGATGGGAGGTATTTGTGTAAGTTTGGCATTAATGCAGCTTACTGTGGTGTCCGAGGTGGAACATCCAGATGGCAAAGGAGGAGCTTCTATGGGTGGAACAGGAATTGGGAAATGAGATGGAATTCTGAAAGCACCATCGTCTTCATCACTCTCATACTGCACATCTCCTGCAGCTCCCGTCCTGGGGACAGGCAGCTTCTCTCTGTGATGCCCTTTGTGCCTCTGGCGATTCTTTTTGCCTTTCCTTTTTCTTTTCTTCTCCCCTTTTTTGTGACCCTTCTTGTCTCTAACCTCTATCACTTTTGTTGGAAGCAGCTCCTCCTTTTCCATTTGAGTTCCTGCTGATGGCAGAACACTGGTGGTGTCGAGGTCCTTGGGGTCTGGGGAGTCACCAGACAACTCACTGACATCATCCAGTGAAATTATGCTGGAGTCCAGTGAGGAGACTAATGAGGGAAAAAACAACAAAACAACACAAAAGAGTCTGATGAAACTAAAATATTAGTAAGCACTGTTTCCCACATACAGTAGAAAATTATGACTATAGATTATTCCTCTTAGGATATGGTCCAAAGAATAAAAATGTGTTGTTAAATTGCTTCTTGAGAAAAGAGACACTTGACTGAGAAATTATGGAGGCGACCATACAGAACAGTTTGTACACAGCTGCAATTCCTGAGAACTCCAGACAAAAAGGTGGAAAAATTAATATAGCTTTCATTCTCTTCCTTTTTGACTGACTATTAATTATGGGGTTTGTGTTGATGGAGGTGTCTAAAGAGGAAAAATAATGTGTCTAGGAGTGGGAGCTAATTTGGAAAAAATTCACAAAGGTCAAGACTTATTCTCTTCCAAAAGGGATTGTCAGGGGAGGAGTTGGCTGCAGGTGGGGATCTCACCAGGGAAATGCATTAACTCCATTTCCAAAGTGCAGTATTTACTTCCATAATAGGACAATTCTAATAAAAGGAGTTCAAATGTCTCAGTCAACATGACTTTTGCAGTTCTACAATGAATTCCTCTGATATCTCATCTCAGAGTGTCACATGCATATACACATGAGGATAAATATTTCTTACAGTAGGAGGAGATTGAGCTCAGTACTTTGCAGATATAAAATATTGGGACTGTGCGAAGGAAAGGAAGGAAATCACATCCTATGTTTATCTCCTCCTTTCCTTTTCTTTCTAAAGGTACCAGTTTTATTTAAATTATTGTGAAATACCAGGATTGTAGTTCTGGGGCTTCTCTTGTGAATTGACTGTCTTCTCTTGATTTACATCAAATTGCTGCATGTTTCTGCACTCCTAACAAAGATTTACCACTCTGTATGTCTAATACATCAATAATGGCCAGTAGTTGTTGATTGATCCTTTGTAAATGGAAGTGGGATAGAAAATATAAACAGATGTTATTTCTTCGTACATTTACAAAGTTCTGTAAAGGTAGGTGGGAAGTAAAAAAAGAAATACAATTATCTTTACTATTGCATATTTAGCACCATCTTTTCTTTAAATGTTGCATCAAACTCATCTAACAGAGTACTCAGAGAAACCAAGGTCAGCTTGAGTAGAAACTCTGAAGAGCTGCTTTTACCATGGAATTCAGGATAATGTGTACCTTGTAACTCTCGGGAATATTAAATGCAGTGTTTATGTAAGGTTTTAAGAATCTGTGGTGTCCCATACCAGTCTCAGAACACACTGGGCAGCACTCTCCTGCAGGAATGATGGTCTGGGGACATTTCAGAGGGTGACACATGGCTGTGTCACAGATCACCTCTCCCTGGGAGCACAGACAGGTGACGCAGGGCTGGGGAGACCACACGGCTTTGTCGAACATGATCATCCCGTTAGCTGTGCACTGCCCCTTCTTCCCTAGGAACAGAAAATGGGAAATGGCAGTTAAACAGCTTAAAGTAAACCAACAGTGCTCATTTCAAACTTTGGAAAGAAGCACTACTATTTTGTTCTCATTTTGAAAATATGTAAAATACACCCTATTCAAAGGATCTTATCATTATTCCTTACTTTTCATTGCTGTATTTTCTTCAGCTTATTAGTAATCTCCAGTTGTGGAAAATGTGAATATTTTTTCCAGACTTTCTTCTTTACCTCTCTTGTGCACTACAGATCTTTTCTAAAATCTTGCACATTAAATGAGAAAATTTTATTAAGGCCCTGCAGAACTGGGAGGGTAACAATAGTCAGTTTATAGTGACAGTTCATAGGCTTGGTGGAAGTAAAGCCCATTTTGGGATGACTGATGAGATGGCAAAAATCTCCACTTCCCTGTAACTTACTTTAATAAAAAAAACTTCTTTGCTAGAGAAGCAGTAATCTAGAACAACTTGATGAGATACTCTGTCTCCCAAACTTCTGGACATATATCTACAAAAGATTGAAATCTCCCCAGGGTACCAGCTGAAATTTTCATAAAGGAATGTAATTTTGTACACTCTAGTCAGATATTCAGTAGGCAAGTGATCTGGAGAGCACAGAGACTTGGGAAGGAAAGTAATCCCAGTCTTTCTTTCCTTCCAGTGGTGGAGTTCACCTCAGCAGAATCTTCCCTGGGCAGTTCTCACCCAGACTTCAGGATAAACATTGCACTTTAGCA
Organism: Onychostruthus taczanowskii; assembly: GCF_017590055.1. Taxonomy (NCBI): domain Eukaryota; kingdom Metazoa; phylum Chordata; class Aves; order Passeriformes; family Passeridae; genus Onychostruthus; species Onychostruthus taczanowskii. The sequence continues at coordinate 17,241,608 of NW_024506993.1, read as the reverse complement.
CATTGCTTTTTTATTTTTGGTCTTTTGAGAGAAGGAAAACCAAGGCTGAGATTCTTCATCCCATGCAAATATTCCTGTTTTTGTGTGTACCTCTAAATCTTGTTGAGAAGCTGAATTCCTCACACCGTCCTTTTCCTCTTTCTAATCGACCTAAGAATGCATTGCTGAAGTGTTATTTTGAGAGGAAAACCCATTTCCAAATTAACTTTGCACTTCCCTGCACATAAAGAAAAAGCAATTTCCTCTTTTCCTATTCAGTTTGACTTCCTCCTTCAGATGAAAATTCATACAGTGAAAAAATCTTTTCTCACCTGAATCTGCATGCCAGGAGACTTTCACTTGTGGTGCACAAATTGTCTTTGGGGAGGGGTTCTTCGCAGCATTTCATTTCCCACACTCTGCCCTGCTCCATGCCTGGGTGTTTAGTTCTAATAAGAGTATTCAGGATAGCCTCTGAATAACTTTGTAAGATTATTGTAAATATTTTGTTTGAAATGTCTCTGGGATTAATATTTGTCTCAAAATGTGGCATTTTGCAAAGTCTTTCAAAGTAGTCCTACTTCATAACAAAGGTTCTTGCTTTGTCCTTCTACTCAAAGACCACTAGATATCAATCTGTTTTCTGCAATAAAAATTGTCAGAATGATCCAGTTTGGATGATCCTCCATATTCCATATATTTTTAAAAATGCTTTAATTTAAACTGCTCTTGGGACAGAAAAAGCAAGAAATTGAAGTTTTGAGTAGTTGCATCTTGTTTATTCAAAGGGCTGGTACATCTCTGCCTCATTTCCGCTGCATAAAGTTGTGCTCTAAGCAACTCTAACCATGTCAGCTGGAGGAGGAGAGGAATTAGCCCAGGCCAAGTGTTAGTTGGCTTTAAGTCCCTTGTCATTCCACCCAGGTATCTGCAATCCAGCTGTTTGCTGGATCCTGACTTTGGGGTTTATGTGCTTGCCAGTACACCACAATACTTCTTTTAAATAACCTCCAAAAGAAACACAAAAAGAATCCTGCACTTTCTCATGTTAAACAATAAAACAATAACTGTTCCAGAAGAGCATAATCTGGCCTGAGAAGGAAATTCTTCTGTGCTTCCTAAAATTCTTTCTTTTGTTTTAGCTACCAGAGTGTATCAGAATTCAGTGCAGATCTTGTCTGAATGAGCATAAAGATCTGAGCTATCAGGCTTGGCTTCTGCAGGCTTCTTTAACAAATGATCCTTTTTTTTCCTGTGTACATTAGAGTTTCATAAAAGGCAGGAGCAGCGTGTGCTCAAAGACAAAGGTTTTATGCTTCGGGTGCGTTGCAGAGCTGCTGTCTGGCACTGTTGGGATTCCCAGAACCCCTGTGAGACACAAAAAGGCTGTGCTGAGATGCTCCTCACATTGCCTGAGCACTGAGTCACTTCAGCTTGGTGGTGTGAGCAGGGAGAAGTGGGGGGTGGGAGGGATCAGAGAGGGTCCAGCAGTGAACATCCTACTCTGCTCTACCTAATGGACAACTGCAAATTACCTCGTGTTGTGGCCAGCTGTTTGATTTAATTTAAAGGTTCACATGGTTCTAATCTGAAGGAATTAGATATGTCTGGTTACTGCTAAACCTCCATTTAGCTGATAATTTTCATCCTGCACATATCTGTAAATTTGTGTGGGTTTGGATTTCTTTTTTTTAAATCTGCTAAGAGCAAAACAAGTAGCTAAGAGAATGGAAATTAATGTTTGGATTGTATTTTCTTCTCTTCTGAAGCATGATTAATAATAGTGTTCTATTATTTAATAGGCTCTGTTTTTTCCAAATCTGACATTAACTTGAAAAAATTTTGAACTTTAAAAGCTAGACTAAAAAATACCTTGTGGTTCCAGTTTTTGGCAGACGAGCATAGGACTTTTAACCTTCGGAAATATGGTGTAAATTCAGCATGGAGTTCCAAATAAAATGAGTTCAGTGGTTTTAGCTCAGCTTTTGGATGCAAGAAAGAAACAAGTGGGGCGGGGAGGGGGAAGAGCTGTGCATTATTTCAGCATGACTGATGGTCCTGACAGAAACTCTGGAATATCTTACATGAAGTGTATGCTACTTACATGGTATTTTCCTCTGTTTAAGTTTAAAAATATTTTCAAATTAGATGTTTGACATTAGTAATATGTATAATATTGTAATACACACTGAAAATGCCAAAGTCCAGAGTTTTGCTAGTTTTCCTACTCAAACCCCTTACTTTCAAATATTTGGTTTGAAATGGTTCAGCCTTTCTGAAGGAAGAACTCACAACAAACAGTAATTGTGGAGAAAATGTGGATGATATATGTTTGGCCATTTGAGACTTCTTAACCTAGTGGTCATGTCTGTTGTGTGACACACTGAAAGGCTTAAATTCTTGCTTATAAAAATATATTATTATTGTATATAGAATATGGGAATCAGGGCATTCTGTTCTGATTTTTTTCCCATAAAATTAATTAAACTGCATATATGTGATCACATTAGTGTGTGATCTCTTGATGGAGGAATGGAAATATCTGTATCCATAATATACATATTACTACAGAGGTGAAAATCTCTGGATCGCCAAAAAGACAAGTTTTATATAAATCATACTACTGAACTTCTGTTAAATAAATCTGGGTCGTCAATATAGATGGAGCATAAGAGTGGTCTTCTGGTGAATAAGTAAGATTTTTTTCTCTTTTAACTCAGTTTTCCACCATAAGGGTCTCGTTTATAGTGTAACTTCCATATTGCAGCCACTATCAAGTTTTATTAAGTTATTTACAAACTAAAGAATTGTTCCTGAAGGTTTGCATGTACAATTTGCTTTTCAAAAATGCAACCCATAAAGTAAAAATAAAAACTAATCTATTTTCATTAACACTTTTGTTACTGGTGTTGAGGCCTCAGTGAAATGTTGATAGACTTAGGAGATATATTGAGCAGTCAGTTCTTCAAAATGGCCTTCAAACTTGGAACACAAGTTTGGAACACGTTGGAAGTTATGAAAATACCCCAACAAATTTCTTGTTGGTTAAGATCAAAAAATGACGCAGAAAGCTTGCAGGAAATATTGCTGTTACCTGGCAAAGCAGTGTTTGATAAAAAGCCTCATAATGCCAACCACAAAATGACTGCAGAAGGCAGCAGGAAGGTGGGAAGTAGAGCTAAAATAAAGCTTCAGTGAGTTTATCTGTCTGAAAGGAGAAGTCAGCCCCTGGGGAGCAGAGGGGCTGTGTTCTCACCTGGTAAGACACTGTAGGCGCTCTCGTGTTGCCCCAGCCCCACCAGGGAGTCAAAGACGCCCATGACGCTGCCGTCGATGGTGATGAGCGGGATCCTGGGCCCCATCCCGGCCGCCCTGGGGCTCCTGTGCCCTGCCCAGGGGCTCCTCCCCAGCCCCCTGGGGGGCATCCTCCTCCTCTGCCTCCTGCCAGTGCTGCCTTCAGCTGGGCACAAATCCCTGCACAGCCAGAGCAGCAGGAAATAACAGAGCAGCGATGGTGCCTGCATCGTCTATGGGTCCCACAGAGTGCCCTGGAATGGGAAAAAAAGAGGGAAATCAGGGACCTGGAAAGCTTTTAGGACCATGTCAGTCACTGGCAGCACTTTTCAAGGCAGGTGAACTAAGAAATTGTGGGTCAATATAACCAAGGTTCCCCTTGGAAAGAAATTGTCCAGAGAGCTCCAGTGACCAATTTGATTGTAGTGATTCTCGACAGTCACCATCAAACAGGAGCTGGTTTGTGTTTGGGGTTGCACTTGAAGAGGTGGTTTAGGTTTGCAGTGCCAGAGGCATTGGCTGGTCAGTAATTGTTGCTGCTCCCAGCAAGGGACTTCTTGAGAGTTCTGTAAAGCGTGTCTTCCTTTTTTTATTTCTTCCAGAGTGTTGTAACTTCTGAATGGGGGAATGGAAAAGTAACAGAAAAATGCCCAATTCATTTGTGATGTGCTGCCCCGAATGCTTTCGGGTTGGCATTTCTGTGCAAGGTGTTTTTTCACTGTAAATGAAGAGATGAGACGTTCCTTTTCCATCCATCTCTGGCCATCATCTTCTCTAACAGGATCTGCTTGGTTCTGCAGAGGAGAACTTCAGGAAGTCTGTGCTATTTGTGACATCCCACAACTGCTTTTCCAGTGGAAGTTTTTATGAAGTGTAGGCTCTAGTATGGTCGATCTAGAATGGATTGTGTTCTGCATTTACTTATTAAAAAATTCAAAATAATTGCACCTTTTTATGCTCGTGACAGAAAATTTACGTTTACTGTTGCCAATAGGTGGCATTCCAAAACAGAGCAGTCAGGATTCAGGAGCACACACAAGGAAGATGTCCAGCAGTGGATTTCTGTACCAGTATGGAAATAACAGCCTGTACATCCAGGGTCATTAATGATCTGTCAGAGCTGCGTTGCATAATTCTTTCAAAAAGAAAATGCTGCTGTCCCATGGCCTATTTTAACTGAGACAGCAGAGACAGGAGACATTTGTGTTCTTGGGAGAGTGAAAATTAGTGAAGGACTTGGAGCTCTTGGGCTTTGTGGCCAAGACAAGGCTTAGAGCAGGGCCATGTTTTTTTTCTGAGGAAGTTCTGAGGGGATTAAAAAATGCTTTTTCTTAATGTTCATCAGTCTGGCTTTGCATGTCATCTTTCACTTTAGAGTTAATCTTATTATAATTATATTGTGTAAATATTGGACAGTATTATTTCAGGAACTTGAACTGTGGTTTTGCCTGAATTAGATTTTGTTTAAAAGCTTGTTCGTCTTGGTACTTTCTGATTTATAGAACAGGTCAGATTTTTGGTACAAGTTGTCTAACTGTTCTTTAATACAAGGCATGTGATTGATTGCATGTTTTCCATGCTTTCCGCATCATAATTCTAATATATATATTTTTATTTGCATGTTTTAAAATGGGAAGTTGCCAGTAAATAAGCTTACGAGTATGCATTTTACTTCTTTTTAATATTGTCATTTCTGTCTTCAACTGTTTTAAAATTAAAATGTTATTGCAAATTTAGATATTAATTTGTAGGACTTGAAGTTAATATTTTTATTTCTATATGAAGGGAATTTGAAATGCAAGTATCTCACAGAAATCCTCACGGCATCTCCTGGAATGGCAGGTTTTGAAATTAATCCAAACTTTAGTTTGCTGCTTTTTGCCCCTCAGAAGTCACTTATTCCAAAATGCTGTATAGACTCTGTGGCTTTTTATTTACAGCAATTACTGTTAGTTAGCATCTCTGATAGATGCAGAAGCTTGCCCTCTGCACTGAAAATGCCTGATCTTGTTGAGAAAGTGCTCATTTCTGAGTGCCTCAGGAGAAATGAGCCAAAGCCTTTGGTGTCTGCCTTGCGTGGTAATGAGAGGCTGTAAAATTACACAGGAAACTTCTGTTCCACAGGCTGGGCTGACACACACTGACAGCCCTCGGGGAAAACTGCATGTACAAAGGAAAGGCTTGGCCATGTGTGTTCATTCTGTCAAGTTTCTGACATCTTAATTATGGTTCCATTTTTCTGGGATACTCTATAATAACACCAGAGCTGTGCAGTTACAATGCTGCTACATTGCACTTGGGCTTTTTTAACATTTAACCATTTCTTCCTGTGACCAGAGGCACATAATGACATGACTGAAATACTTTTCCATTCTCCATTTCTTTTTAAAAGTCAGGAATAATATAGAGTGAATTATGTTAATGTACATTAAAAGATGTTTTGCTAAGAACTTAGAGTAAAATTCTATAGTAAAGCAAATTATTATAAAGTGAAACTTAGTTTCATAAAGTACTTTATAAATGCACATTTTTAAAAATCAGAAACAAAACAACAGAAAACATGCCACACACCCCCAAAAAAGTCTTTATAAAATAATCTTGTTCATATATGTGCGTTTGTATGCTAATTTTTTACACCAATTTAACTCTTCAGCACTGAAAGCTTAGTATTGCTACTTTCAACCAAATTATGTTCTTTGCATGCAAAACACTGGGCTACTGAGTTCCTTTCCTTGGCTTAGTGAATAAGTGCTGCCTCACATTTTAAGGCCCAAATTGTGAAAGGCCTTGGGTGCTTTGGGCCTTTCCTGCTCATGTCTGGGATCCTCAGATTATCTCTCAGGCTACATTTTGTATAGGGCCAACCACCTTTTAATTTGGGGGAAATTCAGCCTCTTCGATTTATGACTTTTATAATAAAACATTGCATAGTAAAATAAAATTATAGGTAGTCAGTGTAATGAAATCATTAACCATTTGTGTTGCCAGATACTCTCAACATGGCTGCATTGCTGTACCTTTTTCATTTTACCCATAAATATTTACATCAGGAACAGTATGTGAAAGTATCTTTATTACCTTTATTTTGTAACATGTTCAGTAATTTGTATCTTTATCTTCAGTACCTGTCAGTTTCCTATTATGTTAACAGAAATAGTTAATTTTTAAAGGATAGACCCTTTAGAAATACTAGAATATCAGAATTTATTAAATAATCTATCTTCATTCAGTCAAAATTCAAACACATTTCTAAGATGTCAGCGTCATTTTTCATGACACACAGGGGTTAAAATGCTTTACCAAGATTTTTCACTCACTCTTTTTTAAATGCATTGCACAGAAAGCAGTTACATTTATCCACAGCAGCCAGACCAGTTGCACTTAACGTTAGTTTAAGTTGGATGTGCATGGCAAACATTCAGACAGAACAAAAAGCAGCTCAACGGGTATTGCACACTATCTAGAAAGGCATTTCTGTTCAGTATTGCTAAATATAGCCCACGTTATTTCATTTCAAATATTACATATTTTCAAAGTTAACATGAAGTTTAAGCCATTCAACACCATGCTTTAAGCAGTAATTTAAAATGTAAAACATTTTACCTTGTAATCTAACCTAACAGCAGATTCTGCTTGCTGCCATTTAGTCTCCCGTTGCAAATGAAACAAAATCTCAGTGATATCTTTAAAACAAACAGAGAAACTGTAGGGATTGTTGAAACATGTGAGATGATTCCTTAGTTAAGTCTGGAATAGCTCCTTCCCCTGGGGAGCCGGGGCTGAGTTCTGTGTGCAGAGCCTCAGCTCTGCTGGTGCTCGGAGCGCTGGAACCTCGCTCGGGCAAATGAGGAGCAGCACAATGCCTCCGGTCCCGAGGCTGACAAGGCACAGCTGGAAATCCTTTTCCAGTACTTAGAGTCACATAAGGAACAAGGAAATGGAGTGTTTGCAAAAGAAACAAAAAATGTGTATTTTATTTGGTGCTGGTTTCTCTATTTAGAAGTTTAGTTTCCAGGTAGCATGACTTTAATGTAGATTTATATAAAATAATAAGATCTAATATGTTTTGGCAAATGTAGTCTTAACATAAAAACATTTATTAGAATTAGAACTTTTTTTTTCAGTTCATGTTTCTCTAATCCCCTCCTGCATTTAAAGCCTGTCGTCTATCAGCAGCAAGCCTTTTTGTTGAAGTTTTAGCATGGAAAGTTTTTCTTTTGTCCATTTACAGCAATGATTTCACTGCAAGTTGTAGCTTATGCATGGAAAATAAAACGACCAAAGCACTTTCCCTTCATTTTTTTCTCTTTGTAAGGCTAATTACATCCTGAAACATGATCCTGAAGCTCAGTTCTGCAGAAACTGCAGGGAAGTCGGTGATCCAGAGAGGAGAAGGGAGGGAATTAAGGGTACATTACCACAAGTCCTGTGCGTGCCAGCAGAGCCTTTTCCTGCATCCCCAGGTCGCTCCAAGTGTCCGGGGGCTGTGGGATGGGTCTGCTGAGCTTCAAAATGACAAATTCACCTGGGGCACCGAGTTTTCTGAGTTCTGCTGACATTAAAAATCTGTAGTTTCCTTGAACTCACAGTCTGAGGAATATTTAGACAGATAGTCATGGAATGGTGTAACCATTGAGTTAACCATAATTGTTAACTGGTGTGTGGTGGAAAGATATACTGGGAGAGCACACTGTCTCTTAAAATAGGCATCCAGTTCCTACTGTGCTCTGCTTTGCAAAGGCAAAAGAAGAAATAGTAGACTTCGGTAATTTTTCTGGAGGTGTTTGAAAGGAAAGAAGACAGTCACATACAAAAATGGAGTGAAAATCTGGATGGAAGGAACCTAAAAGTTCATCCCATTCTACCCCCTGCCATAGCAGGGACATCATCCGCTCTCCCAGGCTGCTCCAAACCCCAACGTCCAGCCTGGCCTTGGACACTGCCAGGGGTCCAGGGGCAGCCACAGCTGCTCTGGGCACCCTGGGCCAGGGCCTGCCCACCCTCAGAATGTCTTCCCAATCTCATCTAACTCTGCCCTCCTCCAGCTTAAGGCCTTTCCACTGTGTCCTGTCACTCCAGGTCCTTGTCCCAAGCCCCTCTCCAGCTCTCTGGGAGCCCCTTTAGGCACTGGAAGGGGCTCTGAGGTGTTCCCAAAGCCTTCTCTTCTCCATGCTGAACGGCCCCAAGTCTCTCAACATGTCTTCATTAGTGAGATGTAGGTTCAGACACACATTAAGAAATCCTTCAGTCAGCTTAGGGGATTAGAATTTTTACTGTATGTCTGCGAGGCCCTTGCTTATATTCTCAACTTTTATTAAGGAAGGAGTAAAGACAGCCTGAGGGATCTGCAAAGACACACAAAATGCCTCTTCATGAAAAGGGCATTGCGCCTTCCTGCAACGAGCAGTAACACTTGAAAATTGTAGGAGCTGTTAAAGAGTGACCTGTGGCTGCCTGCTATCAAGAAGGTTTAGGATTTTTAATTGGAAAAAAAATGTGTATGAGAATGGGCATCATCTGCTGCCTTTCAATAAGATTTAAATCTATGTAAGATTAATAATTAGATTGGCTTTAATGTTGTTAGTTACATTAAAATTTTCCACATAAACTTGCCTGTCATTATAACTAAAGTAAAAATGCTGCATATTCTACTAAAAGTTCAGACTAGGATGGCAAATTTTTTCAGACATACACAGTTCAGGTAGTTTGTGTGTGAGTGCAAACACTGCTGTGTCCTCAGGGATCTGATATTGAGTGGTTTTATGGGAATGGTTCATCCAAGAGTGCAGAGAAAGCTGCCAATCTCTGCTTCTTCTGCAAGTCGTGTCCATCCTATGGCCAGCCATTGGAATGACTTGTGCAATGGGAATGTTTTGGTCTGTTAAGATGCCTCAGAGTGTCCTCTGAGGAGAGAAGAGGCAGACTAAACAGCAGGGAATAATAACTTTTTATGATTTTATATCTTAGGGCAAACTGCCACTGTTGGTTTGTGTCTTGAGCAAGAGCCATAGGATGTGAGAAGTGGCTGTGGAAGGCTGGAGCCTCTGGCATGGATTCTTCCCTTTTCCTCTCACAACAAGAACTGTTAGTCAGTGTACAATAATACTGTTGTTTTCCTTTTTTATCAATTTTCCTTCTTTCTTTAGGAGGCAACGGAGGGAGGAAAAACATTCACTACTGTGCCCCTGTTCTAAACCTAAGAAAAGGTCAAATTAATTTATAAGTTAACAGAATCTGTGATGCTGAGAAGAGCTTATAGATTTTCATCTTCTGTTTGAAAGGCCAGTTAAATACATGGAGAACAGTGAAACAGGAGAAATAATTTCTGTTTCTCAAAGGCCTTCAGGGTGCCTGCAGTGTAGTATGTTTGTCATCAAAGAAAGCCAGCAGGCTGAAGAAATAGAAGGAGGATATCTTGAAAATAGAAATCATTAGGCCAACTTAAGTATAGAAAGTATGAAGAGTCCAGAGTACTCTGTATGTATAAAGAGAAAGAAGAGTTGAAATGACTGCTTATAGTCACAGCATACAGAGACCATGAAACTCAAGTTCTCTTTCATACCTTTCAGAAATGGAATCTTTTATCTGCAGAATGGCCAGACCAAGTGGGATGGGAGCAGGAATAGCCTTCACTGAAGCAGTGGATGACAGGTGTGGCCTGGCTGAGCAAAGCAGAGGAAATCAAGAGTTCACTTCAGCCAGCCCTGACCATTTCTGTGTTGCTGGAATCTCCTCCCCACCTTTCGCGTGCCTGCACTCAGGAGCTCGGGCAATGAGCTCCAGCCAGCTGCTGGGAGCAGGGCAAGGGGCCAGAGCAGGCTTTGTCCTGCTGGTTTGGAAGGCAGCAAGGACAGAGGCAGCTCCTCTTGGCTGCCCAGATCTCATGATTTGTTTTACCTTCTATTCCTTTATTCCCTTTCCTCCCCTTTCATCCTCACAAGTTCTTTTCTCAGCCATTTCAAAATATTCAGCCAAGATTCACAGCTTCCCTACTGACTCCATTTTGCAGACTTATATCTTTATTTAATAATTGCAATCTGGTTGTCCTATTCTCTTTTTCTTGAGCATCAAGGGAAAACTGATACTCCCCATCCTTCCTTTTTGACTCTGCAATATTCTGCCTTTGCATGTTACAGCCTGCTATGGGGCACTGCAGGGCAGTGGTCACCTGCATACACAGGATTTTCCTTTTCTCATCTCTGTCCTGAAACCCTTTGTAGTATCTCCCTCGTGGTGCCACAGGTGAGCAGTAGCCATATGCAGACCTCTGATAATTTTATATGCTTGCAAAATATCCATTTCCTTGGGGGGAACCCCAGACCTTGGTACCTGTTACCATGTCTCACCTGGCACCAAGAGTACATTCTGTACATTTAAATGTTCCACAGTCATCCTTAATTTTAACAGCTTTCTCTCACATTATATCATGAGTAGATATTTTACTTATGCCTCCTGGCTTTCTGTGTTATTTACAGAAGGGCTGTGCTGAAGTTGGATCTGTTATTTAATTAAAACATTGATCAAAATATTGTTTCCATGAGTCAAAAAAACACATCCACATTTAGGAATGTGAGGTTATTTCTGCTATGTTCAAGAACTGGAATAAAAAGAGACAACTGAAAATTACAGCAGCAGTTTTATACCTTCCAATGAAATATAAGAACAGATTGACATTTTTAAATTGCTTTACTCTTAGTTTGTCATGATGAATCCATGCAGTTGCTGACTGGTTTTGATCAGAGTCAAAGACAGAATTCTAAACTTTGCAGTTACTTATGTGGTTTACTTTTTTTAACATCAAACACACAAGTTTATAGCTGGAAAAAAGTAGCAATGGGGAAAAAATTTATAACTGTTAAAGTCAGCACAAAACATCAGATGGGGAATTTGGGATTGGCAGTACATTGCATTTCTGAAACCTGTACCAGTTACTGCATTCCTTCTGTAATCAGTGGTCACAAATATCCTTATGGAAAAAATATAGGAAAATATGAAATACTGCTGGTAAACCTTGAGTTATTAAACACAGGTTTTCCTCACATATTTAAAAATATTAACAATACATTGCAAAAAGCATGGGGTACATTGTTAGGTGGGAATAAACCTAAAATTGCAATGGGAGATGTGTGTGGCTGGGATCTATGTACATTTTTAAAAGTTTAATTTTCAACTGTAACTGCATCCTAATTGCAGTGAACAGAATATTAATATTCATTAGTACAGCTTTCTGAGGACACTAATTATTGCCACAACTCTTGGTCTCTTGGTTAGGTTACTGCAGCTGTTCCCTGTGGTGCTCCAAAGCAAGGTGCCCACCTACCTTGAATAAATACAGCTTTAAACCCCTGGCCATTGTAAGGAAATATGGAAGATTTCCCCTGTCCTCCTGCCTTTCTGCCAAACAATATCATTTCTTTTTTGGGGTTCAAATGGTGACACTTCCCTGTGTTCTATTTCAGCTATTTGCTGACTCATGTTTTTCCAAAATACTCAACTCAGCACATCCTCTGTGTTTCTGAAACTCAGCACATCTGTGTGTCTGAAAGAGCTCAGCCTGGGGCTCGGTTCCCTCCTGTGCCAGTGTTGAGCATTGTTACTCATCAATAGAACTTGGAGGTTTCCAACTTTTTTTCTGGAATAGTTGTGTTTTGCAGCAGTTGTTCAGTTTCCAGCATGAGCCATTAGCCTCCTGTAGGTTTTCATTGATGTCATTGCTTCTCATACCCAATTCCATTTCTTCAGAAGGCAGCTACATCCTACCAGAGCAAAGGGACAGCGTTCCTCTTAAATAAAGATTGGACTGTAGTGAACAGATAGAAAATTCTGTTTTGAATAACTATATCTGGAAATATGTCATTTATATATAGGAAATACTGAAAAAATATCGAAAAGTCTGTATTTTAAATATATTAATTACAGAAAATAAGAGTATGTAATTATTCTAGTGGTCTCTATTTGTTTGCCCTTCTCATCTGGTTTCCATTTTCTTGCTCGTGCTTGGTTGTACTTTCCATTTCCGTATAAAACACTATGTACTTCTCTAAAAAGTGAATGCATCTTTTTTTTAAGCTTCTCTTGTGCACTGTTTCCATCTCAGACTGTATCAGAACTGGCATGTGAAAACTGAGCTTGATCTTACAGATAAAAGTGGTGTTTTGAAATGTCAACAGGGAGATGGGTCTGGGTTCCTGTGACTTGCTGCTGATATCCCTGTTGTTTGGGGCCTCAGATGTTTTCCCCTTGGTTTTAAATTTAAGCAGGAATTAGTAACAGGATGCCTGTCCACTGAGAGACTGTCTCAGGAAGGAGATGTAAACTGAGGACACAAATATTTTGAAGCATTTTAGTCAAAGGATTTGTTGGCAGCAGGGACAAGAAGACACTTTGAGGACAATAACAAAGTTTGCTTGTGGTTTCCTTTTAGATTTAAAAATTAGTTGTCTTGGCCTGTTGATTCATGTTTTTCCCCTTACAAACAGTAGCATCAAATGGTTTGTTTGGGTGAATTAGTGGACAATGGCAAAAATTATTTGTACAGCAGTTCTGCAGCTACCAGTGAGAGTCTGAAGGGGCAGAATGGCAGGATAAATATGTGTGTGTGTGTGTATGTACAGATATCTAATTTTTTAATTTAACTATTAATACCGTATTGATATTTCTCATTATCACCTTTCTTGAGATTTATAATTCCAGAGTGCACAAAATTCAGAATTGACTGTGAGTTGAAAACGCCCATTAAGTGATTAATCATGTTTGCTTTATGGTCTGATGGGCATTTGTGGCCAAACTTTGGCAACTCCAAACAAGCAGGAGTTGTGTCTACTGACACTCCAGCACAGTTCCCCCTGTGTCATCTTCCAGGAGGGAAATGTTAAAAACAAACAAAAAAGACCTCTGAGCAGGTTATGTTTTTCTGGATGGCTCTGTGTATGGTTTATAAACATGTCTTGTTGATGGAGAACATTGGTGTGCTTTGGTTTTTTCCCAGGATCAGGCAGACTTTGCCAATCATTTTTATTATGATTTCTCTGTTCTTCACATTAAATGCTGTGTGTTCCCTTTCCTTTGAGAACTGGAGGAATCATCAAATGGCTGGAGAACAAATAGAGTTATTTCTGGAACCCTGAGTTTTGTTTTCATAATACAGGATGAGAAGAAGTTTGGGGCTGAGGACAGAGATGAGCTCCCTCGTAATTCCTGTTGTACAACACATCCCGTGTGCTAGACAATCCCAGCTCCCTCTTGAACTGTCCCTGTGGAAATGCTTGCACAGGCTTTGATATCAGTGACCCCTGTGGGTCCCTTCCAGCTCTGGATATTGTATTTTTCTATGATTTATTTGCTACTTTTTCTGTATTTCATGGCCTTTGCTTCTATTTTACACAACGTGAATTGTCCAAGATGGAATAAACTGATTTTGTTTCAGCGAGTTGGGAGGTTTTATAAGGTCCGTTCACAGCGAGTACTTGGGGAACTGAATGTTATGGTATTTTTGTGTCATGGGAATTAGCAGGAAAGATCCTGTGAGTTAATAAAGATTGAGCAGTTAGACAATAATTCTGAATTCGTAGGGATAGGCTAGAAATCAGAAAAGTGATTTTGGAGGTCTAGGAGCTGTACAGCTACAATTGGAATTATTTTAAGAGGTTTTAGGAGGCACAAATATGTGCAGTCTAGACAGTGCTACTTCTGCACTGGCAGGGGCAGCTGCAAGAAATGCTGGTGCAGGAGCTGGGTCCAAAACAGGGGGGGGGGGATAGGAAAAGCCAAAGGTGAAGAATATGCTGGAGGCCTCAGATGTTTGAGCTCAGTGTGCTTGGGAAGAGTCATCCAGAGGTCTTTCTACAGAGGAAAAATGAATATTGAAGTAATCCAGAACTCCATTTTAAATGTTATAGTGCTTGCCTTTCTTCTCAAGTTTTCCATGGGATTGTCTGGATATCCCTTATAGTTCGTGCTGTGGGACTCAGCCTGGGTTTGGGAATGGAGACTGAGTGTTACAGCCTTGTTTTTTATATGAGCTGAGGGTAACTCCATGTTTCAATTCTGGGAATGGAAATCTTCCTTCTGTCTGTTGTTTTAATTTCCTTTTTCTTGAACTATTTTTACTCAAGAGGGTTAAGGTCTCCTTCCTCAGATCTATCTGTGTGAAAGGCTGGGAAAGGTTGGTGCTCCAGGATCCAGGCTGCAGCAGGCATTATTCCACAGCTTTTGGGACAAATCTCCTGCTTTGTACACAAGGAAAACTTTAAACATTCACCACATTTGCACACAGGAATGTTTGGGTCGCTTTACTTCCTTCGAGCTTTAAAAACACAAGAGAACTGAACGGATTGCTTGGGAAACTGAAGAAGGAAAAAGAGAAAGTTTTAATATTAACTACTTTCCTTTCAACTGGGCTTCTAGCAGAACAAAACATATTGTTACCAACAGTTTTGAAATGTTTCTGCAAGGCCAGCAATTGAAATTCAAATTATGAAATGCCTGAAGTTTGCATTGAGAGTGAATGAAATGCGCTGGCAGCTGCACTGGTATTGTCAGTGAGCGCTCTTTGTGTTGTTGCAGTACCTAAGCAATGAAACAAATATTTATCCACATGCATCACACAACATTCCTGGGCAGTGCAGCTTTGGCCTTTATAAACCAAATAAGGTGGAGCATAAGGAGATGTTTGTGCCTGGCAGCTGCCTGTGATTTCTCCTCCTGGATACACTAAAGAATTCTCCCTGCTGCCCTAAATTCTTTTTTACTCACCAGTACACAGATATTTCAGTCAAAATCCAATTTGTTGTGAGATTTGGTCAAAAGTGTAACAAAGTTTGCACACATATTTTCGGTGTTCCTTATTTTTGTTTCTGTTTTGTTTTTTTTGGGGAGGTTTTGCCGTTTTCTTGTGGAAGTTGTTGAGTAAATCAAAGTTTGAGGATAGTTGACCAATTTTGCACACCTGTTATTTAGCAGTGGATTGACAACTTTACACTCTCATACATACAATAATTATAAATTGGTGAATCTCTTCTTGCAGATGTTTGTGTCTTCTCAAGAATATTTCCTGTGTCCTTCTTGTTTGTGCTAAGGATGTGTTTGGAAATCTGAAATGTCGTGTTGTTGACAGCCAAATCTGAAGGACTGTATTTGGGTATGACATGAAAAGAATTCAGTGGGTTCAAAGCTTTCAAGGGCTTTACAGCTGGACCCATTCCTGCTCTTGTTGATAGCAACAGGCACTTCAGCACTGCATGTTAATATTTATTTTCACATAAGCAGCTGATAATTGTAAATAACCAGGCAAATGAAAGCTACTGGGTGGGAAATTTCTGTGGAGTCTGTCCAAAATGTAATGCTTTGTAGAACCATTAAAAGAGGATGGAGGTCTTGTGGGAAAGATTTCAGTGCGTCTGCACTATATGTTTTATAGAAAATATGGGTCTATTAATGCAGGTGTTAAACCTTTTTGTAAAGCTCAGGAAGAATAATAGAAATACTGCAGAGGTATTTGTGAAAGGAGGATGCACATGGACATAGCTGTGTACGTTAAAGGAAAAATCTGATCTTCTGGAGGCTGGTGGGTGATCATTGTGCACGCTCAGGAGGAGCTGTGCCTGGGCTCTGCTGTTCCTCACTGATACCAAACCCAGGTGGAGCTAAAACTGGAGAACAGCTCTGTTGGAGTGCCAGTCCCACGGGAGGTTTTGGGGCTGTTTGGTGCCAGCCCAGGTTCCTCTTGTGTGGCTGGTGTGCAGTGAAGGGCAGGGCAGGGCACGGCTGCTCCTTAGACACCAGCAGGACAGCACAGGCAGATTTTGGCCAGACCCACTCTGCTGTGGGACTGTTTGCTCTAAGTGATAGGCTGACCTCTCAATCAATTCAGAGAAATGGAAATGGTATTTTGGATGTTCCAGGTGGGTCTATGGATGTACCTCTCTTTACCAGGTAAGATAAATTTGCTCACATAGAAGCAAATTACCCTTCAGACCCTCAAGAAAGATTAAAAAACCACAGTAGTAAATGATGAACATAAGCTAAGTACCTTGTCTAAAAACTTTCTTTAATCACATTTCTTAAAAAGTAAATGTCTAACATTGAGCTAATTTAGATGAACTAGATGTTCTTCATTGTGTCCTATGGTTTATTTTTTAAATTAATCTGCCTACTTTGGAAAAAACTAACACAGTGTTAGAGCCAAGTAATTAACTAAATTCAGATGCTTTTATTTAGATGATGTTTAAATTGTGCTGTCTGGATGAGCTTGGTAATGTAAACTACAAAAGCAAGTTGGGCCACATTTGATAATCAACTTTTGTGTGGTATTTCAAATCCAAGTTGCTTTATGCAAATCTGGATCCTTTTATTGAAACATCAAAAAGGCTTAGAGAGAATCTTGCAGCAACTTTTTTGCAGAAAAAAAATAAAGATCGATGAGGTATCTTGCTTCTTGTTGTAATGGAAGAAAGCACAAACTTGGCTTAATTTCTCTCCTAAAAATGCCTTTTCTGCAGTCTACTTCCTTCAGATTATTGAAAATTTGGCTCACAATTCTTTCTTCACAAATTGTTGATGCTTCATGCTGCTCTGCAATATGACATCTTTTTTCCTTCCATAATTTTTCATCTCTGTATTGTCCTTGGCTGCTCATTATCTCTTGCTAAATTAGACATCTCTGCTGACTTCCACACGGTGCCGTTCGTAAAGTTTATCCTCAAGAAATATTTAATTATACCTAGCTGCAGAGGGAGGGCAGGGGACTCAAAATACAACAGAAGGAAAAATAATATATCAGTGAAGCTGTGGAGGAAGAACAGAACTGCTGAGCTCTGCTGGTGTTCTGGGTATTTCCCCCAAAATAAATGTCATGGGGCAGTGTCAGTGCTGTCCCACAACATCCCGACGAGTTCCTGTGCCCTGGGCTTGGAGCTGGCCCAGGGGGTGGCTCCACAGCCAGCTCAGTGTTAAGACACTGTATTTTAAAATTTGAATAAAATGCCAAAAAAGCCCAAGAATTTTAAGCTAGAAAAATAATAGGGCTTAAAATATTCATAAACTAGTGGACAATTTTAAAGAGAAATTCTGGAGAGAAGATTTGTCTCCTGCCCAGCAAGAAAAAAGTGAAGAAAAAGCATCTGTGCTCTTCAGCCCCTGCGTTCCCTGTTTCAGCCTCTGTGTTCCCTGTTTATTATCTACCCCTTCCTGTTCTTCCTGAGGCTTCGTGTTCATTTAATTCTACTTTTCCTTACAAAAATAAACATCCAGTATGTATTTTAATTTATTCCCAGTCTGCTGTAATTAAGTTGCAGATAAACACATGGTTGCCATATGACAAAGTGATATTGAAAGGAAATGAGACACAGAATTTTGTGTACTCAGGCCTTGGTTATGCTGCATTGGCTCTTCTGTAGACCTACAGCCTAGTTCCAATTAGGAAAAATACAAAAATTATGGAAAATTATTGGTCACATTGTGAGCATAGTGACAAACTGAATCATGTAAACTCTTGGGGAGTCAAGCACGAAAAATAATAATGTTATGGAAATATGGAAGGAGGAAAATAAATGGCAATGGAAATAGAACTGAGGCCAAAAAAGAGAAGCTGTAATCAAGGGAAAAGGAAAGAAAGAAAGAACAAAGCAGAGGGATTTCACTGGCAGTGAGCACAGGCCACTGGATTCGGGGCTGGTGGTCAGCGGTTTCAGGTACGTGTGCAGAGCACTGGCTCATCTACGAGAGGCTGAACCTTGGCAGAGGGATGATGCCTCAAGTCACAGGTGTGGGCTGATAAAAAGGGCAGGTTTGAAACCAGGTGTGTGCAGAGCACTTTTTATCCAAGTAACCAACCAGCTGTGCCTGAGCTGCAGGGGGGAACCAGGCACGTCCTGAGCTCGGGAGAGATTCTGGTAAATGTTTGCAAAGATTTGCCCTGTTCAGGGTGACATTCCAACTGTTATTTATAGAATCCCAGGATGGCTGGGGTTGGAAGGGACCTTTAAGATCCTCTCATCCCACTATCCCAGGTGGCTCCAAGCCTCATCCAGCCTGGCCATGGACACTTCCAAGGATCCAGGGGCAGCCACAACTGCTCTGGGCACCTTGTGCCAGGGGCTCCCCACTCTCAGAGGGAACAAGTTCCTTCCCAATACCCCATCTATCCCTGCCCTCTGGCAGTGGGAAGCCTTTCCCTGCTCTCCTGTCACTACTTGCCATTGTCAGACTTTCTTATAGGCCCTCAAATCTGCTCCCAAAATTCTCCTTTCCTCTTCTAAAAAGTGAGACTTGCATGCTGGTTGTGTCCCGTGTGATTTTAGTTTTAAAGGCAGAGGACTGAGGCTGGCTGAGCATGGGGGGTGGGCTGGGACTGCCACGGGGACAAAGCCACTTTATCATTTTGGACAAAACCACTTTGACCTTGTGCTCTTCTCGTCCTTGGTTCCGCCGGCGCCGGAGGTTTGGGTGATTGGCATCACAGGGATCACCAGCAGGACTGGTTTGCTTGAGGAGCTTTCCCTCAAGATGGGAAGAGGGGAGCTGTATTTATTCTGAGACTTAATTACGAGTGGTGAAGCTTCATAAATCCATTCTGAAAATACAGTGTTTCTATGGGCTGTAATTTAGTTGAAGTGTTCTCTGTTACAGTTCCTTTAGTTGCACAAAGTGAGAAACTTCCACTTTCTAAATGTGCCTTTATTGCTTTAGTGAAATTCATTTTAAAAATTACTGGTGTTATGGCTATGTTGGGATTTGAGGTCTTGGTGCTCCCAGCCGTGTGTGATTTCAGTGGGTGATAACGTGGCCTTAGCTCAGCAAACCATACAGAGAAATCACCCAAATCAGAGCCCAAACAGAGCCCCCTGGGCAGGTTTAGAAATTGCTTCGCCCTGTAGAGGAGCCTGTGGTACCATAACTCTGTATATACATCCTTCTTCCAGAACAGCAAGTTCAGAATTAGCAGTAAAAGGGAGCTGCTGTTCCAGCTGGGAGCAGTCGTGTGTTTTCTTGCTAAGTGGGACACAATCAAATTTATCTGCTTTTATCTGGCATCTCTCTTGCCAATTTTGCTTTGTATTTGTAGCTACAGCTTTTAAGCTGAACACATTTATAACATTTTCCTTAGCAGAGATTTCGTGTGCAGAAAATTGCAGTGCAGCTGTGGAATAATAGGAATAGCTGCTACAAGTGTATGCCCTGGGATGGCTCTGTGTGTGTGTAGAATCTGTCATGGGAGCAGAGCAAAGCTGTGCATTCCATCACCACGGTCCCTTTGTGGTTTGAGACTATTCCTGTTTGAGACAAAAGGTCCCATAAAGTTCCCTGCTTGGACTCCTGAAGGAGCTGGAAAAGCAATTTCCGTCTAGGAGTAATAATAGCTTGGACTTTTGGTTTTGATCATAAGCTGACATTTAAAAGTCATCTGAGGAAAGATATTTCTTGATGAAAGTCAGGTTTTGCTTGATGCAGTTGAGGCTGATCCTTCCCATCTGCTATCACGTCCTTGACGGGATCTCCTTCCCTGGCCTCGGGTCTGGTTTACGAGATCCCTCAGGAGCTCCTGACTTTCCCAAGAGACCTTTCAGTGGCTCAGCTCGTTCTGTTACTCCGGTTTTATTGCTCAGCTTTTCTTTTCTTAAAGGAAAATTTGGAAAGTTGCTCAGCAGAGAAGATGAGGTGGTAATGTTGTACCCATAGAATGTTTGGAAGTGGGGATCTGCCCATGCTCGTCCTGTGCCTGGCTGTTCAGTCACCTGCCAGATCCCCACGTTTTTAACTCTGGCATTCAGAACCTGCACTCAGTATTTTCTCTGTGGAATTTGAGGCAGATTGCGTGACTGCATTTCCCAGAGTTCATTCCTGGAACTGTCAGTGTTTAAGACTGCTGCTTGATCCTGGGTGTGGTAGCTTTGCTTCCTGCCCCCATGGGTGTTGGTGGAAGGAGGGAATGGCAGCTGGGATCCTCGCATGGATCTGGGCTGGGGCTGCCTCAAACCACTGCCAGGGCTTGGGTTATAGCAAACAGGGATGTAGGTATTTGTGGTTTGGCTTTTTGTGTGTTTT
This sequence comes from Onychostruthus taczanowskii, assembly GCF_017590055.1. NCBI lineage: Eukaryota > Metazoa > Chordata > Aves > Passeriformes > Passeridae > Onychostruthus > Onychostruthus taczanowskii. The sequence continues at coordinate 17,221,292 of NW_024506993.1, read as the reverse complement.
GTGGATAGCTAAAATACGACCTTTCCCACTGAAAAGTTGGATTTTATCCCAAATCCTGTGAATTTCACACAGGATTGGCTTCTCACAGCATTCAGGTTGGTTGCCAGAACGCCGGCACTGAGGGAAGGCACAGAATGGCCCTCGCTGTGTGCAGAACTCACTGGAGCTCCCTCTCCCAAGTACAGGGAAGCTCTTCTACAGAAAATCATACACTGGGCTTTCCTTGAGTTGGCTCTGGCTTCCACAGAACATAAATACTTCCCCCCGCCCCAAGCTTGGGGAAACATGTTGGTCACAGCAGCTGCACAGGAACTCCTGAGACAGCCCTGGGAGCATTTCATTTTGTTTTGGCAATTGTAACTCTTATCTGGCTCCTCTGATCTGTTTTCTCTGGTGATTCCCAATGTCTGGGTGTGGGTGGATGAAGTGTGGCTTGGTGTTCAGCTATGGGGTACTCGGAGTCCCTTGTAAAGGAGGGATGCACGAGCTGAGTTCCAGGTAGAAGCTAATCCTGCATTTCCAGTGTCCACACCTGGAACTAAAGGATCCCTGGATCCTCCCAGGCCTCTGACACCAGGCAAGGAGAGGCTCATGATGGACATCAGGCATGGGTTATTGAGAAGGAAAGCCTGGAAAACTTGTTTTGTTATCAGAGAGGCATAATTCCACAGGGAGTAAAGCTGGAAGAGAATTCCTGCTCTGCCAGATGAGTGACCTTTGATCAGCCACACTTCTACCACTGTAACTGCCCTGCTCAGTGTCCTCCCTTCTGTGTCTGTGTTCCCAGGATAGATCATGGTTGTTATCCTCGCAGTAAATACAGTACTGGATACTGGGTAGAAATTAAAATGAGCAAATTCCATGTGCTGTATGTCATTTGGCATCCTGCACAGCCCCCTTTCAGTTTGTCAGAAATTCCTAAACCAGAGCAAGGTCACATCTGGTAGCAATTTTGCTCTGCCAGATGAGGCGTAATCCCATAAAACCGAACTCATTTTCTCCAGTACTGCTCGAAGCTGAGCTCTCCTGCTCCTTTTCCATAAGACCTGCTGCTTGAACTGGGAGCTCTGTGGAATGATTCAGGCTGGGAGACTTTTCACACTTTATAAACTGCAAGGTTTGGAACACAGCTTTGTGTCCGGCACACGAGGCAGGACAAGCAGCACTGCCCTGGAGTCTGTGGCTCCGTTCTGTTTCCTTTTCCAGCAGCAGGTCCCGGCAGGATGCTGTTCCTTGGTGCTGGGTGTCTGTGCATGCCCTCATTCCCTGGGTAACCTGGCACCTGCAGCATCCACACAGAGCTAGGAGTGCTTTTAAAAGAGCTCTAAAGTTCTGAGGCTTTCACGAGACACGTCGAACACATCAGATGGACTAACAAAGTGATGGAGCAACTATCAACCTTTGCACATTGTAGTAACTGAAAATAATTCTCAGAAACATGGAATTTTAATAGGAGCCAGTATTTTTATGTTTGATCATGTTGCTGTTGTCCCATATATTGCTAACATTGGTTATTTTGGTATTTCATTTGCTTAATTACTCTTTCAAAGTCTTGTGTGGAGCTTGGTGTCCATCTCAAACCAGAGTGTACCAGTGACCTGTCATCACTCACAGAGGCAGGGGGTGACATGATGATGTATTTATTATAAGATGTTATTAAATCCAATTAACAAACTTAGTTAAAAAAAAAAATTTCTTTCAAGGTTTCCTGGGTTTTACGTAAGGTTCTCTTAAAAAAAGAAACCAACAGGTCAGAATTTCAGAGAGAGTATTGTTACTCTTAACTTAGTGCAATCCACCATGGCTGGGTAGGAGCCACCTCATCTGCTGTGATTTTTATGAACCAATTGAACTTTTTTGTTCACAGGCCAAGTATCCCGACGTCGTGACCCTTCCGGAAGGACTGCTGGGAGATTTTATAATTCTGAGGAACCCCAACATTTCTGGGTAAGCCAATAAATGCATTTGTGTATTTACACAAGTGAGGGATTGCACAGGCAGGGCAGCAGCCTTATGCTGCAGCTCTGGGCTCCTGTGGCAGGAGGTGCAGGGATCCCAGTCCCATCCCAGCAAAGCCCAGTTCCTTGCCATTGCCTTGGTGTCTTGCCATTAAAGACCAGAAAGAAAAGGGCATTTACTGTGCAAGGGAAGCAAAGCAGGTGTGGCTCTACTTTTCCATTGTTTTAGAAGGAAATTAAGGAAATTAGTTAGATGAAGGAATTATTACCTACCAGGCACATGGGATTTGTTTGGCCTCCCTATGAGATCTGTTCCAGTACATTTGGGATTTTCAGCAGGGGAAAAGAAAGCCTTAGAGTTAAATGTAGGATGGTGCAACTATCACTGTCAGGAATTCTGTAAGGGCCATGAAAAGTAACTATTTTGTGACAGGATCAGACCATTCCCTTCTCCTGTTACACCTTGCTTTAACATGCTTTCATTTACATGGAAATAAGGCACAGCTCCCTTCATTATGTTTGTGTGTAGAACTAGCAAACAAACCCCAATAGATGATGCTGCTTCATTCAGCCAAACTGCCCTTTAAAACGAAATGCTTTAACTTGGGGCTGCAGGAATGAATGGTTCTGAAACTATCCCAGATAGGGTAGAACTTGCTCTATTTTACAGTTCTCCCCTAGTGCCAGTTGCCAATCCCCTTACCCTCATTCCCTCTCACCCACAGTCATGAAACACAGGAATATAAAAGTCATTTCAGCGGCTTGGTAGAAAACAGGCAGGCACAGAAATTTGTTTGCAAAATCCCACAACAAGCTGTGCACAAATTCCCAAAGGATTTGTAAAAATGAAGTGGCAAAAGGCTGACAAACCACATTGGAAGGAAATTCCTAAGAATCATGATGGATTGAACACCACTGAGAAAGGGACCTTTCTCCTCACAGTGACTCACTGTGCAGACCAGCTTTGGATTAGGAAAGCCTCACCTCCAGTAGGGAGCTGAGGGTTGGAGGGAGCAAAGGGAGCTGTAGAACAGCAGCTCTGCTGTGGGTGGTGTTCTGGCCTCAGCTCCTGCCTCACCATTCCCTTGGGATGGTGCAGTGATCCCACCCCACTGTGAAAGCTGGGAATCATGACTGGCCTTGCACAACCAACGTTTGGCTTTATTTTTTTTTAATTAAAAGCAAATTACTGCAGGAATGTAGGCCTTGGACCTGCCATTAGTCTAAAAAGGCCATGAATAGCAGGGCAGCCCTTATCCCAAACCCAGCACATCACCATTCATGCAAACACTTCTGAACAGTTTCCCGTTCTCAGCACCTGATCCTGAGTGTGGCAGCCCTTATCCCAAACCCAGCACATCACCACTCATGCAAACACTTCTGAAACAAGTTTCCCGTTCTCAGCACCTGAGTGTAGATATGACATGAGGGGTAGAGCCAGGGGACACTCAGTGCTCTCTCTCCTTTGCTTTCCTCTCACTTTTACTGCACTGTGCAAATCTGGATGTAGCCAGAAACTTTCCTTGTCATTGGATTGATGTCTTCCTGCTTCCTGAATCCAGAGATGGTTCATTGCATTTTGTGAAGTGAATTTTGTTGCAGAGCACGAGGCTGACCCTCATGACTGCTGCACTTTTGGCTTTGAAGGAACCTCAAAGCCAGCACCTGGTTAAGCTGAACTGCCTTTCCTGTGCACCTGATACAGGTTTGAATTGATGATTGTCTGGAGGATCCACCTCGATGAAGAAGGGACCACTACACCTGTCCTGGACCTGCTGCCCAAAGTACCAGAGCAAGGTAATCTCAGTCACTTCAGGGACGGTTCCTGAACTGCCAGGCCCTGGTTTTGGCCATGGAACTCCAGTTCCCAAAGCCCAGCCACACAAACCCGCCCCAATTCAGCAGCAGCTACACTTCACCTCCTGTGTAATATCCAGGGGCTCACAAACCCTGTCTGCCCGCAGGCCTCCCGCTTTACCCACCTGCTGTCAGCCCTGCTGCAGCTCCTGCAAAATAACCTGCACTGCTCTGTTTCTCCTGCAGTCCTGGAGCAGAGGATGAGGAGCGTGGAGAGCATCCCTGGCCGCTTCCGGAGCGCGCTCCGGCTCTTCGGGATCGAGGCAGCCATCGAGAACCTGATCAAAGTGCTGGGCTCAGAAAAATGAATGCCAGCATTACTTACGCCAGGTAGCAATTTCAAAAGTAGTTTTAATTAAGATATTGTGTTACACAGTCTGTAGTTTTATTGAATATAAACATTAAGTTATTTTCCATTTAGAAACCATACTCATAAAACATGCTATCTGTACAATTATGGCACGTTATATATAAATTGTCATGACATGAAAATAAATACAGCCATTTAAATACAAAAATGCCAAATAAAATAGTTACATGTACAGAGTGATTTCATTATAAATTTATCTTTCTGAATCATTAATGTACCAGAGTGGTTTATCTTCTTAACATTTTCTAGATACCTGGAAATTGTTAAAAGATCGTGCACTGTCAAAATCAAGTCCATAAAAATCCAATTCATTTCACAGCTCTGTAAAAGTACAGTGATTTCAAAATGACAAAAGAACAGTAAGAGACTCCTAGAACAAAGAGTTAAACAGCTTTCTCATTCAATCAGGGTAGAAGAAGACAATTTGAAGATTTCAAAGACATACAATGCTAAAAAAGCCGAAGGTAACTGTATGAAGTAACTTTGTTCCACAATGTGTGTTGAGACAGCGTTAAGCTAACCCGAGGCCCATGACCCCCCTGGGACAGGTGAGCCAGTCACCTCCTGCCCCTGCAGCACTTCCTTTGCACTTCTGACTTCCAGGAGGAAATCCTGGCAACACATTAGCAAAGCATCACCTTTCACACATTCGTCCCTGAAGAAATAAAACAGATCAGACAAATGTCTTGCCTCTCCCTTCACATCCATCAGATGTGCCATAAACCGATCTGGGAATTCTCAGTGTTCCCAGGAGTTCCTGCTCTGCACTAGCACTGCACCCCAACCAAACTGATGTGACTGAAAGTGAGGTACTTCTCAGGTGGGGAGTAACAGTTCCTGGAGCCAGGAGCCCAAACCCACCAGCTCTGGGCTCTCCTGTGGCAGGAAGAGCCCTCCTTTCCAAGGCCAGAGCTGCTGGAGCCCCCGGCAGCACAACCGCGCACTCCATGCAGCAGTGGGAAAGAGGTGAAGTCTGAACTAAAGCAACAGTATGTTTCTAACCCCATAAATGTAATAATCCACTATTTAATCACTGAAATGGTCTTCCACTGTTCTGGTAGTTTAGGAAAAACTGAGCCTGGTTTCTGCCAGACTCTGAGCAACACCAGAGATTGGGTTTTGATGAATGGCAGCTCTATCTTGTTAGATAAGGCAGGCTCATTTCAAGTTTGGAATCCAGTACACAGGCAAAATTCCTTCCTACTTCTCCACTGACATGGAACTGGTTGAGTCAGTTTTGTGTAACCTTCAGTTCATCTTTAGCTCCCTCCTCCTTGCCTGAAAATGAAACTGTTTGCTCAGCACAGACACTGCTGTTTGCATATGAAATGTGTGTGTAAAGTTACAGCATAAAAACTTCCCAGCTGTGCAGGGTCCTTCCTTCCTCCTCTTTCTAATAGCTGGAGGGTTTCTGGATTTATAAGGGGCTCTCCTCCTCCAGGTTTTCTTTGGGAAGAAGGGATTGTTCCTGCTGTCAGCTGTCATCTCATTGCACTGTTGTAGTCGCACATGTCAGGCCTGCCCCAGAAGGGCTCCTGGCACTGGGTGCCAGCACTGCCAGCTCAGTCTCTGGCACAGGGACAGTGGTGCCTCTGTGTTTCACATTTCTTCCCTCAGTTGTGCCAAGGTACAGGGGTCCTATTTTTGAATTTCAGGTAAAGTGGAACAATTCAAAGGTTACACTGAGGTCCCAATATAAACCTATTTTTACACCCTGAACACCATTACTGGTAGGCACAGGCTGTATCCAGGTAAGAGCTGTTCACTGGGGCTGAAGGAGTAGCTCTGCCCCATTCAGGGGGTGTAAGCCTTGAGGGAAACAGCTGCAGATTTTATCATTGCTCCCTCAGGTTTGGATATACCCTTCAGGTCCAGCTCAGGATCTTCCCCAAGGATGGCTTTGCTGCAGCACCTGCCCAGCCTTCAGCTGCACAAAGCACTGCTCCTCTGCAGCACTGGCACAAGACTGACCCACTGCAGCTGCAGGGAAGAAAATGGGGTTCTGTCACCTTTTCCTGTGTCATTTACAGCAAAAGAGCCTGAAAGCAGCTGCTCATGCTATGCAGTGTGTGGGGCATCAGTGTAATAATGCCAATGTTTGACACAATCTGAAAGACCTGAAATGACCTGTAAAACTCAGAACATATTCTTCTTAGAGCTCAATTTAAATCAGGCAAGAGCAAGCTGTGGTTTCACCTCCAATAGCAGCATATAGTGTACAGAGACAATAAAAACCAGCATGGCAGGTGAGTTAAGCCCAACTATCATGTAAAACTCAAGGTTGTTTACCTTAACCCTTTGCACTTTGTTTCAGAAGCTTTAGGTAGATACAAGGTGATCACACAATTTCTGGAGGCAGCCTGGTGTTCCTAGTCCATGCATTAGTACTTAAATGTTCTGCAGTGCCAGGGCAGTTCCACAGAGCAGCCACTGCATGGTTGAATTTCCAGTGGATTAATGCTAAAGTGTTGTTCAGGATTTGCCAGAGCGTTCCCTCCTTTAGTAGGGATGAGGGAGACTCAAAGCACAAGGTCCAAGGTAATTCTCTTGTTAGTAATTAGGCTTTCTATGTTAGTGCAATACTTCAGGAAACCTTTAATTCTGTGCTCTTTCAATTCTAAGGAAGTAGACTTTTCAAATTAATTTGATCTGTCCTCTAGTTCCAAGGTATGGCACATTACCTGTTCTGTCACATTAAATACATTCATTAAGGTTATCTAGCAAACATGTGGCTTAGTGCTATCCCAGGTCTCTGAGAAGGCATTACCCATTAGAAATCATTTCATAAAGCAAAAACATTCACAGCTGAAAAATGCACTGAACACAATTGAAAAGGAAAAAAAAAATCACCATAACTGTATTCCAATAATCTTTCACTTTCTCGTGTATTTGAATAAAAATAACCTTAAGGGAATGGTTACACTTTATGGAGAACTAATGTGCAGTCTTCATTCTCCTTGAAGAGGCTGGACATAACTGGGTCCTCTTTGGCCTGTACATTTTTCAGGTAATAGTTGACTATTTCACCATCGAGTTTGTATTGGTGGGGGATGCTTTCATAGGGCTTCAGGTCCAGGTCCAGCACAGAAACAGAGAAGGTGAATCTGGATTTGGATGTCAGTACCACAGGTCTTTGCTCAGAGCTGGAAAATAAAACCACATTGCACATCTGAGTCACTGAAACCAGCATTTGTAATTTATGTGTCCCTTTGCAGAAGCGATTCTAATGTTTATCTTAGAACTTTTGTGGGAGCCCAAGAAAATAAACTGCAGTAATGTAGCACTTAGGAAACTATAGCTCCAGCTTTACCAGTCCTGATGGGACCTTGCTGGCACCTCTTCTTTTCATTTTCCTTTCAGCTTCCACACAGCTGAAGGCAAACATTACTCTCATTTACTGTATTTAGTAAATCTAGGTTGTTTCTAGGTGGTGCATAAAAAAGCAACAGCCTTATTAACAGCAAAAGCAGAAAAGGGATTGCAACTCCTATTTAGGCTCAAGGTAATAAAACATTTAGTACACTGTCCAAGCATGCTGAGGGATAGAGGAGTGCTGAAGTCAGCCATTGCACAAGTCATGTCCATCACTAACACTTCACTGGAAAACTGCAGGACAAATGCAGAAAACAGCATTCTCTAAAAATAAAAGGGCTCTGGTGAAGCAAAGCCCCCTGCAGAAGAACAGATTAGCACTGCTGCCACAAACCAAAAGGGATAATATTGTGGCAAAGCCTCCTGCCTGACAGCCAAAGCTGTCACCTCTTGATTATTGCCTTGGTTTTATTCTAACTGGGCCATTAAAGGCAACTCAGCTTGAAAAATTTCTCCTATGAGAACACCAAGGCAGAAAAACTGTACCTAGTTAAAACCATCCAGAGCTACTATGAACAGTCAATTCAAAGTTTAAGAAGGGAATAAATATAAAACTTTGATCCTTTTGATCAACTTAAAACTCTTTAGAAAGAGACATTGGTCATAAATGTCTTAAATCACAACTATACTAAAATGCTCACAGCCAAATATTTGGACACACCACCCCCCTACACACATCCCACACTTTTAAGTGATTGAGTTGCCTGAACAGTACAAACATCCCAATTTCTAAACAACTGGAGCCATTGCAAAGCAGGTACAGGCAGCTCTTACCATTCATCTTGCAGGCAGGGGGAAAGGGCAATCATGATGGAGCAGTCTTTAGCAGTCATTGCTATTCTGTACTGCTGCACCTGTACAACAGAAAATGACAATAGATTGGTGTTTACCTGAGTAAAGCATCCTGTTCCTTACAAAAAGCAGCACTGCACTCCCTGTATTGGTATGTTGGCACTTTAAGAGCTGGAAATTCTCTCTGGAACAGAAGGTTGGCAGGAGCAGGTGCTTTTGCAGCATCCTGTGTAAGAGTCACGTTTATTTCCTACAGAACATATTCCTAAAGGCCAAACAGCACCAGTTCCTGCAAATGCTTCCTCAGTCTAGAAAGCAAATAAACAGTTTTATTTTTCTCTCAGGAACTGGTGCTACCAGCTTGTTTTTAGCTGCTTCTGCTATAAAGCTGCACCCTGGCACAATGAAGCACTTTAACTGCCCAGACCCCGACAAACCAGCAGTGCTGCCTCCATCCATTATCCAGCCCTTCCTGTGAGACAGAGGTTAATTAACACTGACAGACCAAAGAACCTCAAGGAGTTGAGCAGTACCTTTGTTAATGCAAATGCCACTGTCCCATCATCTTCCAGGGAAAGGTCCAGCAGCTTCTCATAAAACGCTTCATTGTAAGGTCCATCTATCTGTAATGTACTTCTAAATAAATGTTAAAAGAAGATTTACAGACAGCCAAAATGATCTGCTGGTTTTCAGTGTGATCTTTCTTCAGCAGCCCAGACACTCAGATTAGAAGAACCCAACAATACACTGATAAACATATCAAGTATTAACCCACTGCCAACCAACATCACAACAGTCCCTGCTATTCTCAAATCACTCAAGATTTGCTGCTGCTTAGGATCTGGGTTGTGTGGGGATTTATAAACATGAATCATTCTTAATCCACTGCCATCTCTGCAGCACTGCAAAATTATGGGGTTTTTGCAAAAGTATGGGTAAGTTTCAAAATTCGTAGCAGTCTGCAGGAGTTCCAGAAGCCTTGCTGAAAATACATATATAAGAAATATATAATAATATCTTGATACCTATTTTATATGTATATTATTTTGTACATTAAAAGTATAAACTGGGGGCAAAGGCATATTTGACAAGGCCCTGCTCCAACACCATGTGCTAAAGGGGGGTTGTCCTGGGCTCCTTCTTCCCCCTTTGAACAGCTGAGCCCCTGCTGAGAAAACTCCCAGGAGAGTTTGTCCCACACAAACCCCCCACAGATCAAAGAACACATTTTCCAGTGCTCTGCACAAGCAGCAGCAGCTCCTGAGTGAAGCCAGAGTGCCCTCGTGTGAGCACAGGAGAGGAACAGCACCCAGTGGAGGCTGCTTGGAGCAATTACAATTACACTAATAAGCCTTATTTGAGGGGAAAAAAAAACCACAGCAGCTTGCATTCATCATTGCAGAACATTATTACCCCTGCAGACATTCCCAGCTCTGCAGGTACTGGGGACTGGAGAAACCACCCCTTTCACTGTACCCTTCTGCAAATACACAGCCTCCAGTTCTAAGAGAGTGTTCTCCTCTCTTAGCCTGTTGTGAACATTCCATAATCATTACTTCAAGATTCAGGCCAAAGTGACCAACATCAGCTGGAAGCTCAGTTAGAAATCAGAACGTGCAGTGCCATGGAGGAAGGCTGTACCACAGAACAGAGTGTGTGCACAGAGCCAATCCTGCCTGCAGTCCTGGCTACTCAGGATTGGAAAGAAAAGCCATCAAATCTTACCTCTCTTCAGGAAATTCCTCCAAGTACTGTTCAACTCTACTGTACAAAGGATAGAGTCCTTCAATATCCAGCATGTCAAGCATCTGAGCCTGAAGGGTTTTATAAAGGAGACAACCCCTCGGTAAACCAGAGCTTTCCAACTTATGTTTACCTAGAAGAAAATGCATTTTAAAATAAGGCAGACACAAGTATTAGTTTCAATTTGCCATTACATGTGCTTGTTCAAAAGTCCAAATACTTTTAGTCCAGTCCCAGGTAGGGGGAAGCCTCAAAACACTTCAGTTTCCAAACAAAACTGCAAGGTGCAGGTACTGACCTGCACATTTAAACACCTCATCTTGGACTGCAGAATAAAACACCTGGTATTCAACTCTACAAACTACCTAAAAAAACAAACACCAAAACTCACCCACATCCACTGCAATCTACTCATTTTGAGTCCACAGGAGAAATTTCTCATCTGAGTTTGAAGCCACCACAAATTCACTTTGAACAGTGTCAGCTGCTGACAGTAATTTAGCATTTCAGCTCTGGGGTCTTTTTTATACAGTATCAAGAATTGTATTTGCTATAATTCCTCTAGGACAGCTCTTTCTCCAGCACTACAGCAAACCATGGGCAGTGAAAAAGGTCTTCCTCAAAAGCACAGTAAGAAATGTGCTGTTTGTGTAATTAGAGTAACTGGCAGCATCTTGAATAATTAGAGCTTTACAGAACTTATGCACTGAGAAATCAACATAATTTACAATTTTCCTACTCTCACTTCCCATTCCTCTTCCCTCTGGTATTCAGACCTCTCTTCACCAGAAGAGCAGCTGAAGAAAAGAACATGAGCTGTGTCCTGGTGAGGGTTAACAGGAGGAGCAGAGAAAGGTAAAATACAGGTGTAATAAACCAACCAAAGCAGCCCAACTTCATCACACAACATACAAAATCCCCACTCATTTGGAATATCTATGATTGCTGTCAGCTCAAACTGCTATTTTATTCAATTTTTCCTGTACCACCTCCTGAATTTATTTTTATTTATTTATTAGATACAGCGCTGTAAGTGCTCCCTACAAGGTCATGTTATACTAACAATTATCTGGCAGCTACACAGCTCAGAACTTTTTTTTTTTAAATACCACCAAGATTCCCCTGTTTCCGTTCTCATATCAGTGTTTATAACCAAGAGACAAAGATCTGCATTGTTACATCAGGCAAGGCTGTGAAAAACCTGCTCTGGTGGGAAGTGTTGCTGCCCACGGCGGGGGGCTGGACTGCGTGGCCTGTGAAGTTCCCTTCCAACCCACGCCACTCTGGGATTCCACAAACAGTAAACTACGGACACTTTTTACAAAATCATCCCTTACCGTTCCTTCCGAGCTCCTTGTTAAAAGCACTTGCTTCACAGTAGCTTCTCCCCTGTGAAATGGGAACTGTCTTCATGTCGCCTGCCCTGCAGGTGTCGGTGCTGCTCAGCAGCGCCATGGTGATCACGTGGATCAGCTCCTTGACAATTGTCCTTGTGCAGTGGGGGCCGCTGACCAGCCCGTTGGAAGGGAAAAAGAAAGGTTTTAAGTGACGAGCAAGTTCATTCCAGTCAGAGACACAGTCCTGGTCATCCTTACAGCCATAAATTAGTTCCCCGTTCTGCAACAAGGAGAAAAAGAAGTTTTTAGGCACATCAGGAAGTCGAGTTATTCATACTGAGCTATTCAGAGCATCTGGTCTAATATTTTAAGCATAGAAAAGTGTTATTACCTTAACAATCTGCATACAGACACCCAACATTCCCAATCTCTTAAAGATTTGTCCTCTTAAGTCTAATCAGAACCTGCAGGTAACAACCTCTGAGTGAAAACCAAAACCACTGTATAAATCTAGTGCTACTTTCCCAACTTAATGGCCTGTAAGGAATCAGAACAATACAGGTGAGTGGAAAATGGCACATTTTCCTATCACTTCTTTCTGAATAATGTCAGCAGTGAAAAAGCACCATTTGAAACACCCTTTCTTACCAACCCAGACTGGCAAAGGGAAGGCTGGGAAAAAGAGGGCAGCTCATAGAAGTTTAAGTAATTCAAATAGTTGACTGAATATTGGAAATAAATTGAAATAATCTTGTTTCCTAGAATTTATCTGAAAATCTCCACAAATCATCAGTTACTGCTTCATATTTTTCCTACATGAGTGTCATGGAATGCCACTTTTTCCTTCCTCAGTGAGGCCTGCTGTGCCCTGGGCCTGCATCAATGCTCTAACAGAAATCTAAAACTTGGTGTACTTGCAGCAATATGCCACGTTCTCCATTTTCTTAGAATAATGTCAGCAGTGAAAAAGCACCATTTGAAACACCCTTTCTTACCAACCCAGACTGGCAAAGGGAAGGCTGGGAAAAAGAGGGCAGCTCATAGATAAGTAATTCAAATAGTTGACTGAATATTGGAAATAAATTGAAATAATCTTGTTTCCTAGAATTTATCTGAAAATCTCCACAAATCATCAGTTACTGCTTCATATTTTTCCTACATGAGTGTCATGGAATGCCACTTTTTCCTTCCTCAGTGAGGCCTGCTGTGCCCTGGGCCTGCATCAATGCTCTAACAGAAATCTAAAACAAAGTACTTGCAGCAATATGCCACATTCTCCATTTTCTTCTTCCTGAAGTGGCACATAAAGTGTTAAAACTTTGGTCACCTCAAGAGTCCTTTTCTATTAATTGCTCCTCAGTGATTCCTTCCCACTAATTCATTCCCCAGGGAATGGTCACAGCCCCAAGGCTGCCAGAGCTTCAGGAGCATTTGGAAAATGCTCTCAGCCACAGGGTGGGAGTGTTGGGGTGCAGGTGCAGGGCCAGGAGCTGGACTTTGACAATCCCCATGGGTCCTTCTAAGTCAGGATATTCTGAGTCTGAGTAATTATTATTTCTCTGTCCTCATCTGAAATCTAAGAACTTCCCCATTTCCTTCTCTTGGTAGGGTCCAGCAGTGATGGTCTGATTAGGTAGGTTTGAAAGAAGAACTTGACTGTTGAGATGCTCAAGTCAAATTGTTTAAAATCCAAGGCAAAAAAAAGCAAGCAGAGATTTAACTTTACCTTAAATATTTTCAAGTTGTTCTGTGCCTCCTGTAATAAGCTCTTCAAAGCAAAGTGCATTCTTTGTTTATTTCTAGGGGAAAAAAAAGTCAAGAATGTTTCATCACAGCCTTTGGATGTTCACACCTGGCATGAGCACATGCACTGAGCACATTACTCACACTGAGGTCATGGCAAAGTGAACTTCAGATCTGAGTACAATAAACAGCTCTTGGGTGAAATGTTATGCTGCAAAAGGCAGCTCTGACTGCTGAGATAGGTGTAAAGGGGGAAATAGCAGATTATATAATCACTGTAAAGGTCCAGACAAGCTAGCATTGATCATCCATAATACCTCAGTGAATGGCAAAGTAATCCAAGCAAGAAATCTGTAATGCAGATTTCTTTTGGGCGGGGGCAGGGGGCAAAAAACCACAGAATGCTTACCCTGAGAAGAGATCCAATGGGCAATATTTACTTGGTCGCTTCCATTTTCCGTTGGCTACCTGTGGAAAATCCAGAGCACTGCTGTTACCCTCTCTACCTGGAATAGCTGATCCCCCATTTTAACTGCCAGGTCTGTGACACTGACATCCTGCCTTCAGAGGCCAGGGTATTTAAACCACTTTGAACATAAAATTCATGACCACCGTGGGTGTTTCCCAGTCATTTTTAACTCAAGTCACTCAAACTGCGTTCACAAGGGAGAAAGTTCCCATTAAATCCCAGGGAGTCACAGCCATGCCATTCCAGAGTCACAGCAGGCACGAGTCCATGAACTCCGTGCCTGTTACGTGCTGTTTGTTCCAAGTCACAGAATGCACTTGGTGAGCTGATCTGGGAAGGAAGTTCCACATCAGAGCTGACCCAATCACAGCGTTCACAGTCCCCAAAGGCTGATATTGTATTTGTTTGCTTCCAGCTTCCCACAGAACTTGTTCCATCTCTCACTAAACAAATTCACACCCAGCAACTCAGCTGTGTATCCTCCTACCAGCTTTAGTCATATCAGAGATTTGAGCAAGTTTCAACAGGAAAGCAAGCCTGGAACAGCAAACAGAGCACAGTACAGCCAAAGGAAAGCTGGGTGACTTAATAATTACCTTTAGATGCTGATGCATACAGTAACGACACACCTTGTGCTTTATCTCCTGTGAAACGTGGCTGGAAAAAGGAATGAAGCCACACTTTGGCTAAAACAAACAAACAAAATAAGATCGTCAATACAAATGTCTCTCTCTATAGAAATATAAAGGCATACAAATGCAAATCTTTCCAGTTAAAGGAAAATTTTTAAAAATTATAAAAAATTCCAGCACTCAAAAGCTGAATTTCTCCCTAATAACGACACACCAAACTGCTGTTTGCCCATATCACCTGGGAATTTCCCACGTTTCAAAAGATGGGGTATTGGGAGAGGGAGCCGTTTCCTCCTGCGGGTCCCAGTGAAAGCAGCGAGCTCTGCCTTCCCCCACTGCGGCACTCCCCGAAAGCTGCAGGGCCAGAGTGCAGTTCAAGAGCACAAAGGAGCCGCTTTGCCCCGCGGCGCTGTCCCCGCACACCTTGATCTCGATGCAGAGGATGGGCCGGTGCTCGGCGAAGCGGAAGGGCTGCAGCCGCGTCAGGTTGGGAAGGCACATCGCGTAACCGCTCAGCGTGTCCATGTCCTTGTCACAGCGACACTCTGCGACAGCAGGGGACAAACAACACCGACAGGGAGATTAGCGCTGGGCTGTTTGCTCGCTCTGGAGCAGCCTCGTTCACCGGGTGGGGCGTGGGAACAAGCGTGGAAGGACAGGACATGCAGTTTATCAGCTTCAGCCAATTATTCATTTGCACAAAGTTGCCCTCCCCATTATCAACGCCTGGTTTCAGTTTCCTCAAAACTGTCCCAAGAGCTGCTGTTCATGGCCAGCTCCCAGCTCATCCCAAGAAAGGTGAAGCCTGAAACAGCAAGGAAATGGATTGGCCAACAACAGGTAAAGTGACTCATTCGTGTACTTATTCAAAGATGTGATCTCCCCTTTGCTTACTATGCACAACCTACCATCCCTCAGCTGAGTCAAAAGGATCTGAAAACTGGCAGGAATATCATAAACTTAAAAGGCATTCTGCACAAAAATCCTTTGAATAACCTCTCTCCACGTGCATCCTTTGGGACACAGAAAGGTCTGTGAGATCGTAGTTCAAAGTTAACAAGAACACACACCCCCAGATTTTCAAGTACCTGTTACTAAACAGACACGCAGAACACACGCTCCTGTTACAGTTTCCACTGTAAGAAAAATGCCCACTCTGAAAAATATATTGCAATAGAAAAAATAAATCTGAGAATCCAAAGCCTCAGGCACCAGCCTGTCATGCCATACTGCTGCACCAGGATGAGCAAGAAGCCTTCTGTCTCCAACAAAATGTTGACAGTTGTTTTCTTTTTCTAAATTTAAGCAAAAGTACATCCTTTACACCTTCACAGCTGAAAGCCACTTGCCAAATCAGAAAGTCACAGAAAGCTGAAGTATTAGAGAAGCTCTTTTGTATGTTACACAGGCTTATGTGAACAATAACATTGAAAAAAAATCCTTGAGGATTAAAAAACATTCCTGCTAAAAATGGACAGTGAGATTTACTGTTGTGAAGCACCTGGACACTTCCCCACAACCACACTGCAACCCCAGCAGCTGTGGACACACAAAGTTTAACTTAGAAAAATAAAACTAAATTCTATCATTCAATTCCACCAGAGTATCATTCGTTTTTTAACTTTTATTAGACACTATCAACTTTTCTCACTGGTTCCTGGCACTGTGGACCTGTGCTCACTGTATGTAAATTGTGTGCTCACTATATGCAAATTAATTCCTTTTTTTTTCCTGGGTGAAAGGCACCAAAGCACTTGACTACAGTACTTTGATTTAACACTGTATTTATCTTCAAGGAGTTTTGCTAAAGCAGGAGTTTCTGGCCATTCTCAGGAACTTTTGGGGGCCAATCTCTTTGCCTATTTTACAGCTATCACATACTACTTGTAATTCCAGAACAGAATCCATTTTTTCCCACAACAAATTTTCAACTTATTGTCTAAATATTAAAAAAAAGTTTCTTTATATTCTGTAATGTGATGCTTTTTTTTTACTTTAGAACAAAGGAAAATGCTTTACACCTTGAGGAAGCCCCTTTCTAATCCCACCCCTGGCACTTACCTGGCCTCTCTGGCTGGATTTTCAAACAGAGCTGTCTTACAAAGTCTAAAGGCAGTTGAATAATTTCCTAATGGGGAAAAAAAAAGAAAACATTTTAATGCAAAAACTAATACCCAGTTTGGGAGTCTTGAAGTGGAACAGCAAAGTTCAGTGGGTTACACAAAGTACACTGAAGTGTGCAGTCAGCAGCTTCTCCCTCTGATTCACTGTCTGCAAACACCTGCAGTCACATGCAACACCTGCTCCTCCATAAAAACCAAGGACTAATTTAAATAAATGCACCACAAAGAGCATTTTCAGTGCAAGTTTAATGTGTGTGAAGGAACCTGCATCACTTTGTCCTTTCCACAAATGAAAAAGTCCCATGTCTCACATCCCACCCTTCCAAGGCAGACTTGTGTAACTCAATTTCCAGGTGAAGCTGTAACTTTTTCACTTATCTGACATTCAGTGAACAAGATCTGGCTGCCCTGAAGAAAAGAGCAAGGGAAAAAGGTGACCTTTGACTGCACAGAAACCTCAACAATTTATATGAACCAGGTTTCTCCCCTTGTTTTGCAGTTAAAAATCTCTCACACATATGCCCCTCTTGCCTTAGGCAGAGCAAAGAAATGACCACACTTTTCATCAGTAGCTTGAAACAGCCAAGCCCCTGAGTACAATCCAGTCACCTCACCAGCACAGAGCAGGCTCCCTGTTTGCATCCAAATGCTTCCTGTGTGCAAACCCTGTTCATTCCTTTCACTGGCACTCAGTGGTCCCCAAACACTTTGGTGTTTACAATGACTAAGCCATTTATTTTAAAAACAAATCATTTACCCCATGGTGAACGTAGTTCTCCCCAAAGAACTGCTTCATCACGTGCTTTCCGAAGTCTACAATGTTTTGCAGATGGTGTAGTATTTCCTCTGGAGTCTGGAAGACAGAAATGCAGTAACTGAACTCCAAAATAACGAAAACAACACTCCAGAACACACACACATCCTGGTCAGTGATTTAACAAATAACTTAATTGCTGAGCTTGGCAGGTCAGTGCACACTGAAGTGAAACAGACACATCAAACCTGCTAAATTTGTTTCCCTGCTGCCACCTCAGGGCCGGGACACACAAAAAATGGTCAGAAAAGATTGTTCTTCTTTGGTTTTAGGAGACAAAGGAGAGAGAAAGTGACAAAGGTGGAACAAAGGGAGACTGTTCAAGACCTACCCTGACCTTTATCCTTAAAACAGCTCAGAGAACTCCATCAGCCCAAAGAGGTGCCCAACAGCTGCAGAGCAGCAGAGGCTTGGAGTGTTACAAATACATCATGGAGATTGGGAAGAGAACAGCTGCAAAGACTCAGCCATATTCCAAACCCTGGCATGAACAGGTACAGAACTTGCCATCTGTCCCAAATCCTACCCCAGCCAGTGAAAACTCTTACTCTAATGTGACATTCTGTAATTTCATAAGGAAAGGTTTTCCATGGGACAAGATGCCAAAAGCTAGAAAGGAAGCTCCATGAGTACTGGAAGCAGGACAAGGACAACTGCACAGTCAGACCTGGATAGACTCCCACTCGTGGAGGAGGGAGCAAAGGAGCTTTACAGCAACATTATCCCATTCCCAGCACTCCAGCACACTCTGCTTCTCTGCAAGGTGCTTTATTGTTACAACAGAGAACCTCAAAGCTACTCTGTCCTTTTTTAATGCACACACACAAAAAACCCTCTTAAAACCTCCCAATAAGATTAAGTGGAGGAAAAGAAAGTGCAACGCTTGGGTACGTGTTAGCAAATCAGAGAGGAAAAACAAGAGCAGGAGAAAAAATATATAAACAGAGCAGAGTAAGAGGAAATAAAATACTAGAGGACAACACCCAGACACTGACATAGCCCACAGAAAGGAGAAAAGACCACATCCAGCACTAATCACAAATGACAAAAACCCTTCTTTAACTTACACAAATCCTGAATGGTGAGAAGGAACATTACACCATCTCATCAGGAACAGAAATCTCAGCTAATTCCCATTTACAGATGGTTCTGACCCAGTTTGCTGATGCACACAGCACGCACAGGTTTGTGTTTGGTTGGGGTTAACATGCATACACAGACTCAGACTGAGAAATAAGCATTTCATTAAAATTTACTGCTGTCACTTTTACTGCATGGAAAGACCCACCAGTTAAAAAGATCAATACAACCATAAAATTATAAATCAAGCTTAAAATGTCTTTTAAGAGCAAGTACATTTGATATATCTAAATGAAACAAAAACAACTACCAGGCTACTTGAGCATCACCTTTTAACATCAAAAACCACTACGATGAAAAGCTTTTGAAGGACCCATCATTACTGCCAGCTCACTCGCCAAAACTCAGATAGGCTTTATACAATAATTTTTTTTTAATTCTTTCATGAAGAAGATCATATAATAAAATAGCAATATGCAATTAAAGCACTCCATGAGGCTGACACTTGACTTTCTCTTCAAGCAATGCAAGCCCTGCAGTTACATTATTGAGTATTTTTCAATCATAACAATAAGGTTACAATGCACAATAATACCCACAACTACTGGATTATCTAATCCCAAATTCATAACTAAACAGATAATTAAATGTACAAAGCAGCATCCAGACTTCTTTACTTTTCCCAAAGCAGAAGGGACTGAGACCTATTTGTTCACATCTGAATTTCAGTGTGTGTTTTACTAGAAAATATTTTGCTTGAACTGCTTCCTTCAGCATTGTTTTCCTTGGATGACCTGTGTTGTCATGCACAGGCACAGAGCACTTCAGAACCTAACTCATTTTGCTTAAATCAGGAATACAGAATATTCCTAAAAAAAATAAAACATTTTCCCTGTCATTCTTGCTATGCACAAGTTCATCTCAACACTGCTTCTCCAGGCTTTGTTTACTGATCTGATAATAAAATATTTATTCTGTTCTGCTCCAAGAAAAAAATGGTCCTTTAAAAAAATCAATCACCAGAATAAGTAAATATATTCAAATTACAAAACGTTCTATTTAGAGGGAATTGTGTATCACAAAGTCCACACACTGCCAATGCAAGGCAAATGCAGAAGTGGAGCAGGCTCTCCTCAAAATGCAGCACTGGAATGTGTATGCCCAGCCTCAGTGCAGTGGTGGGTAACTGAAAAGTCACTTCCTGCCTTCCTCTGTGACTCTCTCATACTTTGTCAATTTGTTATAAACAATTACTGTGCCACAATCTTTTTGAACTTAAAATTTAAAATTTGAAAAACTAAAATGGAAAAGGGGCAGGCATTCAGTGTTCTGTTTTCTTAAATAAACTGCAACAGCCTGACTTTTTACGTAAAGTTGTGGTCTAGTCCTCTCCTGCTTTACTAAACATTGAGATAAGCACTGTTTCCTTTCTTGTGGTGCTCTGGACTCATCACTGCTCTTGTTAACACTAAGCATTATTATCTTGGGCTACTACCAAAGCACAAGATACATTTTTGAAATCCTGCCAATAAAAGCAGCTCAAAAATCTACTTCAATCATACTTTGGTTTTACCAGACCTTTTTTCAAGTTAAGTAGTAGCAGAAAGACCATCACATAACTCATACATATGCTGTGTTCACTAATTTTGTATTCCTCTGCTTTAGCAACTTGTCCCTTGGAAATTTCACATTCATCTTCCTGATTCAAAGCAATAAAACACCCTTTCTAGATGTTTACTTTACGTTCATCCTTGTTTCTTTTTTCCTAAAATTGGGCACACCCACCAGTTCTCAGCAGAGCCCCGATGCTTTTTGTATTCCCCTCATCAGAACAATGTGTCACTGTGCCTCACAAAGCCGTGGTTCAGGGGCTGCTGTAACTCAGCCATTCCCTCTGTCTCTCAGGTAATGCACCCTAAAGACTCGTCTCAAGCTTGCGGAAATGGAAGAATTTGAACCTTGTGCACTCTTTTCTTATTTTTCTCCCTTGGAACACTGTGTTTATGCTCCACCTCCGGTTTTTGATCATTTTTTATCCCTGTTAAAAGAAATCTAAAGTAACTCATTTTGGCTTCTTCTTGAGCAGGAAAACCTTACTGTACCATGGAAGAAACTGGGAGGTTGTGTCCTGCACGTTCTTTTTGTAACAGCTAGGACACTCAATCACTCACTGACAACGGGTATTTGTGAACATTTCATGTGTTTGTTCAGGTTCCATGGCTTTTCAGCTACTGAACAGGTGGCCAACAGCAGACCTCGTCCCTGACACCAATTCTGTGCAGCTCCTGTTCTGTCTCACCTGGCTATTCAGGCAGGAAAACTCCTTTCTTGCTCAGCATCCCTGTGCTCCCACAGGTGGATATGGAACATTTACACTGTGCCACTGAAAGCACTGTCCCCTGACACACAGCAGCCCCACACCGAGCTCGTGCAGCACTCCCACCATCCCAGTTACATAAGACAACCTCAGATTTCCTCCTGTTGCCAAACTCCCTGAAACACAGGCACATTTCAAAACGGCCAATTGTTCTTACTCCTGCCAGCCACAGCTCTTTCACAGGTTTCTTGTTTCTCCTCACACTGGCTATTAGTTTACCCAAGGGCATTCAGCAACAGGACAGGTTTAAATCTTACCTTATTCTGGTTGTGGGGGGACTTCAGAAACCGTAGCACCACACAGCGCTGGAGAAAAATAGGAAAGAATAGGGATTCATTAGCATTTACAAACACCACAATTGTCTGATTCCCCAAAGCACCTCTCTGAGAAATTAAGGGGAAAAAATAAACAGAAAAGCACATTTTAGATGGTTATTTCACTCAACTTAAATCAAATACACCAGCTGAAATCAAACACAGCAATGTCTGCTGCCAGCTGTGCCATCAGTTTAACGAGGCAGCCACTCTGCATTTCCAGTCACCAAGCACAACAGGGAAATGCTCCCTTAGCTTACAGCACTGCTCTGAAAATCTGGGAAAGCTCACATGGAACCCCAAACACCCCCACCCTGGCATTTGTGCACCAAAGCTCCCCAAAAGAGACACAAGGCCCATCTCAATTACAGTATCAGCAGAGCATTACAAATTATTAAGGAGACACTTAACAGTTACCACCAGCAGCTACACAGCTGAACTTAACACTAAACTAAAGCCTGCTGCTTGTAAACTTCTGTGGAGTAAATACATAACACAGGAACAAATACAGCAGGTTTTCAAATATTTTACCTTAAAACCATGGAAAAACTCACTAATTTTTGTAATTTTTACAATTTTTATCAGCTTTGTAACAATTTTAAAAGCTCGAGACTTTACATATTAAAAATCAAAGTCTGACATGGTGTTAAGGAACCTGCAGCCTTAAAAGGCAACACACAGCCCTGCCTCTGGTCTGCCTGAATATCTGATACTAGAGATACTTACTTCCACTGATATAAGTACAGGTGCAATGGGGCTACCAACAACTGGGCACCACAGAAGGTAGAGACAAACAGCTCTTTTCCAGAGTTATCTCTTAGCCAGTCTGTCTCCATTTGGGCCTTCCCAAGACACACCAAAAAGGATTACATCCATTTAAAGCACTACCACACAACTACATTCAGATTTGCTGACAAAGACAAGGCAGACAAAATGTCCCAGTTGCACTTCAGTTTTATGGAATCCAGCTTTTTCCCTTCCAAATTATTTGCCATTAAAAAACTTCACATAGCACGACAGCACCAGATCTATCCCATGTTTCAGAGCTGAAAGCTGTTTCTGCACGTGCTGAGGGAGAGAGCTGCAGATATCTCTAATTACTAACATGGAGAGAAAGAGGAAACAAGCAAAACTAATGACAATGTGCCATCCAAAACAAAAACAAAACTAGGTCCAGGTTCAGACATTGCCACTGAAAGGCAGACAAGGCCCCTTCCACTTCTATAAAGTCTCACGCCACCATAAATCTCAACATTCACCCACATCTGGAAAACCCTCTCCCATAAAAGGATACTTTGCTGTGAATTTGATTTGTCCTGCAAGACGAGTGCTCCAGCAGCGAAGGAGATAGCAGCAGAGTGGTAATTACAGTCACCTGCACTTGACAAGATGCCTGCTGACATTTCCTCTCTCTCATTATGCCCCACACGTGGGTAACAGAGCCCAGGCCTGACGAGCCTGTAGCTCTGCGTGCAGTGTGTTATCCTTGCAGTGTTTCAACCATTTGGGTCTCCTGCTTTAATTATTCATTAGTAAGTGGATCAGTGACAGAGTGATCTGATTGTCACTTCTAATCCATTGAGAAACATGATTCTGTAATCTTTCAAGGCTGGTGTAGATATTTATCTTTTAATCAGTTCCCAGTCATGATTCCAACCAGCACTCTGGAAAACTTGATTTGCTATCACAGGACTCAGGACAGTATTTGTTTATCAGCAAGGCATTTCTGATTTGGCAAAATGACCAAAATTACATATGGCAAAAGGAGAATGTGTTACTGGCCTAAAGATGTCAAAAGAAAACACAGCACTGTTCAAACAGAACTTCACAGATGCACTTAAACCAGCCAGCCCAAACTACATTTTAGTAAGACTATTAGATGATTAGAGAAAATAAAACAAAACCATCACCAAACAAACAAAAACCCACCCCAAAAACAAACCTCAAAAAACCCCTCAAAACACTTCTTTCCCATTTTGAGGCAAGTTTCCAGCTAGATACATCCCTTTGTGCATTTCAATACCAGTTCCACAGCACCAAGGTTAATCCATCAGAAGCCACAGATGCCAACTGCTTCAGAAGTATCACCACCAAAAATATTGGCCCACATTTTTCATGCTATTGCATTTCTGATTCACTCGGCTGATTCTTTACTTGGAAATATTGTGGGTGGTTGTTGCCATGAGGTTTTTTGTCAGTTATCTTAAAATGCCTTCAATTTTTTTATATTTACAGATTGAACACCAAATATGTGCCACACTTATCTGCGTGCACGAGAATGGCCCAAATTCCAAAGGGAATGGATCTCTGAAGAGGCTGTCACTACTCCGTAGCAATTTGAGAATCAGCTCAACTACATCCTAATGCTCCCTACATTTCCTTCTCCACAACCAGTGGAAGGGCTCAAGAGACACCTAGCACCACTTCCATCAAGGCACTGGCACCATCAGAGTATTTAGTTAGCTGGATAACAGTTCCAGAGAGATAAAAAGATGAAAAAGGCAGGCTGCAAGCAGAAGGGGAGAAAAAGAAACAGTGCATGGATGTAGGAAAATGTAACACATAAAACATTAAAAGGCTTCATATCTTTTGATGTAAAATAAGTTGGAAAATAACTAATTCAAAGGAAGAATTCTCTACAATTTTTTTTAATCCCTGCATATGTTCAGTCTCCATTTAGTGACAAAAGACTAAAAATAACCAACGCATCAGAACATCACACACTACTGCTCTTACTCTCAAATAAGGAATTTAAGGACAACTCTCACATGAGAGCAGAGCAGCTTGATGGCAGATAACAACAGTCATACTTGGCCTACAACAACAACCATTTCCAATTGTTATGGAGAACCGAAAACAAACACTAGCGACAAGGATACCAAAACTTGCTCTCTGCAAACATGCACAAGCGCTGGGTCGGAGATGGTGTAACCAGGGGCAGCTCGATCCCAAGCCACAGCGTCTGGAGCCCGCAGTTTGCAGCCTCACCAAGAAAGGCAAACACTTCTTCAGCACCCCATCACCAAACAATCGTTTGGGTTAGAGCACCGCAAAGTTAAGGACTGCAAATAAGGAGAGAAGGAGCTGTGAAAATACTCAAAATCGGTGGCATCACAGACCAGCGGGATGTGTACACACACAGCTCTTGTCCTCGTGTGTCCTGGGTAAAAAGTGTCCTGGGCTTGGTCCCCAAAAGCTTACCTGTAAGAATTTTTATTTTCCAGAGCAGTTACTACAGCTATTATATTAATCTTACTCAATCAAATCCAAAAAATAAAGTAATCCTTGGTAGCTCAGCCAAAATATGACTGGAATCAAGCCAGGTACTTTGGCTTAGGCAGTAGAATTATGAAACCAGGATAAAAGCTTACATTTGTTTCTTTACAGCTTGGTGTTTGATAATGACCTTATTCTATGACCTCACTGTCATAAAATGCAGGCCTCCTGAACTGGAGAGTTTTTAAAAGTTAAACACAACTGGGGCAAATCTATAATCTTGATATTCCCCTTCAGGGAACAACCTCGTTTGCATCATGGAGATTTTTTTCAGGTCTCTTGCTACATTAGTAACAAAAATCTAGATAAGAGTTGGTTGCAGTGAAAGAAATAGGAAAAATTAAAATTAGCTCAACTGCTGGTAAAATTGCTTAGATATCCAAAAAGATGTGTGTTTTCCCTCTGCTTTTACCACCTCTGCTCACCCATGTTTAAAATAAGTTTCTGTACAAAAATACAAAGAATTAGCCTGTCCAAACACAAAGCCTGGGAAACATCAGCCTCTCCTTTTCCAAATAAGCAGGTTCACATCATTTGTTATGACTCTATTATTATTCTAAGCAGCACACATTAACTGCTTTTGTCTGGAGGCAAAGCACTACTCTGACATCTTCCACAACTGGAAAAGATTCTCATCTCCTTGATTCCCAGCTTGGGCTCACATATGCAAGACCGACTGGCAGAGAGCAACTTCTCAAGTCCCAAAAGGAACTCCACCCCCCTTCCCACACCCATCATCTCCCTCACTCCACAACACCTCAGAAATTCTGGTATCTAAAAACTCGCCAGTATTTTTGCAGGCACTATTTGCAATTTTACACGACAAAGTTACCTACCTGTTGCTTAAAAAGGCACACAATACAGAACAGAGTAACTAAACCCATCTTTCTTTAAAGTTGTGCATGTTAAAGTCACAAGTTTCCAGTTATAAACACGGGGAGAAACACTCTCAAAGACTGGTAACAAATCTTCTCTGCAATTCTTACTCTGGTATTTTTTGCAACTAATTTCACACACCACCACCAGCCACTGCCAAAGGAGATGAAGGTACAAAGTCAAATACTTATGGAGAAAATAGTGTCTGTAAAGGCTCTGAATTTCTTTGCAACTGGTTACTTAATTCACTGGTTTGCTGACCCTGAAGAGCTACCAAGAACTTATCAAACACAGCTCCAAGGATGCCAGACCTACCACTGTGATTATTCAGTGCTACCTAATCATTGTGGGTTTACAACAACCTACAGCAATGGCACCTACAGAAAGTACATTCTAATTTTCAGTCCAAGGGAGGGAGACAAACTGAACACAGTGATATGCAAATACTGATTATTTATAATTTGCAGTTATACTGCAAATACTGAACCCCAGTTCCAAGGGTACTCAACATGAACCATGGAATTGTTTAGCTGATATTAAGCTATTCCTGCAGTAGCACACTGCAGCTGCATGAAGTATTTGCCAACCAAAAAAATTATTCTGACTTTTTTTATTCCAAATCTACATCCCACAACCCCTTCAATTCCAATTCTAGTTTTAGGGGTTTGAAGAGAAAACAATGGTTTTCATTCAGAAAATGCAATTTCTGGGAAGGAGAGAAATGGACAAAGAAGTGTTATCTTCACATCTCAGAAAAGACAGTGACAGGGAGAGTTTGTCCTTCTGAGAAATGGTGGAACTCAGTGAAAACATGCCCACCATACTGCCCAGGCACTTCAGCCAACACTTACCTACATGGTACTCAACACAAGACATTTTTCAAGGTCTCCTCATTCAGGGTCAGTGTGCTGTGCAATGTGAAGGGCTATGAGAGATGGAAACAGAGTACCAGAAAATGTTGCAGTTTTTGAATGAATACACTGGTAGTATCATACACAATTGTTTTCCAACTCAGTTTTGTTCTACATAAGGTGGATAAGATCACACAAAACAAAGTGAGGAAAGCTACATTTCCTGCCAGTATGGAGGAAGTTTAGCAATTGCTCACACGTAGTGCAAAGAAGCATTCAGAAATAGGAACAATACCCTTTTATTTAGCACAGGAGTCCTTGAAGAACAATGGTTTTATTTCTTAACATGAATAAAAGATTTCTGGCATGGCATGTGGCTTTATACCATTCAATATGGCAAACCCTTATTTGAAAGCAAACCCCCCGTGACACTTGTTTTCTTTAGCACAGAGCTCACAGCTTGCATCAGACTTCAGGTGTTCATTACAACTTTTTTTTTTCTGCTTGGTTATGATCTTGATTCCCGTGAGAGTCAAGCACTACCTCAGGTTTCACTTTATAGCTAAGCTTCTATAACCTTGCAATGCACAGATGGTACCAATTCCGAGAGAATTTAATGATTGCACTCTGCAAGAGTGAGAAGGAAATGTCTGCCCTTCAGCCAAAGCAGCTAATCAGAGCACCTGAAATGATATCAAGTGATACACCCACTGGTATGAGGTGGAAACACATACCAGAGAGGGAACAGGATGAATAAAACCATTGATGCCTGGCCCCCAGTGTGCATTAGCACTGCCTGGGTAGCACAGCACATGGCCCTGACATCCTTGCTGTGAAACAAGAAAAAATGGTCCTTAACATTTAAAAGCATATCAAATACCTCATCCATCTGCCAAACAGGTGAGTTGTACCAATCAGAACATAAAAACCTTCAAGCAGCTCTAAAGCCCCCTCTATCAGCAACACACACTTCCCAGCATTAAGCTGCCAAGTCATCTGATGTTATGCTGGGGAAACCAGGCATTCCAGGAAATTATTAATGGGGGGAAGGAAATAAAGAGTCAAAACAGTAAGAGGGATTAGAATGAAGTTAAATAATTAAATGGACAGTTAGAACAAGTGAGTCATTCTCAGCATCCAGAACAAGTCAACCAGAAGGCACCTAAGCAAGCCTTGTGCTCATGCAGAAGCCAGTGGCTCTGCTCCTTCCCGAGTAAAAGCAGGTCAGGGAGGGCACTTCAAGGAGGTCAGCACAACTCTTGACACTTTATTCCATGTCACAGACAAATCCACTGAGGCAAAAGGAACAGCCACTGAAAAGCTGGGAGAGAGGAAGAACCAAAAGAGTGACTAAAGTAGGCTCTTAGACTGAGCACTCCTACACAGCTTTGGGTCACCCAAAGCAACCAACCCACGGCCGCTGTCAGCTGAGGGCAGATAGAGAAAAGGCACAGAAACTCCACCACTGCATTACAAGCATTTGTAACACTCACAAAAGAAATATTTTGAGATAACAACTTGATCTCAACTGCAAAAGGAACTCGTTCAAGTTTGAGCCAGCACTGAACCCAACCAGAAAAAAAACAGGATCATTTTTAATCAAGGCTAATGACCTCCTGAGCTTGACTGCAAAACTGGGAGTTGTTTTACATTTTCACTGGATATAGCCTTCAGCATTCTCAAAAGTTCCACCAAAAAAAAAAAAAAAAAAGACCCAAAGTAGAGTTTGAATTTCCAAAGAATATCATCAAAAGACAAGTCTGGTCCAACACTCATTATGAGCAAAAGATAGCCCCTCTGAAATAAGTATTCTGCAGGGAGGAGAGAGGTGTTGCTGCTGCTGCTGCAGTTAAATGATCTTCCAAAGAATATCATCAAAAGACAAGTCTGGTCCAACACTCATTATGAGCAAAAGACAGCCCCTCTGAAATAAGTATTCTGCAGGGAGGAGAGAGGTGTTGCTGCTGCTGCAGTTAAATGATCGCTGTGTATGGGGTTAGCGTTTCACCACAGAGCTTCCCTCTCCCCTCTCCATCCACACACATGCTCTGTTTCCCCATCTGCATCTACAAAACTTAAGGCACCCATATAAGAGTTTTAATTGCTGCCTTTCTGCTCTCTCTCCTCTCTACATTCAGCCCTGCTACCCAGTGCCACCTGCTCTTTCACTTCATGGAAGACACTAAACCACTTTGCATTCAGAGCATCCTTTCCGTGCAGAAGCCTGGGAAACCAGAAAAAAAAGAAAACAAGAAAATTTTAAATTTAACTACTGGTACAATATTTAATTGAAATCCTGATACGGAATTAAAATTCCTTGATGTTGACTCAACCTAACAACTTGGGGGAAGTGTGTGTCAATAAAAAACTTCACAGCTAATTCACAGAACTGGAAGTACTTTCAACTTTTAATTCTTTGTTTACAGTATTATAGTAAAACCTTTGTAGATTGTACCGAAGTAGAGTTAGATCACATTGTCAGTCACATTGTACCTGTTTAGCCAAAGAACTAAACACAAACAAATACAAAACTGTCTTTTTCTTCATCCATAGATGTGTATCTAAAGATCAATTAGCCAAGGTCAATGCAAGGATCCTACAGTTGAATACAGGTGTCGCAAAGGTTCCCACATTCCAACTCAGACTGGTGATTGCCCTCTGTTCGTAAAAACTCCATTGTTGTTTCGAGCAAGACAGGCATCTCTTCCTTTCTTTTCACTGATGACACGCCCTGATTACATACTTGGCTTTTTCAACTGGCTTTCATAGCTGCTTCAGTCAATTTGGGCAGAAGCTCCTCCACTCGTTTGCAATAAGTAAATAAAATGCTAAAAAATCAAAAGCAATGGCAAGTAAGAAAGAACCTTTAGCCATCAAGCTGACTTCCTGTCCTTTTGTCTAAGTAGGCAAAAGGTGTGCAGGTGTGGGGGTTTTGTTAAACTCTGTTTTGTTAGACACTGCTGAGATATGCACACACCCAAAAAAACACCAGTGCTGGAGAATCCAGGTCAAAGAAATGCCCTATGAAATTTAATTTAAAAAAAAAAAAAAAACAACAAAACAAAACAAAACCAGCAAAGAGAAGAGGTAGAAAATTCTACACAATCAGATGCAGAGCTCCTCCCTACATTACATGATTGCTAAATCCATCAGAAGCAGGAATTTGGAATGTAAATACCAGAATCTCATCAAGGAGACAAAAATGTTTAAGTTCCTGTCTTACCATAACTATGCCTCTCCAATTAGTCAAATTAAAATTCAATAAATACAAGTTGCATTTCACTTTTTCTGGTAATATCTTTTGTAAAAGAACCAAGAGACCAGAATGTGGCCATATTTAATCAGAGCAATATTCAGAGAAGGCCATTAAATACTATTATATTTATAACCATGGGAACAGCAAAATTTCCTTAATTGAAGATTCTTTAATACAGGAATCATCAGCCTGTTCTATATTTCCATGAAATCAAGACATTTATAGATATTAATGAAAAGAAAAAAAAATAAGAACACAACTGAACAGAAAACAGAACACAAATGAAGAAAAAATTTTCTTTATAGTCGGGGGTCTGGAATTTTTCAGGAACAACTCAGAAGTTTCGGGGGCATCAGTGCTTACACAAACTTCAATAGTGCAAAACAGATTCAGGAACTCCACACAGAAAAACAACAGAAGAAACAGGCCACACAAGTTTTGTGACTTGTACAAAATGACATCATCAGAAAAAGCACCTTAAGAAGATTCTCTCAACAAGACAGCAAGTAATGATCAGCATCATCCCTTGCTGCCAAACAACACCGGAGGAAAGCTGCAGATAATTAAGTCGTTCCAACCAGAAGCTTTCTACTCTTTCAGCAAGACCCTTCTGTCTAAATACACAACCCTGTCCTCTCTTCAAGTAAGTTTATTGCAACAGAACTGAACTTGTCATTATTCTTACAAACAAAACAACAAACAGCCACAGGAAAGCTCTTTCATAATGCAAAGGCACTATGAGGAACAATTATCTACCCTGATTTGACACAAATCCCCTTCTCCCCAACCAAATCCCTCTCCCCTATGCAGAAAGTGACTTCCTGCACATGCTTTGCAGCCATCACAATGCAGGTGCCAGCAGAAGCAGCTACAGATGCAGTAAAAGCAGAGACTGCTGCTAAAACACCAGATCCCCTTCTCTCCCTGCAACTCTGCTCACTACAGTCCCCTGTGCAGCCACCACAAGGATTGGGAAAGATGCACTAAAGCAGCACTGGATATCCTCCATCTTTACCACAGGTCTTGAAGGCAAAATAAATATCACAGAGAAGAGACATAGTATTTGTTTACTACAGGCACCAGTTTTGAGAATCTTCTGTGAGCTTCATTACCTGGCTTGACTCCCCCTTCCAGACTCCTTAGCTGCTTCCCTTACCTTCTCCATCTCCCCTCCTTTCCCTTTTCCTATTTGTAAGCTCACAGATGCTCTGGAGATGGTTTATGCATTTCCTAATTAAGTCCTGTACCAAAACCCAAAGATATCTGCTGGGGCTGCAAAGATTCCAAGACACAAAGTAGATGAACACTTACAATCCAGGCATCTGAAGCCATAAACCACAACCTTTTGCAACAACACAACAAGGTTGTTCTAGACCATCTCACTGAATAAAAACCAAGCTGGGGGAAAAAGCCTCCTGTTTTCCACTTTCTCATACTCACCCTGAAATACAAGTTTAATATTCAAATGCATTTCAAAATTAGGCTTTTGGTTACCACAATATCCCAATACACAAGAAGTAAAACAGAGGCCAGGAGTAATGTACATACTTCATGTCATAAAGCAGCTACTGCAGACTAGCAGCACACATTTCAACAGCACAAGGAAATCCAAGTTATTATTCATAGAGCTGCTTACACTACTTTCTACAAACATCTACTGAAGCCTTTTGAAATGAAGTGTTAAGTGTCCCATAAGAGCAAACAACTGACTAAAGTGCAGAGCTCCAAAGGAGGATTTCCAGCTCACTTCTGGTCTGTGCTGCAGAAGACACAACAGCTAACCAGGAGATAACTGCTCTGCAGC
Source organism: Onychostruthus taczanowskii (assembly GCF_017590055.1). NCBI lineage: Eukaryota > Metazoa > Chordata > Aves > Passeriformes > Passeridae > Onychostruthus > Onychostruthus taczanowskii. The sequence continues at coordinate 17,190,248 of NW_024506993.1, read as the reverse complement.
AGTTCCTCTGAGCCCTCCCCACCGCTCAGGAGAAGGGGGGAAAGCACTTGCTTAGCTCTTTTTTAAATCTGAAGCCAAATTTGAAGCAGAAGGAGCAACTCTCCACTAAAAACTGTGTGAAAAAGAAACCTCCTTTCTAAACTACCTGGATGGCTGTGATGGTGCTCGGCTGGGGGTTTGTGGAGCCGTATCTGTATCTGTCCTGCAGCACAGGTGTCTCACCAGCACTTCAGAGTTACCAGCTGTATTTCACGCTGGAATCATGAGGTAGCAAAGTTGTCTGATCATTCTAGCACTTCAGCAGACTGCAAGACTACACAAAGGCCTTTCGATCACAACTGAGTTTCAATTTGAATTAATTAATTCTCAGCTTCAATAAAAACCAAAAGGAAAAGCTTGACTACCAGAGACATGTGTACCATAGTTCTGTACATCTTCTGGAACTTTAGATTCTCCAGAACTGAAACTTTAAAAATTAATGAAAGCAGAAGTTTGAGTGCTCATCAAGCAAGCACAGAGTTCCAGTGATAACAATGGGAACTGGAAATGTTCAGCAGGCATTCCATCTTTATTCACCGGATCACTGTCTAAATGCTGCCAAACTAATTAAAGTAACTCTGTGAAACCACCACTGTAAGAACAGTCGTGTTGAGTAGCCATGCCGTGCCTCAGGATCCTCGTCCTGCACTGGAGGGACAAGGAACAGAGGTGCACTTGCAGTGATTTCAGCACACAGTGAGACTCCAGTCACTGTTACATCCTGCAGGATTAATAACCAGCAAGAGGAAAAAGCTCAGCAAGCACTGACAGCACTTTCATGGGAACAACAGAGCACGTTCCATAGGATGCCAGCATCCCACTGGCAGACACAGCTTTGTCTGGACGCACTGGGAAAGCGGCTGCGTGTCGCCTGCGTCCAGGGCTTATCAGCTCACTGCCAGCAGAGCTGTTTGCTGGGCATGTGACTTTTCCACGACCAACTTTTTCATTTGGTACTGGACTGGATTAACAATGCCTTACATTCACGTCTTAAAGGGCAACCTACAGGGAATGGAGCAGCCCCAGGAATTAAAGAGAGCCGTAACCACAGGAGAGCAGCCTGTGCAACACGGGCTCACAGCCCTTTCTGTCCATCCCCCAGGCAGCCTCAGGAACGGGAGTGCCCAGGCAGGCTGCCCACCCCAGCCCACACCCCCTGCTCGGGAGACATGACCTTGCACAGGGCTGTTATCAGCGCTCCAAGGAGCGGTGCAGAGAGCAGCAGTGCACACACAACACCCCAGACCTCGTCTCGTGGCAGGCAAAGCAGCTCATGCCCTCTTCTCCAAAAGGAAGAGGATTCACTTTTTTGTTGAAGTTTAAAAAACAAAACTTCTCAGATTTTCCAAAAGCAAGGAAGAGAGGCTTAGACATAGAGAGGTAGAGAGCAGCTTTCTCTCCACATTTCAAAACAGCACTGCACACCAGAACATGGAAACCACAAGCACATGCTCCAATCTGGCCTCTCACTTGTATCTGAGCATCCATTCACGTCTCTCCCACCACCACCAAATCCCTACCCCTCCCTCTGGCACTGATACACAAAAAACATGAACTGGGAAGCTACAGAATGAAGTGAGGACAGTCAACATGTCTTAGCTGCGCTGCTGATCCCTCCACACAAACCTGAGAATAACTCAACACCAGATCACAAGAAGGATGATTAATGGTGCAAGCATATCCTGTTCCTAAGAGACACAAAGTTACAATTAACATCTAAATGGTATTTATAGGCTTCAAGTTTACCAGACTTTGTCATCAGTAGACACAAAGATCCAAAATGTAAGCTTTACTGTTTCAAAGTTTTCTCTAAAGGAAAAATTGTATCTATTTCACTTTCACTCTAACTTTAAAAAAGTTTTAGCATCTTGTTAAAAAGAGAACTGGCACGCTCAGCAGCTATTCTGAATCACTGGCTGACTTCCTCACTTTCCACATCTTTAAAGATAATCACAATTACATCACTAATAATCCATTATTTATCCTGATTCCCGTCATCCAGTGACTGAGAAGTTTCTACACTGCCTTTTCCAAGTTAAATGTGACAGGAAACAAAATTATACATGTTCTTCCACCAAAAATTGCTTTTAAATAGTATTTGATATAAAGAAAAAGAGGGGAAAAAAGCCAGAGCCACAGAAGTGCCCCTCCTAAAGTTTGGAGAGCACCACAAGATTTCTAGCATTTTCTCAGGCTTGGTATTTGTTAATATTTTATATCTAATTCATAGCTATAACACAGAAAACAGACATTAAAATAATCTGGTATTTTCAGTCATTCATTTAGACATAATTTTTAAAAATTATTCTCAAGATTCAACTGTTATTATAGATATTTTTCTACAAAAATCCTACATTTCAACATTCTGGCTTTGCTGAGTTTTGATCTATGAATCATCAAGAACATTCTGTGGCAAATCCATACCAGCTTTTAAACTAAAATACAAATACACCTTAAAAGCACAAACACGGCCACAGGCACCTTTTACAAAAGGAATAAACTTCTTCAATGGATACATATCCCAATATATTAAGTAAACAATGCACATGCAAGGGGGACATGAATATACTGTCAGCATAAACTGACACAGAGTCTGCTTGATTGGATTCAGCTTCGTTTAATCATTACTGCTTCAAGTACTGAATCTATTTTACTGGTATTTTTTAATAAAATACACCTTCATCCCACGTGCCCCCCTCCCACCCAAAAAAACTCCAGATAAACAAAAAGGGGGGGGGGGAAACCCAACAAAACAAAAAACCAGCCCAACAGGTACACGGGGGAGTGGGGATGAAGTGACCGGCGGGGTCAGCTCCCAGCAGCTCCGCGGCAAAGCCAAAAACCTCAATTAGAGTCGGGAGCCCGGCCCAGCACTGCAGCGAGTGCTCAAACTCCTCACTGAGCCAGAGTCGGTGACAAAGGGAAAAACACGCCTTCGCCAGCTCGCTTTCTCCTGTCACATCACCCACAGCCGGGAATGATGAAGGAAAAGGCGAATTTTTAGCACTTTTCCTCACAGCTCCCATCTCCAGGCGGCAGCTGCCCGGCCATCGGTTGCTCTCCCTCCCACCCTCGCTGGCCGTGACGGAGGACCCGGGGAAACGCCCGCTCATCTTGCCCACGGGACGGGCCCGAGCTCCCCGGGACAGAAAACTCCTCCGGGAAAGAAAGCAGCGAGGGCGGGCGCCGGGGCCGAGCGGCCGCTCCCGCCGGGCCGCCCCCCTCACGCGGGCCCGGCTTGCGGCTCCCCCGTACCTGGCAGTGTGAGACGACGAGGCTCTGGTTGCCTTCCCCGTGGTACTTCCATTCATTCTCATCCATCTTCTCCACTTCCATGCCCGGCCCGGGCCGCGCGGAGGGCAGGAGCAACCGCCAGCCCCGCCGCCTCACGCCGCCACCATCGCGGCTGCGCCGCCCGCCCTCAGCCGCGGGAAGTCCCGCCCACCGCGGGCGCCATCTTGGAGCCGGGCAGCGCCGCCGCCGTCGCCATGGCGGGGCCGGGCAGCGCTGCCAGGGCGGCGGGACCCCTCAGGCGCCGCCCGGGCAGAACCGGCGGCGGAAAGGCCTGTTCTACCTCCGGGAACGGCCGGTCAAAGGAGGGAATGGTCCCGCTCTGCTCTACAGTGGTCTCACCTTCAGTCCTGTGTGTAGTTTTGGGCACTACCACTGTAAAACAAGGGACTAAGCTGTTAGAGAGCATCCACAGGCGGCCATAGGGATGCAGACGGACCGGGAGGGAAAGGCTTGTGAGGAGCAGCTGAGGGCACTTGGTTTGTTCAGCCTGGAGAGGAGACCGGGGGCACACCTCATCTTTATCAGGAACCCACCCAGAGCGGGGTCGGGCGCTGAACAGGCTCCCCTGGCTCACAGCCCAGAGCTCACGGAGAGTTTGGACAATGCTGTCAGGCACACGGTGGGATTTTGGGCTGTCCAGGAGCTGGACTCTGAGCCCGATGGGTCCCTTCAGCTCCGTGTGTTCTGCGGTGTGGGGTGCCCCATAACGCGCTCACTGTGTGGAACATGAGCTCGCAGCGGAGGCTCTGCGCATGGTCCAGCACCCAAAACAGGGCAGGTTTTGACCCCTTTGAGATTGCGTTTCACAGAATCACAGAATCAGTTAGGCTGGAAAAGACCTCCAAGATCATCAAGTCCAACTTACAACCAGTGAGCACCTTTAAAGCCGGCACTAAGTGCTACATCCAGTCTTTCCTTAAACGCCTCCAGTCCCTCGCAGTGACTCCACCATCCCCCTGGGCAGCCCCTTCCAATGTCTTTTCAGCTACAGTTTCCAGTTACGCTGGTTTGAGTTTTACAGATGTTTTCTCTTGCAGTCAAGTGTCTGTTTAATTAGCCTTGTGTTCCAATATACCAAGTCATTCAAATACTCAGTGTTAAAATCAGAAAGATGAACGTCTGTGTAACATTCTTTAAAAATGAAACACTAAGCTGTTTTCCCAAGTATGAATATACACATACATGGTTTACAATAAATAGAAAACAATCTAAAGATCCAAACTCCCTATCACAAATACAGGATCAAATTCTAGAACCCTTAATCCAGTAATTTTTATGACTATGAGTTTTGACCAGAAACAGCGAAACTTACCCTTCAATGACCATTTTAAAACAATCCCTAAGGGCTCTCTGAAACTCTCCCTTTTCTTGCCTGCTTCCTCACAAGGCTCTTCATGACAGGGGCCAGGCTGGCACAAAAGGAGGTAATTAACACTCAGAAGCTTTCCTCTGTAAAATGAACATTTGTATAATTTGGATAGTACCCAAACTTGACTCTCTTTTGCAGCTTTTCAAAAGAAAGTCAAAGCAAAGTAAATGGTGCCTTTTTTACAGAAAGAGAAGATGCAACTAGAAGGCTGAAAATAAAACTTGCATAAATCTGCAATGAGTCACTGATGGTTTTTTTAAAATATGTGTGGTGTAACTTAAACACATCATCCAATTTCACTAAACTTAAAAAATGGGTTAAACAAAATATGTGCTAAAATACTAACTGATAATCACTTTTCCTTTTATAGCATACTCTACATGCCTCCATGAAAAAGGAATTCTTGCTCCTTTGACCATTTGATAAAGGTGAAAATAATGACAGTGATTTCTTTAAAGTAGGTTTCTGTCATCTGTGTTTGCAAAGTTTCTCTGTGTGTTACTAGAAATGCATATCTAAAATACAAGAATTACCCATACTATTATGACTTTTAAGAGTGCTATAAAGAAGTTTCATTCAGGACTGTAAGACTGTGGTATTTATGATACTATCATTAAAAATAACTGTACTTCAGGGAAATAGTATTTGAACACTATTTAGACTTACACTGAGAAATACATAGGGAAATAATACCAATGTATTGCCTTGCAATGGCAAAACTAAGAGGTCTCAATTTTAAAAGGAACTCTAGCATGGCACATTCTTTCATAGTCCTGAAAAATGCACACCTACAGAGTTAAAAATAAAGTGGAGGTTTGAGTGCACGGGTAAACAGCACTGAGGACACCAAGTTTTAGCATACTCCTTCTCTCCAGCAAGGCACTTCCCTCCCCTCCTTTTCCTCCAGCATTCCAAGGTGCAGAACTACCACTTGGGCAATTTGAGGCAGTGCTCTGAAAATACACTGATGAAACATAAACCTGGAGGGACAAAAGCCTATTTAACATATGCTATTTCTCCCTGCATTATCAGGTCTTATTACTCATTCCAGGTATTATCTACGATGTGCTTGGACTGAACTATCAGAAGCTTTGGTGCCATTAATGCCATTCAGGTATTGCTTAACTGGAATTCCCCTGTCAGGTGGTGCAACTACAGCTGGTGTGGACATACCTGGATGGGTTTTAATTAGCTGCCTTGAGGTCTGCGAGCACAGAGCTCAGTGACCTGCAAAATCCACTCAGGGATCTCAGCAGATGGCCAGGTGTCCTGTGGTATTTCAGTGTGTAAATAAATGAGTTTAAAACTGCAGCAGGAATGCAGAATGTAATAGTACCTTCAGTCCTCCAGCCCCCGCTTCATCCCCTCAGCAGTTCTTTTATTGGTGTTTGAAGGAGTTAGAAGAGCACCACAGCCCTGAAATCTCTTTTCCTCAGAGAGCTGTAACTGCATTGTGCTTTATGGCTTAATCCCCATTTCTTGGGATACTTTGGTATTGGGAAGCCATCAACACTGAACTCTCTTTGCCATCTTTTGCAATTCGTAAGTTCACCAGGGAATGAAAATGAAATTGTAAGAACAGTCCACAGTTCACATATTCACTTTGAGGAGGAAAAAAAAGTTATCAGGCAAGTATTTAATGTTGACATTCTTTGCTATAAAAAGTTCATTAAATCCAAATCTGAGGGGGGAAAAAAATAGCATTACCTGAGACTCGTGATAAAATTGGGTGCCAATAATACAAAGGTCTTGTAAGCTCATGAGAAGGATTTCTGCTACAATAGGTACATCTTAGTTCTCCTGGTTCCTAAAATGAAAGAGGTTTCTGTATAAAAGAAAGGATATTTTGTTCTTTATGAAAAGAGTAATCGTGACACAAAAGATCCTCTCCTGTGACCTAGAAAAATCTGCCTGGAGAAATCAGTTTTAAAAATCACAAATTCAAGGCAATAAGTCCAAAAATATTAAATGGACTTGATTATACAACAGTGAAATTGTGCTACAAAATACCATTACTATTTGTTTTAAACTACTACGCCATTTTCAGTTTCAAAAGACAGAATTCTGTTTAAACAGGACCGAGTTTCATACTTTTATACTCAGGCCAGCAGAAATGGAATATACTTATGTAACTGACATCATTCAACTGTTCAAGCTTTGTCTTTTTTCTCATATCAGGCTGCACCATGCACTGTTATTTCTTGAATCCCTGTTTTTTCTACATAATTTCACACACATAGTATAAGTGCAGGAAATTTCATGCTCCAACTGTCATTTCACCATCTCACACTGACTAAGAATCACTGACCCTACAAAGAAAAACAGATTACAATAGGACTGGAGTGTGTAATTTGGTGTTTTTTTTAGAAAGCACATGTGGTGCTTTGTACCACTGTAAAATATTGTAGAAATAAAGGAAGTCATGGCTTCAGGAATAAGACTGTAAGTATCAGGAAAGGTGACTTTACGTGAATAAAGATAAAGCCACGTCTGTGTTGTTAGCAGATAAGAGCTGCACAAACTTACCACAGATATAGATAAACAGACATTATAACTACCAAGAACTTTAATTGCTGCACACAGTCTGAGTTATAAAATTATAGACACAGCATAAAGAAGAACCCTGTACTGTATACCTAACTCCAAAGAATTTCCAGGACAGACAATATTTTTTACATGTAGACAAGACAATTAAAAACCACTTCCTGTACACAGGATACCTGTACATTTATTGAAAAGAAAAACAACTATTTATCAGTGGGACATGATCCAAAACACAAGCAAATGAAAAACAGTATTGTTGTGATTTTTTTGACTGGTGAGAGAAAATATATGGAAAAAAAGATGTACTGTAGGAAGTCATTAAAGCAAAAAACTATGGTGAAATCCTAGTCGCTTTGACAGGGTATTAAGGCAGGAAGGAACAAGGCCAACCCCATCTAAGCACCTCCTTAAAGTCTGTTTTTACAGCCTGTAATCTGCAGGCGAGGAAGGAAAGATGAAGGGATAAAGAGCTTTTAGGTCTTGCCTTGTATTAATGGACATGCCAGCAACTACAAACCAAAATACTCTTTCCATGAAGAGGCGAATGCAGAGCAGTCCTGTAGCCCGGGCAGAGCTCGTGTAGCCACAGGATTTGTGGTGCTTTCAGGCCAGGCCAACACTCCTCAGTGCAGGCACTCGCTGTTAATGTTGCACTGTTTGCTCACCATCAAACACCTCTCGCAACTGCTCCTGTGAAAACACTTTATTGTGTCCTATCACAGATATTCCCCAGCCTTGTGCCCAGCCCTTGGACCTGTTAATGGTTAAAGGACAGCATTCAACTTCTTTTTGGACCTATGTGAGTCTCTTCAAACAGGGAAGAGGACGTGTAGATTAACCTGGTTTTCAGCTAAATCACCATCATTTGGCAACATTTCCGTAGGAAACCTTGAAACCTTCCCCATGAGAACTTTCAGTTCACCGAGTACAAGGTCTCCTGAAGATAAATTACTAATTTATGTGTAAATTGGTGACATGTTAACGTTTCAGTTTATACCCAGAAACGCCAATCTATAATAGATGGAAAACACCAAACAGCAATATACAGAGTGGTACAGACACACTGGGCATCAGTTTCTTTTGTACTTACTGAGAAATTCAGATTTACGTTCCTTGGCACAGCTATAGAATACTTTTAAAGATAGAGATCCTTCAATCCGTATGTACTACATTTTTTAAAATTTTATTATTTTTATTAGCACTGTAGTGTTAATGACTTTGGAGTGATCTCATTATGCAAGTGGCACATAAAATTCAGTGTTCCCCCCGACCAGCTCCCTTGAAGAACCCAATTTACTGGAATTGTCATGATTGATACCAATAAGCAGAACTGATAAATAGCCAAGAGACACTTTCTAAAATTCTAAGCCTCACATTATCTGTCATCTCCAATACACGAACACAGATGCAATGCAGTTCCCAAGCAGAGACACCAATATAAACATTATGGAATCTCAAAAGGGTGCTCCTGTTCTCTGTTCCAAATCTGGCCGTGTGTTCCCGAGTCTGTCACATCGCCCTTGACACATGGGCACCCCTGAGTCACCTCAGAGTCACACCCACGAGTCACCTCATTTGATTATTCATCAAATGAATGGTTGAGCTTTCTCTGGTGGGATTTTTCCCAAAAACTTGTTTAGTTGACTCAGCAAAGCAGCGTGACATACAGCACAGCCACACAAGCGCTCCAGCCGTCACTGGAGGAGGAGTGGGAACATCCCACAGCGTCGGGAGCGCAGGATTTGCACTGCGCTGCCAGCTCCCTCTCAGACCGCAGCAGGCGGATTATGAAACTGCACTTTGAGCAGCTGCAGAGCCTCCCGGCAGGGCAAACACACGGGGCCCTTCCGAGGCAAGGAGAGAGCACAGAACGGACAGATAGCGCTGGGTGTGCTCGGAAAAAGCAGCAGAGCATCGAGAAGCGTTTTGGGAGAGAGAATTACGGCTCATTCAGCAGCGCAGGAGCTGTTACTGGCAGGGGGGTTTGCCTTGTTTTTTTCTTTCTCCCTCAGAAAAACACATGAATTTGAGCTCTCCCATGGCCTCACTGCTCCATCTACCCAGGTTATAAAAGAGAATTGAAGGGAACTGCACAATCAGAGGATCAGTGATAACATATTCCACTAAACTTTATTGATTTTAAACAGCTATTTCAAAGGTGACAGCCTACAATTCCCTTGATTAAGACAGGACGAAGTCGATACTTAACAAGTGATTATGAGATCTCTGACTGATCGTCTGCCAAAACCAAGAGCAATATCCTTTGCAATTAAAAACTTTATGATGGTGTCTCACTTGAATACTCATTACTCATATTTATGCTTTTGTTTCATGTCAGTGGGAATATATATATATATGCACACACACAGATCTCTCAGGTCAAGCTTTTTAGCAAGGAATTAAATTTAAGATGATTGAGTGAGCATAAATTCTGGATCAAATTCTACACTTACTAAAACAGAATCAGGCCCAAAAAGCAGTAAAGCCCCTTCTCACCCAAAGCTTGGCACCTTGGAAGGTACAAATCCATCTGCCTTGATGATCCACTTGATAGCTGGTTCTGAACCTGCCTAAGAATCTGTGACACTGTGTTACAGCAAAAAAAAAAAGACAGGGGGAGGCATTTCCATTTACCAGATCATCCCTGGAGACAGGTATTTAATTGCAGTTACAGGTTTGCAGGGGTTTACAGCGTTGCAAAATAGATAAAATAGGAAACAGCCTCATCTGCTGGTTTAAGGAAACACTATCAGGTGCATTGCTTTATTTTTCCTCTCCATGTACATCTCCCAGATCTCATAGAATAAAATCTATAGGATTGAAATTTGGGTTGTTTGTTTGTTTTTCAGTAGCAAAGCCATTTGCACACACTCCTCATATGATTGCAAATCCCAGGTAATTCAGTGAAAGGAGCAGCTCTGAATCTCCCTTCTGGCCCCTGGTTGCTAATACAAACAGACACATCTAAAGAGATTGCTCAAAAGCTTCCCATTATTTAAGTTTCTTGTCATTTTGCTGAAGCTCCACAGTGTTCCTAAATCAGCTATTCCATGGCACTCTTTGTTTCAAACAGAAGTGTTTGATGGACACTTTTGCTATTGAGTTTTTTCTTGTTTGTTTAAAAAGTTAATTTAAAAAAATCTTAAATTAAATTATTGGAAAATATGCTGATTTATCTTACCAAACTTTTCATTAAAAAGCTTTAGCATTGAAACAACAATGAAGAAATTAGTGGGAAACAGTATGGAATAGCAGGTCACCCTGAGCTTAGGGATTTTTTTTTGGCTGTCTTTTTAGTCTCAATGCATCAGAAGAGGTTAAAAGTCAATGTAAAATAATAAAAGGAAAAACTTAAAATAGGAGGTGAGGATTATAGATGTAAAGCTGCAGTCAAAAAGTAGAAAAAATGAAGATAAAAGCAAATAATACAAGAAAAGTGCATAGTATCAAAGGTCCTAAGCCTGAACTGTTTTGTTGTTTGTTTTTTTTTTAAGCAAATTGCATTTCAGAGTTTAGTCCTAGAACATAACTTATCACTATGTGAAAATCATACCATAACTATTCTTTATCAAGGACACAGCACTAAACCAAAATGGTATAAGTTGCTTTGGAGGAGATTAGATTCACATAGACTCAAAGGGACAAAATGCCATTTCAGAATAACCCATGTTGTCTGCCAAAATCTGGCTCACCAGAAATTGCTCCAGCAATTACTGAAAAAAGGAGCCTAACCAGAACTTACCTGTTCTCTGTACAGTTATACATATATTAACCTTCCTGGACAACTCCGCATCCCTGAGAGGTGGAAAAATATTTATAAGATCCTTGTGCAAGGATCACTCTATGATCATTCAGAGTAAGGGACAAACATACAGATTTTATCCTCTAAAGCTTTTAGCCTTCCCCCAAATGCATTTTCTTCCACTCTGTGAACATTTCCCAAGGGCCCTTCTGAATTTTGAGAAAAGCCTGAATTTCCCTTTTATTTCCCATCACGTCCATCTCGTGCCCTCACTCCCCTCATCTGCCCAAAGGCATCATTTTACCACTCTGGGCTCTTCCCACAGGGGGTATTTTGCAGGATGTTTTGGTGGAATGCCAAATAATCCTGCTCATGCATTATCTCTGTACTGAGGCAAGAGATCATTGGAACACTGGGACAGAGCAAAGACCTCACTGGAAAAAAAAAATACCACACATAAAGAGCTTGATCTGTCAGGAATTTCCCTTTGCTAGCAGTAGATTTGGGAAGTGAGGGTTTGTTTCATAACCACAGATGCTGCACTTTATTTCTATAAATAAGAGCTATGATTTCCTTCCTGCTGGAGCATTTTGCTGTACCATGTTCTACCAGGACAGTTGTAGCTTAGAGGTTTTTGTTTATCCCTGAACACAGATAAGCTTTACAAGACCTTGATGATATTCACAAGATCTTCAAAATAGGCACACCCATGCGCGTGTTAGGAATAAAGTGAAATGTAGCAAACTTTCACAAGCATCACACTGTCCTTTTGAGTCATAGTGCATGATATAAAGGGAATTGTTCTTTCTTGCTATCAGTGTTTCAGGCCCACTCCTTCACATTACTGCCAACTTGAAATACCCATTTGGTTTCACATGTATTTTAGTTTTTAACTCTTGCAGAAACAAACTAGAATATTTGGTTCTAACAAATATTTACCTTTAGCAAAAGCAACCACTCCTGCCACCAATTCCCTAAATCAATCATTCCAAATAAGATGTCTAAAGTAAAGGAAGTGCTACTGATAAGTAATTTTAATTAAAACAAATGCACAGGAACCCTTTTATATGAATGGGGAGTTTATATAATACATGAGAGAAAGAACACTGACCTACTGCTTTATTTGGATTTATATGGAGATGGCCACAAAGGCACCAAGTGGACATAAAAACATATAAAATAGTCTCTTTTCCAAAAAGTACAAACAAAGATGCAAATAGCAGGTCCATAAATAAACCACAAGGTAGAAAAAAATTTCTAAGACTCTTAATCATTACAAAGGTCAGCCTTGTCCTTTTATAAAGGGGGCAACTACCTTTTAGATTTGGCATACAAGCTTGTCTGTTCCTCTGTTTTTGTGCAGCACAGTGAAATGTTTGTCAGAACACAGGACTGCAGCCTGTAAATGGTAACCTGCCTTCCACAGCGTCTCTTGGGTGTCAAGTGTCACCCTCTGAAACAGGGAAAATACTCAACAGCTACTGGAAAGTGTTGGTGGAATGAGGTGAGAGCCATCACTGACGTGGCACACACAGGAAAGAAGAATATTGGAAAAAACTAGAGAACGGTTCGGCTGCATCCACATGAATCCCATTGTGAAAACAGTGCTTACAAATTTAGGGGGAACCAAAGGAAGGAAAAACACTCAGTGATTTTCAAACAAAAATAAACAAATGCCAGTTAAAGACATCAGCATGCACTCAGGTGGAAAAGGGCTAGAGATTGCAAATTAGGCATGAAACAGAAGACAACAGTATAAATGAAGAATGCTTACTGGTGTCACAGTTTAACAATATATTTCAGGGCTACTATTTCATTGGCAGCTTTAAACAAGAATAAAACTAGCTGCAAATAGGCATAAAGCTCAGATGCTGAATATGGAACTCCAGCTTTGATTTGTCTTATTATGTGCCTGAAGCAGTGGAAATAATTCACCACAGCCACACGTGAAGTATTTCATTTATAAGCAGTTACCCACATCGGGAGATAGGTTACAAAAAGAACAATAAGCCAGCACTGTCAGCCCCCCCAAAAAATCCAATCTTTAGAAATAGTGAAGTAACCATCAAAGGAAAAAACTGCTAAAATTGCAAGTGTTCTAAAACTGATTAACAGAAGGTATATATAAAAAAAAAAGATGCAAGTAGTATTTAAGATCCTGTCTGATATGCTGAATATGTTACAAGTAAGTTTTTCCAAAAGCATGATTGTTTGTCCCCACATAGTTAACACAGCTGACACCAGATTTCAATATTCCCAACCACAGTTCCCTGTGAAGCGACAGTGGGACAGATAATTCTCTTTGCAAAAGGAGCTCCCAGGCCATTTAAAACACTGGTGCCAGTTAGAACAGAGCACAAAAGGCTCATTGCAATACAGTGTTACACTGGCCAGTGTAACTGGTGCAAAAACAGGAGCTGTAATAAGGCTGGGAACAAATGCCTCATGGAAGCACTGCATTCACCTTCCCTTTTTATCCAGGGCTGGTTACTGGACCAATTCACTGTCAAGGTGTGGTGTCTGCCTATAAACAAACATGAATTTCTCTTCATTTCATGTTGATGCAAATGTTTAACAATTTAATGAGGAAAGATGATGTGAAAGACAGATTCTGAAAGGGAAGCAGGGAAGGGGAAAGGACAACAAGCCCTGTGCTTTTCTGGTGATTTCTAGTCACAAACTGAGACAGCCCCCTCTGGATCACAGCTAAAATGAAGCCCTTTGGGGACCTTGTTTTAGAAATTTAGAAAAAATCATTTAGAAAAAGAATCAATATTAAAGGTTTGTGGAAAGAAAAGGAAATATTTTAGAAGTCACAAACACAGCTTCCCTGAATACACCATCAAGCCATATGGTGCACACGTATGGTTGTGACACAACACAGATAAATTATTTTCCTTTCTGCTGAGGTGACTCACAGAACAGCTCAGGTTTCAGCTACAATAAAATCTTCATTTGATCCTTCAGCAATTGGAAGCAGCTCCAAGAATCTAACACAGGGCTCAATTAAACAGTGCAAGTGCCTCAAGTGCTCACCCAGCCCTGAGCCAAAAGGCTTTTAATGCTAAACACAGGAGGAATTCCACTGACTCCTACAGAAGCAACAACTTAAAAAGCATAGCACTGAGTCATTGAAAAAGGCCTGTCAGAGACATTAGCTAAACATCAGTAAAAAGACTAATGACAAAATCAAGTGTTGCATAAATATCACGGTTCATGACTCTGAATTAATGTTGTTCTGCAAAACCTCCATCCATCAAAATACCTAATTCCACATCAAATGTTCAGCACTTCTACTAAATTCAAGTACGTATTTAATTACTCTTAACTGATGACTTAGCATGCACACATCAATTCAAAAACTAGTTCACAAGCCACATCAAAATGTCTAATAGTTTCAGTATCAGCCTATCACAGTGTGAGGCAAAAAGAACAAAACAACCCTCTCCCAGAACATTTATACATATTTTTCCTATCCACAGGAAAAATTCATTTCCAAAACTCTTGCATCATCCCTTAACATGCAGTCAGGAGAGATGTGACGTCTGGTATATACAGAAAAAACCCAGCACACTTCCCAGAAGAAAGAATTTGTATGAGTAATACATTATTTTGAGCCCTAAATAAAACATTATCTCATCATACACATTATAAGAGTTCTGTTCCCATTTATTCTTGGTAATCCAAACTCAGAGAGTGAGATAAGACAAGTCTAAGGGGTCAGCTTTTGTAGTAATCCATTCCAAGAATATATAAAAGCCAAAGCACTGTAGTAGCTTCTGTTCTTTTCCATCACTCCTACATGTGTCTTTATGCAAATTTAACCCTCAGGTTGCACATTTGCAACAGAAACATTCACAGAAGGCTGTTTTGATGCTAATGATGCTGCATAAATAATATGTAGGGGACTAGTGCAAAGTGTTGACTGCATATTGGTATCATAGATAGGTACAGTTATTAAAGTAGAATTTCATCTAAAAATGCAAAACACTAGGAATTCTCAGTATTTTAATCATCTATATGCAACATGCAAAATATAAAGTTTAGGTCTTGTAGGTTATGTAATTTCTAAGTTTTGCAAATATTTGTAAATAACAGGCAAGTTCCTTTCCCTCCTCTGAGTCCCAGTGGAGGGAAGCAAGTTCCCTGGTGGCACTTGGTGTAAAATGAAGTTCAGTAGTTTCAGGATACAACAATTTTGCTTCTATACAGCATTCTCTTCTGAGTGCCCAGAAGTGCTGCTGCAATCAGGGCCCAGACAGGTCATGAAGTATTTTCTTTTTCCTCAGTTTCTTGTGTGTTTGTTCATTTTTCCACTAATGTAGCAGAAAATCCTGGGAGTTACATAAGTAATATCAGTCATCTGAGGCCAAAGTCACTAATTGATCATTGAAATGATCAATTTAAGCCCAGTTTGCATGACTGGGCTCTTGCCTCATCCCAAACATCATCCTGCAGGCACAAGAGCTCTACAGTAAAAACTGTTTTAGCAAGTTCACTGTACTCACTACTACTTAACTACAAATAAAATTGATAAGAATTTATCCTCTAAAAAGTTCACACTGAAATGTGCTGCATCATAGCATCTACAAAGACTGAATTTACTTTTATATATGCATTTTTTTAAAAGCATATTTTGTTTCAGAGATGAACTTTCATACTTGGCACATCTCCAGGATTACAAACTTATTTCTCTAAGATGAGTATTTATTTAGCACTAGAGGTTTGCATGAAACATTATCAAACATTTTGATGATTTAATATTTCTTCTTCCTTCTCTGTTTTGAAGTTATTTTATCAAGAGAGATATTTGCAGCTTTGTCTTCCAGTGACTTAAGACTGATTTGCCGTTTAGTTTAGCTGAACAGACATTTATTGTCTTTTCTTTCTTTGGATTTTTAAGAACCATTGTGAAAAATAACTCATTCTACATAACATCTAACGAGGCTATGCAAATATTACCATCAATAATCCAGAGCCCAGTAGTTTAAAGCAGTGAGAATACCAAAGTTTTCACAAATCACAATTTAATTTGCCCTCTCATTGCCTCCTGACACTTTCTAGACATTGATTGTCCTGCTGATTGCAAACAAGGAGCAATTGAATATTCCAAGCAGATGAAAGATCCTTACATGCAATTCCATCTCAAAATACATTGCTCACCAAAGTTACCCAAATTACAACCTAAAATCAGCAGCTTACTTCTCAATGAAAATTTTACATAGCTTTCTAACAGAAAGCAAAATATCACTTGTTATTACTGGAATAAATTCACTCCCCAGCAAGAAACCCGTGAAAATAAATAAGTCTATTACTCCTATAGCTTATATATTACTGAGAGTGAGTCTGGAACCATGAGAAAAATAACATATAAAAGTATCAACCTTAGTAGTCAGGAACCAGCACACCTCTATTACCCAAAACCACAAATCTTCCCACTCTGCCACGGCAATGTGGATCAGCCTGGAGAATCACACACAGCCAAAGTGATGGCTGAGTGCTGCTACACTGAGACAACATGAGGCAGAAGTTAAAATTAAATCCAAAATCTGAGACATAATTAAAGAAAACCAAGGTGAAACAGAAAAAACTGACATATGTAAATTATTGTGAAGTTAAAAACAAATCTGAAGGAAGCTAAAAACACGAGAGAAAAATCCATGGTTCAAATAGCTAAGAAAACCAGTTATACAAAAGTAAAGACCTTTTAAGATAAATCAGCACTTAAATGAATTCTAGTACTGAAAAGAGGAAGATGGTAAAATTACTGAAGTGATCAGCAAACAGCTGGGAGGGATCAGTAAACATTGCCTAGCTGTATTTGGTAAAGTGGATAACTCTGTACTGCCTGAGGATAATGAAATAATGGAAATATACTTATGACTAGACAATATAAAAATAATAAGTTTTAGGGTTTCATAAGAAAAAACATAACCACAAAGTCTAGAAAATGCCCAAGAGAACTGCCTTAGGATATCAGTGGAACCCCAAGGTCTATTTCCAGCGTATGTGGGAACAGATACAAAATTGCTCTAGAGTAAGCGTCCCAATGTAAAAAAATTAACAACTAATAATTGCAGGAGACTTACAAGACCTTTAATCATGGATTAAAAGTAAAAAGGAGTTAATTTATCAGGTATTAATTCACTTCATAAGTAAATAATTCAAAGGAGAACAGTTTCATTAATGCAAATCATCCCAGCTGTACAGAAAGCTACTAAACAAACCTGGGATTTGTGTTTTGTGTGACAATCACAAACTCATTATTTAGTTTTTTTACCAGGCACTTCACCTAAAACACGTGGCATTCCAGACAAAATAACAGTGAAGAACGCATTACAGGAATTAAAAACGAGTTAAGTGAAAGAGCCCATGGTTTCAGCAATTCTGTCAGGACTTGGGCATTGTTGTCAGTGAAGTGGAGCTCAGCACTGCTGGTGAGCAGCAGGTCGTGGTGGGAGCAGAGCGAGCCGGATCAGTTGGTTCACTGCACTCATTCCCTGGGAACACATTCTCAGGCACATGTTAAAAATGGAACAACTGTCAGAAGAAAGCACGTATGTAAATCCCAGTTAAAAGAAAATCCTTTATGCTCAAACTTTAAAAGCGTGGTCTTTTTAATCCTTTAAATATGAAAAACAGGCTTAATGTGATGGCAGTTTAAAGTGCTGCACACTGAAAAAACCTTTCGTCGTGAGGATAAGGAAACAGGGATCAGCGGTTAGAAACTAAACCTAAACATCCAAAATTTCGTATTTTAATTTACCTAGCTCTAAAGGTAATAGAACCTGAAACAAGTACAGACAATCCCCTTATCTCCTGAAGTTCTCATAGCAAAACCATTCAACCCTGTGCTCTTAGGTCCAGCTATGGAGTCAGGGGGTGATACACCACAACTGCAGCACAGAAATGGTCAGGCTGTATAAACTAGCAGCACCTTCTGTCTCAAGTGCATTTTACCACTCAGACAAATGTTATGTAATTAATTTGGCAGCAAGGCAATATTTTGGAGAAACAGGCAAAGGCACAGTTTCCCCATCCCCCATTTCAGCTTTAGTTATCCAACAATTAATCCCTCCTCATCCAAAGGAGCATGGAAATGCTCCATGTATTTTTACTGCTTCAAGGAGGCCAGCATGCACTAATCCCTCCTGCAGAATCCAAACCAGTCTGTTCTGAGTCACAACCAATGAGATGTGGTCAGTCTTGTGTGACAAGTACATCATTTTAAAGATGTTAGGATTTTCCCTTTTTTGTTGCAACAGCAGAACACAAAACTTATCACTTTTCAGGGAAAACACAAAGTTGGTTTTCTTTCCCTCCTCCAAATAACTGCCTCCCTGGCTTACTACCAAGCAGCCTATTCCCTCAGAACAGCTTTTGTGCTGCCAGTACATCTTTGACGTTTTATAAAGCAATGGAATGCAGCTCTAGATGGCACAGATATCACGGGGTATTTACTTGCAGCTCAAGTGTTTTCTTTGCTTCAGTGGGTTTTGTTTAACTCCCCCCGTGTCCCCCACCTGTTTGTCTGCAGAGTGACTTCAACTCTATGCCAGTAGCTGAAATACATGAAACCTAACTTGCATTAAAGTGCCCGTTCAATGATAGACATCAAACCTACAGAGAGCACAGGACACCGGAGATGTGGAATTTCATAACATCTGAAACATCCCATTGCTGAGGGAAGGATTAATAAAAGCAGCAGAATCCATCATGGCTGGATTAACCCAGGCTCTTCTCTGCTTTGACATGGACAGACACCAGGCAATAAGAGAAGACTGAAGAACCTGCTGTACCCTCCTTCACCTCAAACCACACCCAGCAGCTGGAAATCAAATCCTGACTCCCAAGTCATCTTCAATTCCACTTCAAGTGTTTCCTGCTATGGAAAACCTCCTGTTAAGCTAAAGACTTCATACCTGTCTTTTCCAGTGGAGTGTTAGCATGATGTGCAGCAAGGCCAATTACCTTTCAAATGAATTTTAATCAAAGAAGGCACCTCACCCTTAGCAGATTTAAAGTTATTCTGTTCAATTACTGACAAATGTGTCAAATACATCCCTTAGAGGTCCCAAGGAAATAGGATTACCCACACTGAATATTCATCAGAGAGGAAAAGGAAAGTGTTACTGCCTCAAGAGAATAAAACAACATCATGAAAACCGATTTCCAATCTTATCTAATAAAAAGGCAATTTGCCACCAGACCTTAAACACCCATTTGTTAAAGTAACCCAGAAACTTATTTATTGGAGTGATAGACTAGAAACATGCAATCAATTTTCACAGAGTTTTAATTACTAAGAAAATGGCACTATGCACTTCTCCCAGATTAAACAAATGCCACTAGACAAGCCTGCCTCCAAGATAATAAGCAAACAGCAAAGAAGCAAGCCACAGCTTTTCCAAGGCAAACAAAGAAAAAAACCTCTTTGTGAGCTGGAGTTCTGCCCTTTGCAGTTTGCCCAGACTTGCCCCTTCCCTCGCTGTGTTCTACCCTGGTATTGACATAGCCCAAGGAGGGGTTTTTTTGCTGACATACTCACACCAGACAAAGCTCCCTTTCATCAAGTGTTCAGTCGTGCCCCAACACCAGGCTGCAGAAATCAGCAATGCCAGGCAGCCTTCTGTGGCTGAGTTAGAAACCACTGCTTCTTAGAACAGGAATCACAATATCTGTAAATTAAATCCTTTACTGGGATATCAGCACTAAGAGTGTCCACACAAACCAGCAACACAAAATTTTGTTATTGTTATTACATCAAATCTACTGTGTTTGATACCTTCATCAAAACTTGTACCCAACTGGTATTAGAGACCCTGACAAAAATAAGGAACTCAAAGCCAGAAACAGCAGGATTTACCTTCCAGAAAAGCCAAGGCAGTGACAGCATTGATGATAATTTTCACTCGAGTTCCTACATGGTGCAAGTTGCAGTTTTAAACCCAAACTCCATTTCCTTATAAACCCAAGCTTTTGGGTTTTTTTCTGCAATAGATAAAATATTAGAAGAGTACTTTTGCTTCCGTTCAGTACCAAAAAACCCACCCAGCTCTCCATAGATCATTCAGCTGAAGACAGGAAGTCAGGAAGCTTTCCCAAAACTGAGTGTTTTGTTGTGATCTGAAATAAAGATGGATGTTCACTGCTATATCTCTTTAACTACAAAGCTTTCTGCAATTATTAGAAATAGACAGAATAAGCTTTAAGAGCCTGGGAAAAAAAAAAAAACAAACAACCAAAACACCCCAAACAAACAAAAAAAAGCACACCACCAAAACAAGTCAGAAGCATTTTAAGCAAGTCTTTATTTTTCTACTCCCATAACTAGAAATAAGACAATTAATTCCCCACTTCTTTTTGCTAAAATATTGGGGTGTGATGGAACCCAGCCCTCAAATAAATGCATGTTTTGAAAAAGGAAAAATAAAGAGTTATTTCTGTGATTTGTGCCTCACAGTCAAACTTGAATGACCCTGAGAGAAGTCTGTGCAGACAAATCACTGGAAAGATTTATGAGCAGTTTGTTAGATCTGTTTCCCACCCCCCTTTGTGTTATCGCTCTGCAAATTGCAGATTTTTTTTTTTTTAGCAAGTACTAATTTTGACTAAACCCATCATAAAGAGTGCTACAATATTGCTTTTTATTACAAATACGCAAAACTTTTTCGAAAATATAAATGTGTAAAACAATCCACCATCTGTACAGTGCATTTACAGGACACAACCCAGAAAGGAACACGCAGTGTAAAGAACTGCTTTATACATTTAGCCCTTGGCCACAAAGAACTTGGCAGTGCTACCACGACTTTAATGACTATAGGGTGAAAAAAATAATTATAAACAAAAAAGCTCAGTTACATCTAACTTTACCACGAGGCTGGGATACATACAACATCGTACAGGGAAGAGTTGTTTTTAACTAGAAACCGTCATCATGTTGTAACTCTTGGAAGGGCTGGATGTGCCAATCCTCCACTCCTCCTTGCAGCTGGTCCTGCTCTCCAGCTGTTTGGCCGCCTTTCCCCCAGGCTGGGGGCTTTCGTACAGCACACAGATAGACCCATCCTCACCTATGCGATAGGACACTTCGAAGGGGTCGACCCACAGCGTTAATTCGCTGGGTAAGAGCTGGAAGAGCCTCTCGTGGCTCAGTCCGATCATCCCCGCCGCCTTTCCTATCAAGGGGTCCATCTTATGGTTGATCCTGATGCAGCGGTAGCCGGAGCCCTTGGAGGGCACCAGGGGGAACCAGTGGTGCTTGTAGTGCTCTGCGGGAGGGAACAAAGAGGAGCTTCTGCGCGGGGCTGCGCTCCGCCGGACCCCGCGGGACACGGGAGGGATGCAGGGGAAGGACGGAGGGGATGGACGGAGGGGAAGGACGGAGGGGAAGGACGGAGGGGAAGGACGGAGGGGAAGGACGGAGGGGATGCACGGAGGGGATGCACGGAGGGGATGCACGGAGGGGATGCCCCCCGGCACTCACCGCGCATCGCCTCCTGCAGGCACTCGCGGAAGCACCGCAGCTGCTCCTCGCCGACCCCGCCGGCGGCCCGCAGGAGGCGGGTCACGAACGCGGCCGCCGTGGAGATCTCGGTCCTCATGTCCGCCCCGGCCCCGCTGCCAGCGCCGCCCGGCCCGGCCCGGCCCCCGCGGCCGGGGGCGGCTCCGCGCGACAGCCGCACGCCGGGCACGCAGCGCCCTACCCTGCCTCGGCCCCTTCCCTCTTTTCTCAGGACGCCATACAAGCGCAGAGTAAAATCCCCTCCATCTCGGACGGACGGGTCCCAGGTCAGCCTTGACGCGCGGCATTTCCTTTCCCTCTACCGGCAAATGACAAAACTCTGGACATTTACCCAAAACTCAGACCGCTCGTCTCCTAACCAGCTCTCAGGTCTGGATCAAGAGGCTATTTTGTTAGAACAAGTTTTCACCGAAGTCCCATTTGCATTTCAGTACCTCATACTTTAGGAAATAAGCTAAAAAAAAAATTAATCTCTGCTGGTACCTGGACTGATTCAGTCACATCCACTTCAGTTTCGATTTACACAAAACACATTCACATCCACCTTCATTGAAACACAAAGACACAACACTTGCATTGCAGTTACAGAACTCTTGCTAACATTTAGAATAAACATACCATTAGCAGCACTAAGAACTGTCCAAATCCACACATAAGTTATTAAACTTAATGCTTAATTATGCTAAAGAGCTCCCCCCTTCCACAATGCGTGCACCCAAATGAATAAATGCACAAATTCCCTGTTATCCCAGTGATTTTACTCTTAAGTCAGTAAAACAAGGTACTGCTAAAGCCAGGACAGACATTGAGGGCCTTGGTTTTAACTTGCTTGTGAGAAACTAAAGTAATGGTAAGAGCAGAAAGCAAATGAATCAAGCAAATGAAAAGTAGCTAAAAGTACTGCAAGAGTCAAATGGTAATGCTAAAACTGCCCACATGGATTGAGGTCTGACTCCTGGATTCATTAGTCCTTAGTGGAATATTCAAATGAAACAAGAAATTCTGGCTATAAAAAGTCAAAAGAAGCCACAGTTGTCAGGTAGGGCTAAAGCCACACTTTGATTTCTTGTGTTCTCCTCAGGGAGTTTCAGATTTAAGACTCAATGTAAGCAAGACACAGAAAAATGAGAAATCAGCAGATATGTAACTGTGTTACTTTCATTCCCCTGCCCAAAATGGTTCCATGAGCAGCTGTATTTAAAGCAAATTCTACATCTCAGACTTACTTTGTTGTTGTTCTAATCCTCTGCATGTAATTGTCTCTTTAGCAGGAACACCTGGAGTAGAGGAAAACAAAGTCAGTATCTTAGTTTACCTTGTTAAAAATAAATTCTGTGCAAGTGTTCTATCATGTATTTTTCCTCAACTTCAGCTAGAGGAAGAGGAGAAAGTAAAACTGAAGGTATACCACTCAAACAATACACTATTATTTAAAAGCAGCAGTAATAAAAAATAGTAATACTAGCACAATCCTATTAATTTATTAAACAACAACAAAAATCCCAAACAAACAACAACAAAAAAAACAAACAAAACCCACCCATAATTAAGAACAAGTAATGTCTAAATCCATCTCCTTTTAGATTACTTAAATGAAGCTCTCCATACATGTCTCTACAAACATAAGCAGCAGAAACAGAGCACTAGAAATTGCCAGATGTTTTAAACCAAACAAGAAATTTTGGTTTTACTCAATCTCCTTAAAGCATCTCTCTCTAAACATAAAGAGATAAACCATTCTTAAAAGCAAGAAGAAACTTTTCTTTATGGCAAGACTACAAAGACAAACGTTATGTTACCACTCCCACTAGAAGGAGAAAAGCAATATAAATAAATAAAGGTACCTTCAGTGTTTAGAGCATCAAACCCATCCACAAGTTCCCCAGATCCAGCACATAACTGATAAAACAACTTCTTGGAGAAACAAAAATAAAACCTTCAAGCAGCACCACAAACCCAAAGTGCTACAAGTGCGGTTCCCGTGTGAGAGCGCCCCTTTTGTGTGCACCTGAGCTGAGCAGTGCAGCTGTTCCCAGCTGATTCCCACTGGGAATCAATGCCACAGCTGGCAACAACGACCCTCGGGGCTTCCTTTGGGCTGGCTCCTCGCAGGCTGCTCATGCTCCGCAGGGATAAAGAAAATTACCCTCTAGGGATAATGTGATTTCACTGCACGGAACGGGCAATAGCGAGATGAACAAGAGAAATCAGAGTTCTCTGACAGAATTGGCAATATGTCACACTGACACAGTGCTTTTCACTTAAAAGACCATCAAGGGATTTGTAAACTGATTTGTAGAAATGAAAATAGTTTGTAACCCTGTTTTAAAAATGTGCTGCAAGGCTATGGTCTAGTCTCCTCTTAAAAGGTTTATCAGCATAAACCCACACCCACCTGAGTTATACAGAGCTGGAAACTCTCTCGCTCATCCATGTAAAAACGGGCCAAATACGATTGCAAAGAGGTTAACGCCAGGAGTGTAAGGGCGGGGGCTCAGCTCGGGCCTTTTGCCAACATCGCTCCTCCCCGACGCTTTCACAGGCCCCGGGTCACCGAGGGCAGCCGTGCCCGCGGCCGGCAGTGCCACGGCCGCACAGGACGGGCCGGAGCCGCCCTGCAGCTGCGGTGTGACGCCATCGTGCCCGGGATGAAGCCAGGAGTGAATCAGGGGGACAACCCTCACAGTGATGTCACTACTCAGGCTGACGTCATCGCTCGAAATCTGACGTCAGCGCCTTCCCCTCACACCGCTGAGGGGACGATCCTTCCCGCCTCCCTCCCTCCCTCCCAATCAGCGAGGCGCTTGCGTATCTGCTGCGCGCGGCCAATCACGGGGGCGCTTACAACTGGCTTTGAAGCCGCCGCCACTCCATTGGCTGTGCGGGGAGAGCTGCCCGGCGGTGATTGGCGGGCGGCGCAGCGCGCGGCGGGGGCGTGGCCGGGGCGGCCCCGCGGCGTGTGGGCCCCGCGGGTCCCGGTCCCGCCATGGCGGCGCTGCCCGGGCCGCGCAAGCGGAGCGGCGCCGCGCTCTGCGGGGACAGCGGGGCTGCGGCCGCCCCGCCGGCGCTCCGGAGCGTCCTTCCCCCGCACAAGCGCCCCAAGAGCGCCGTGACGGGCATCGTGGACCCCTTCGGGGACAGTGATGACTTCACGGCGGACGACCTGGAGCAGATCGACATCCTGGCCTCGCAGGCGCTGTCGCAGGATCCGCCCGCGGGACACGCGTGGGGAGCCCCGGAGCTGCCCCGGGGCGGGCGGCAAGGTCGGTGTCCCGGGGGCTGCCCCTCCCTGCCCCGCTGCTGCGGAAGGTTTGGTGTCCCTTTAGGAAGCACAGAACGGCCTGGGTTGGCAGGGACCTCCAGGCGCATCCAGTGCCACCCCTGCCACGGCAGGGACACCTGCCACTGTCCCTGACTGCTCCCAGCCCCGTCCAGCCTGGCCTTGGACACTGCCAGGGATCCAGGGGCAGCCGCAGCTGCTCTGGGCACCCTGTGCCAGGGCCTCACCTCCCTCACAGGGAATAATTCTGTCTAATACCTAACCTAAAATCTCCGTCCGTGAAGCCCCTCCCTCTCGTCCTGTCTCTTGTAAATAGACTTGCTCCATCGCTCTTGTAAGTTCCCTTAAGGGAATTGCTCCTGCCTGTTCCCCTGGCCACCCGCACCCCACGGTGGTGCCCCCAGTGTCAGAGGGACGCTTGGGATTCGGAGGAATAACGAGAATAACAATCCCAGCAGGAACACTGCGTTGATCTCACGGCACCAGGAGCCCGTGCCGGGGGTGTGTGCGTGCTAATGCCAGCCTGGGACGAGGGTGCTGGGTGTTAAACCTGCCAAATAAAAAACCCGAGTTTCCTAAACTTTCAGCATGCTTTAGGTATCATATTCTGGCAGTATGTTGGCTTTCAGATTATTTTCCCCTTTTAATTTTCACTAATAAATGCATAGCATGCCTTGTGCTAACAGCTGACTTTCGAGCCTACTTTGAAAGAAATGAAACCCGGGGTTTCTTCATAATGAACCTCAGAGAGCTTGAATAATCTAAGTATGTTTTAGCAACCCTTACATCTGTCACCTCTCCAGGTGAATAAGTTTTCAGTGAACACTTGTTTGTGCATTAATTGAAGTTATCTCAGAAGAAATGCTTGCTTTTGCTGTGGTTCATCTTGCTGGTTTAAGATATGAGATGATCTTGAAGGTCCCTTTCAACCCAAACCATTCTGTGATTAGAAATTTGAAGGGGCAGGGGTTCTTCTGTTGTAAGAATTGATGCACAAGCACTAGCACATCCTGTGGTGGCTGGATGAGGCACTTTACCTGTTTGTAATGACAGCAAAATACTAAGGTAATCAGATGTATGCAATGACAAATAACAAAACCTTGGTGTTGAGTCACCAGTGATGTACATTCATCATCTGTGCTTCAGATTTTGGCTTTTCCCTGCAGCAGGAAGCAGAGCAGAAGATGGTCTGATGAGAGATGCATTCCAGTTTGAAGTGCTGCAGACACAGCATGAAGAAGTCAAACAGAAGGTTGGCAGTATCCTCCCTTCTCCTCTAAATGTCATATTTTTGATAGGAATAACTGAAAGGTGGGATAAATCCAGTCCCAAGCATTTAATTCTAATCAAGGTGATCTAATCTTTGTAATCCAGGGGTGTGTTAAAATCATTGTACTAGAAACAACTCTAGTAATAGTAAAGAGTGAGAGCAGTATTTTATTTCTTGATCATTTCAGATTAGCAAATGCTAATTTTTCAGTTTTATTTGTTCCCTATCAAATAATTTCTCTGCCCTGTCAGCCAGAGTCGTTTTGCTTAACTGAAAAGGTTTGAGAAAGTGACATGACTTTCAAGTGACTTTATGTTACTTTACCTTGGGGTGGTCATTTATGGAAAGATACTCTGTTTCCCTTTCTCCATTCTCTGTATCTTTCCCAGCTCTGTTATATCCACCTTTATCAGGGAATCTCCCACTGTATCCCATATTAAATCCTAATTTCACAGTTGTAGAGAAGTGTCTTCCTGATCTTTTCTTCTTGTTTTTCTGAGTAACTTCTTCATTGTCTCCCCAAAGTCTTGTCTCTGAGTGGTAGTGGCTGCTCAGGAAGTATGAGAGACTCAATGTCGTGAAGATTCTGGGGGTGGTACCTTGTCTTAGAGTGCCTGTTGGCTGAGCTGATGGATGTAGTACTGCAATGAATAAATTATCACTGTTATCATCCAAACAATGAATGAATTATTGATGTGTGTGAGTAGAACACTTTAAAAAAAAAAAAAAAAAAAAAAAAAGATAATTGCAGAGAAGGGGAAAGAGAAGGATGATCTTATCATTTTTAATTATGTTCAAGAAAACAGTAGCTGAGCCTGATTTAATCAGAGAAAGATCAGAAGCAACGTGTAGAATTTCCATGCTGGGTTACCAGGAGTGTTTTTCTCCCTAGAAATTACAAATACACCTAATTTTCAACCACATACTGATGAAAATGCATACTTTTGGCTATATTCATCCCATAATGTAACTCCTCTGTTTGCAGCTGAAAGAAATGCAGGATGAAATTCTCACTAAAAATGGAGAAATTAAAATTCTGCGTGACTCAATGCAGCAGATGGAGCATGCTATGGAAGAACAGAAAAAATCATACGTGCTACTGGAACAGCAAAAATCTCAGATTTTGAGTGAAAAAGAAAAAGAGTTCTCCAAAAAGGTTTGTAAATATGTCAGTTACCTGCAGATCCCATTCAGATGCTGGTTTATGACTTAATGTCACAGACTATTTTGTCAAAGGAAGAACATAATTTGTGTGAAATTTCCACAATGCTTGATTTTATTTTCTTACTTAGAAGAAAACATTTGAAAGAACTTGTTGAGGGTTTTCCCCTGCCAAAATAAAGGAGTGAAATTCAGGTGGTAGAGGTTTTCATTTACTTATTGCTTTTTTGAAGCCATCCCGAGAACCTTGCAAGTGGAATGTATGTTAGAGTGGGAAGAAGTGACAGAAGATGCTTGGTGGCTCTGATCAGATGGCTGTTCTTGTTGCAGTCATCTCTGTGCATCCCTGGAGAGTGGCTGCTTTTGCCCAGCTGGCTCTGCAGCCTCACTGGAGCCATGCTCTGCGTGGCACTTGCTCTGTCTTAGCCACTCACAAAGGCTTCTTGCCTCAACTCCTGGCACTTGGCTCTGAGTGCTTACTGGGCTAACATTCCTAAAAATTGAGATCTTGGAGTTTACAGTAAGCAGATGGTGATCTCCAGCTCTCTGGTAACTCAGTTGCTCTGCAGTTGCAGCTCTTCTGAACTGGTAACAGTAAAACTGCCCTGAACTCCTCTTTCAGTTACAGTCGCTGCACTCCGAGCTGCAGTTCAAGGATGCAGAAATGAATGAATTAAGAACACGACTTCAGAACTGTGAAAGAAACAAACACCTTTCTCAGGCAGTTCCAGCAACGAGGTAGGGGGGTTGGAAAAGGAATTTGTGTTCATTTTTGCAAACCATGTGTGTAAACTATTGAAGAGGTTTTCTTTCTTCGTGTGACTCTTAGCTCTGTTGTTTTTAAAAAAATACAACAAAAAAATTCGATGACATCTGTGGAATTTGCTCGAAAAAGAGCCTTGTATCTGTGACAAATTCAAAGAGTTTATAGTGAAGTATCTCTAAAACATCAAACAGTTCAAAGAAAATATATTGTTGTTTAATAAAATAATTACAAAAGAAATACTGATTTGTCTCTTTATCTTAGCCCTAAAAAGAATCTTGTGGTACAAGGGAAATCAGAAGGATGTTCTCTACAGCCAGAAAGAAGATCTTTTCCTACTAAGGAATCCTTCAGTGCTGAAATGTCCACTAGGCCACTGTGTTCTTCAGGAAATTTGGTGTCCCTGACTACTTCAATCAAAGAAGGTAAACTCATGTACAGCTTGCAACCTTTTTAGCTACATGTGAACATTCTACATTAGAGAAGTATTTCATGACTGAACAGTTGCAGTCAGTTTACAGTTATTTATTTTGGTTTTGGTTAGGTTTTTTCCCACTTTATACCAACTGGAGTTAAATAGCCATGACTGAAATTTGCATGAAGATCATTTTAATTCATACCTTAGTACCAGATGCCAAGGTGTCAATGATGAAGTGGCCAGTGGCTGCAATAAAAAACTTTATTGCGTGATGAACTAAAACATCCAAATTGTTGATCTCTCTTTGCTCATTGCATAAAGAATAGGAAATAATTTGCCTATTTCTTGGTCTGCTAGTCAGGTAATGCATCTTTTGTATTCTTGTTCTAGTTTTGGGGATTGGATTTTAAAGGGTACATATTTAGCCATTTTTAAAGAAGGAACTGAAACAATGTACTAATTTCCTCTTTCATATGTAGGGCAGTAATTCTCACAAAATTTTATCTTGAAATTCATTGAGTAAACCTTAGGAAATTAATGTCTGCATATATTTGAACATTGCTATAATATGAAACAAAAGTAGTGGGTTTTTTATAGCAATGGGAAATAATAAATGGAAGAAATGTGGCTATCACCAACTAATCTTTACTTGAAGAGTCATGAAAAATCTGAGATGTTCCTGTCAGTTACAAAGTTCATTCTAAAAATATGGGCAGTAGGAACACCAGCAAAAAGAAAAAAATGCAGTAGCATGAAAGCATCAGTATTGCTCTTGTTTGTTATGGTAACAACAGCCAATATGCCTATTTGTTTGAAAAAACACATTTGTTTACTTTTTTTCTGAACTCTGCAAGGCTTTTGGCCTTGGTTTGCTTGGTAATTGTGATATATAGAGATGATTAAAAGATTATCTAACACTGTGGCTGTGTGTGTAGAGGATGGGTGCAGATCTGTGTTCTCCCAATCCCTGTTTGTTTCAGACAGGAAGATAACCCATCCTGAAGTTTCATCCCTGAAGCAGCACAAAGCAACAGGAAAAAATGGTTCCTACAACTCTGTCCCCAAACGAAAAACACAAGGTAGTATCATTCTAGTAATGCAGAAATAAAACCAGGGGAAATGTACCTTAAAAAAAACCCAAAGAACAACACTATAAAGCATTTTCAACAGTCAGCTCCAAGAATTCTTTGGGGTACTATCTTAGTTACAGTTGGCAGTGGAATTGCATCACATAATTTCAATGTCTGGAGTGGAAAATGGAGGGCAAGTCACCAGAACAGCTGGGATATGTGAT
This sequence comes from Onychostruthus taczanowskii, assembly GCF_017590055.1. Classification (NCBI taxonomy): domain Eukaryota; kingdom Metazoa; phylum Chordata; class Aves; order Passeriformes; family Passeridae; genus Onychostruthus; species Onychostruthus taczanowskii. The sequence goes on along the minus strand of NW_024506993.1, from coordinate 17,160,546 downwards.
CACTTGGCTCAAGCTATTTTGCTAATACGGGATCATAATTAAAATACCTCTAAATACAACTTGGTTTATATTTATATATATTAAATTAATTTTTCTGAAAATCATCCTCCTGTTAAGAAAAAAGTTGGATCATGAAAAAACCAAACCAAATTTGAGGTTGTGAGCACTCCCACAATAAGGCTTATCTTCCGAAATACTGATTTTTTTTGTTGATGATGACAAAACTTCTCCAAAGAAAATTCTGTATCCTTCCAGGTTCTATCTTGCTGAATGCACTGATGAAGCAGCCCATAGTGCCTGGGTCACTTCTAGGTTTCTGCCATCTTCTCAGTAGTGACTCTGAGCCTCTACCTGGAGCTGTGTTGCCGCCCAACTCTTTGGATATGTAAGTTTTATTTGCTTTGTTAAACTGTATCTGCCACGTTCAGCACAGTGGCATTCTCTGTACTAAGAAACACTTGGTCATGCAGGACAGCTCATTCCCTGTGGTAAATCATGCTCTGCCTAGGCCATTTAGTGCAAAATTTGGAACATCATTCTTTATCTTTGATTATCATAGATACTAAACACTGGAACATCACTAAAAAATAATTAGGTTAATTATCAGTTAGGAGAAGGCACAGAACTAAACTAAAAAAAAAAGCTGTAAGCAGCTTGCATTGCAATGAGGGAAGGACAGAAACATGATAATGAGTTAAGGGGGAAGAAAATGCTGAAGATGTGATCAAAAAGTTGGTTTTCTATCTTCAAAATGTAAACCGTGTTCAAATTGTAATGTACAATTGGTGTGCAACTTTCCAAGATATATTTCCTGATAAAGCATTTTAAATATGAAGATTGGATAGGAAGTATAATAGTTTTTCACTTTACAGAATTAGACTGTAGCTTCTGAAATACCTTTGCTTTTCAGACAGGTTATTTTATTAGCAATGAAACCTAGCATGCTTTGAAATGGCTCTTCTGTGCAGGCATCAAGGAGCAGGAGGATGTTTTTCCCCCTTTATTTCCTATATTGGAAACAGATATCTCTTAGTACTCTGGCCTTTCTATTATTCAATTCATAATATGGATAACTCGGATTTCAAGTCTGTTCTCTGCCTTTTCTTGTGAAGCATTTCCCTTTTTATTTCATTTGGACAGGAAGCCCACACAACTCCCCAGCAGCAGGACAACTCAAGAAGGAATCGCTCCTCTTGTATCCCTGCAAGAAGCTCAAAAACTGGCAATAACAGGACTGAACTTGATTGCTCTGGATGAAGGATTATCTGAGGGAAGCCCAGCAGAAGGCCAGGGAGGGCTCCTGCCCCTCACACAGAGCAGGATCCAAGGTGCTGTGCACCTCCTGCCCTTGGTGGAGCACCACGTTGGTGCCTTCTGCCAAGCAGAGCAGCTCGGGGATGCGCCAGGGAATGGAGCTTGTGGCACCCACCCAGCTGCTGCTTCCAGAGCCAGCACAAACTCGGGGTCAGGCAAGGAGGACTTCAGGTTGTCCCTTGAAGAAACTACTCTCGTGTCACTGGGGATCCTTTATTATCTGGTGTTCTACAGCTGGGATGTTGTCCACACACTCCTGTCTGCTGAAATGGGAAACAGTTCTGCTGCTGGAGATGAACAGGTTTCCAAGACGGACAAAAATGTCTTGTGTGACAATCAGTGTGACAATAAAGAAGAGAGCAGGACACAAGGAGGGCTGCCTCCACGGGATCCTCCCAATACTGACAGAGCTCAACATTCTTTGTTTAAAAAGCTGCTTCAGATTTTAACTTTTTCTGCTGCAAGGGGTTCCCAGACTGACAATATCCTGAGCCAAAGCCTTAAGGTTTTGGTAAAATTAGCTGAAAATTCAACTATGGACTTGTTAATAAAGTAAGTCAGTAATAGCTTTAAAATTATTTCAGAGTCTGCTGCTTAGCAGTTTTCATTCTCTGTTAAAACTCATCTGGGCAGCTTCCACTAGAAGTTGTACTATGTATGAGAGAAATCACAGATCATGTTTGAGAAGCAGCTGAGGATCTTTCTACTGCCTTTGCTGTTAATGAGTATAATAATCATCCCTGATCAGTAACAAGGTTTGCTGATGATGTTCAAATGAAGCAGATACTGTTGCCTCATTGAAAGTGAAGAAGCTTTGTAACATTCATTTTTGGGGTTTTTGTGATTGCTGGGAGGTGCATAAGGAAGGAAAGCACAGGATCTCATTCTGGCAGGTAGAACTGCCAGTGTGAACTGCAGAGTGACTGCCAGAGTAACAATGTTTTCCAGCATACTTTGTATTTATATCGGGTATAGTCTGAATAGCTTAAAAAGCAAAAATTATGATACTGCCTACAAAAAATACTGCATTTTCTACTTGTAACTGCACTTCCTTTTTCTAACCCAGTTTTGTTCTGAAGTTTCCAGCACTTACTGAGGAGCCAGGCGCTGCAGCGCTGTCTGCGGCCCGAGACGCCCGTGCCTGCCGTGCTCCTGACTGTGAGACTCCTGTGTGCTCTTGCCCAGCACCATCTGCTGGTTGCTCAGCTCTGCTCTCATTCAGGTAAAGACTGCAGGAGACAAGAGAACTGTTACCATGACTAACAGTAATGCAAACAGGCCTTGCTCCAAGGTGCTGAGATCCCAGAAAGCAAAAAGTCTGCTCTGTTACCTGAAAACTTGTTTTCTGCTTATGATTTGGAGAGTATTTCTCCTGTGGTATCTGTCTACAAGCAGTGCTTTTGATAGCCATTCTAAAATGACTTTCTAGATTGTGTATTTAAGGTTGGTGAGGAAAAAGGGGCTTTGGAGGAGTTTTGAAGTTAAATTTATCTGCGCTCATGGCACTGCTCAGAGATTCCAGTACTCTGCATGACGAATGATCTCTGTTCAGTTCCTTAGGAATGAACCAGGACAGGATTACCACAAAGGCAAATATAAAGTTTAGGGATACCAATTTCCTCAGCACTGCTGAAAATGTGGGAAGTAAAACAAGAAGCTGAGCCTGTACCATGAGCCCTAGGATAGAACTCAAAATGTTTTCTCACCTGATAGAATCAATTTTTGTCATGAACAAACGGCTGGTTGGAAAAAGAACAAAGTTCTCTCTATTTCAGACACCTGCCTTCTCCTTGCACTCTACATGTACATAACATCAAGACCAGATAAATCAGCATCTGAAATGCTTTGGCTTCAGCTGGAGCAAGAGGTAACCACGGCTGAGTGTCCATGTGCTCTTTCCTCCTCCTTCCAGTTGGGGGAGTGGGAGGAGCAGGATAGTGCACAAATTGTCTGAAAACAAGTTCTTTCTCTAGCTGAAATACAAAACTGCAAGTATGGGCTTGCAGTAAGGGATTACATTGATTTTTGAAAGGACCTGCTTGAAACTGAATCAGTAACTATTCCCTGAAGAGACCATTGGTCATAATAGCCTTTCAAGTCACTGAAAAAACCAAGGGAGATCCTAGGATGGCTGCAGATGTTCAGCACTAAGCTTTGTTTTTAGAGCAATAGAAGAGTAAAAAGAAGCATGATTTGAATTTCATTTTGATTGTATTTATTACATTGAAGAGGCACCCTGTAGTGATTTAGGATTTATATTCCTGGCATTCAATGGAAATGCTACCTTGCTGTTTAAGTCATGGTTATATATAGAAAGAATAGCTTTTAAACCTAATTTGTGTTGTTTGTGCAGACAGAAGTGACAACAGACTTGTCTGAGGTTCTATTTTCTCTGCTTCCTTCATTTTAAAGAATTTTGAACCCTTTCCATTACACTTAATATAACAGTGCAGGTGGGGGTAAACACATTATTTGTATGCAGCAAATTAAAGGCCACTGACCTTGTCAGCCTCACTCATCAGAAATTTGTGAAGATTTCTGTGCAAGGCAAATTCTGTCTATAAAGTGTTAGAGGGGAAAAAAAAAAAAAAACTTGTACAACTTTGAGGGTAAAAGACATCAGCTGTTAGGAGAAAAAAATACCCCAAGACTATTTGAAACTAGCAATGAATTACCATAACTTGGCTCTCACTCTAACACAGCCTGTGTTTGTAACAGACAGTGAGGCTCCTGACACGCTGCATGTGGTGCTCCAGACCAGCAGTTTTATTTCCTGGCACAGACTGTCAGTGCTACCTCGAGGTATGTTCACCACACTGCCCCAGTTTAACCTGCTGACAAGTTCCAAGTACTCAATGCTGAAATTGCTCTTTGCCCCTTTTGTTTTTTCTACTGTAGAGAAACAGAGGTGTCCTGTATTTTAGAGGATGACACCTTCTAGGAAGCTTGCTTTGGCTTGCTAGAAAATATCCTGAAATTTGAAAGCTTGAAGAGATTAAGCATATTGAAATAAGTTTTCTGCTCCTCTATGTTTGCTTTGTGTTTTGAGACACTGTTTTTCCCCTTGCAGGTGGTTAAGGCACTAATTGTGATGTTGCACAGACAGTGGATGAAGATTAGATCTGAGACCAGCTCGTGTGCACATAGGGAACGAGTTATTCAGTTTTTACGGGATGCTGTTTTACTCTTGCACAGCCTGTCTCAGAAAGATAAACTGTTCCATGAACACTGTTTGGAAGTTCTCCATCAATACGACCAAGCCATGCCAGGAATAAGAGCCATTCTCAAAAAGACTCAAAAACTGAGTGCCTCTGAAGGTAAAAATCAGTCAAATGTTGGCTTTTCTCCATGTTGCAGAAATAAAAATTTCACTTCTGTCACTTTTCTCTTTTGACAAGTACCACAGCTGGTTGTTGCTCAGACCTCTAGAGGCAGTTTAGATTGGATATTAGGAACAGATTCTTCCCTGTGAGGGTGGGCAGGCCCTGGCACAGGGTGCCCAGAGTAGCTGTGGCTGCCCCTGGATCCCTGGAAGTGTCCAAGGCCAGGTTGGATGGTGCTTGGAGCAACCTGGGATAGTGGACTATGTCCCTAAAAAAGGCATTAAAGAAAAGAAAGGGAGAAGTTTGTGTGATAAAACACAAATCTAAAGACCTGTTTGCATGGAACCTTCAAACACTTTATTTGCTGTACTCTTCTACCATCAGTATGTTCTAAAATGCAGATACCAGCTATAATTGTACTGTATGAAGCAGGAAAAAAAAATTCTCTGAAAGATTATTTTTTGTTGCAGAGCTGATTTTGGATGAATTGTATCCTCCTGAGCCAGAAGAGCAAGGAACAGACTCCAGCTAGCCAACAGTAAAGATCTCTGTCCTTCCTCATCTGAATCATCATTGCCAGTGTAAATGTGAACTTTGAATCATCCTTTTAAGTGATAATCTTGGGTTGCACTCAAACACAGCACAACTAGGACACATTTCTCTGTTGTAATTATTTCACTGCTATCTAAATGTAGCTGAAAGCCAAGGAATTTTGATGAGAGTGATACTGCTGTGCAAACTCATGACTGCTTATGACTGGTTCTGGTTATGAATTCCATCCTGTATGAAACCACTGTGAATGGAATGGAAATTTCTCTCTATTCTCCATTTTACTGTGGCTACAGCTGAATTTACGGTGCTGAATGTGCTGAGGTGTTTGGCATCATTGCATTCATATGAAAGCCTTTTGAACACACTTGTGTCTTTTGTAGCTGTACCACTTCCTTGTGTGACTTCCAGAATTATCATATTGTTAACATCAGTAAACAGTTTGTGGTGATTTTAAAAATCTTTCTAGAAATAACTTAATTGGCAGTTCACTACAGGGCTTTGAATTTCTTGCTGAGGATTGGTCATCTGAGCTCAATTTCATCAGCCTCCTGAAAGAGTACTGAGATGCCAAAACAAACAATACTAGAACCCACATTTTACAATTCCCCTTAAAAGAGTAAGATGGTACTGTTGAGGGTTGCATCCTAGGCAATAGAAGGATTTTTAAATGTGTGCAGAATGACTGGGATTTTTGGTCATGAAGAAGATGAAGGAGCCTCTCATTGCTGGGATTCAGCACCAAAGGTTGGAGGAAGAGCTGCTGCCCCACCCTTTGAAGTGTGCACGGTCCTCAACTGGGCTGCAGAGGTCACCAGCTGAGCCTGAGCCCCTATAAAGGGGAGTTATTAAAATGAGCCCACAGGTGTGTGTGTTTAGATGGGAGAGCTCTTTTCCATTTTCAACAGACACTTGATTAAGAACAAGCCTGGATCCAGGAACCAGGAGGACAAGAGACTTTATCAGAGTGGGAAGGAAGCCTTTGGAAAATTGGGAGACATTCTGTTCTCTGGTCATGCCCAAAGATCCTGTGACCCTTCCTGCAAAGAGCCCACTCCAGTGTGCTCAGCAAGCTCCTGGCTTGGCTCTTGCTTTGGAAGAGAACTTTCCTAGAAATGCCTATGCAGGAAGAACTGGGATAATAATCCAGCACCTCCAGAGAGCCAAAGCTGCTTCTTCCCCTCAGCCTGGGCTCAGCCTCCTCCTCTCTGAGCAGCAGCTGCACCAGGCAGGGCCAGGTCAATTCTGTGAAACACAAGCTGCCAACTGCTCCTCTCAGTAACAGGTTTCAAGTCCCTTATAGCATCTGGAAAACTGCCATGTTCCTGCTGAAATGCACCAAGGAAGGATGCACAGGCACAGAGCAGCAAAGCCTTCCAAGTCTGTGCGTGCTTGCATGGTCACAACCCTGGAGCTGTCACCAGGCCCTGGACAAGACAAGCTGTAGATATCAGTGTGACAAAAAACATTTGACTTGTCTATGTAAAATAAATAAATAAGCAAATAAACAAAGCAACCAAAAAAAAAAAAAGAGAGAGAGAAAAAAGGAAAATCAACAACCAAACAATGTTTCCTGGTCTTCAGGATTTCAGGATTAGAGAGAAGACCTGGAAAGTGCATGTAAAAGCCCTTTCCTTCCTCAAAACCAAAATAAACATTAAGATAATTCCTTAAGAGCAGCCCACTGAGTGGGAGCTGTGGTAAAGCAGTATCTGGCCATGAGCCTGCTGTGAGAGGCAAGCTTAGAGAGCTGTCCTAACAAAGATGTGACAGTCACAGTACCTCAGATATCCCAAAATGCAGTGATCATCAGTTTTCAACCGTTCTCACCACTTAATTTCTCTAAACAATTTAAGTGTCTGGAGATAAGAGACATTTAAGCCATCTGGGTGAACAGACCAAATGAACTGTTAAGAATTTGGGCAAAAACCAGTTCCCTAAGGAATCCCAAACTGCTGGAGCAATCCAGTTATAAAAAGTTGTTTAAAAAAATTCCTGGCTTCCTCTAAAGGGTGTGTGTATGGCAACTTGGAAAAAGGGAGAAGTGGATTATTGCTAAACTTTATATAAACAGAAGAGTTATCTCTGGAAAAAACTGGTAGGAAAACTCCTAACCATTCCCTCCTGGCTCTGCATCCCTTCCCACCCACTCCCTCTAACAAACAACTCCCAAACATGTACATTTACATTCTCATTTTCTCCCAACTCTGGACTTTAAAGTAGTACAACCCAGGCTCCATAAACCAAACAGATCCAATCCCCTACACTTTGACTGGCAGGAATCACAGTAACATCATGTTATTGTGAAATTAAACCACAGCCTTTAAAATTGAAGGCACTGTCTGTTCACATTCCTAAGGAAAAATGAGGCTGTACTCCTAAAGAGAAAAGGCAGAAAAGAAATATATTTACAGAACCACCATAATTAAAGACTTTTACAGTGATCAGCCTCGTCAGGATTATTTTAAGATTGTGCTGACCTTCAGCAATTCCTCCCTTTTTACTTTTCCTGGAATTTTTCTCAGGATTAAAAAGATCCAATCATGTATGCAACAGCTCATCATTCCTGATCATCAGTTCTTCACTTCCTGAAGAATTCCCACCATAGCAGCTTTTCATTTCCACACCATGTTACAGATAAGCTGTGCCTCTGTATTAACCGAGAAAAGCAATTTACTCTGGCATCAAGCACAGGCACAAGACTGAACAATGAAGTACTGAGCAAAGGAAAGCCACAAGGCATGTTCTACACAGATTATCACATTCCTCAGCAGCAGCCACCCATCTGCTTCCTTGCCCCTGGGGATGGCAACCAGGGTTTCCCCTTGGCTGCAAGCTGAGCTCACCAGAGCTGCTTTTTCCTGCTCAATGAAACCTTGCTCAATTCTACACCTTGCAGATCATTGCCTTGGTGAGGTTGGAAGGGGCCTCTGCAGTTCACCCAGCCCCCAGCTGAAACAAACTCCCACAGAGAAGCCAAACAACTGCTTTGTGTCATGTCAGGCCTCAAAACCCCATCTTTTTAAACCAAGCTGACATAGGTGAAGATGGTAAATACAAAACACCTCATCTTGTAGCACACAACATCCCTGACCCGAGTTGGGTTTATTCATATTAATCCCACAAGTCAGCTACTGCTTAAAAGCCTGTGCTAAACAATTAGAACAAAATCATCCTAACCACTGAATGTTTTTGTTACAGTCTGCAATATTATTTATGGCTATAATGGCCAAATGGTTAGTTAGGGTAAAATGCAGCAGTTCTGCCTGCACAGACTGTGTTATCTGCTGTGAATGTAACAGCAAATACAAACTGCCAGTGTAAATTGGTAAAAAATGTACATTGTTGATTGTAATTGCTTTAGCAGACTGATAAGAAAAGGTGATCTGTGATCTCTACAAAGATCTACAAACTCACCATGGCTGAAGTTTAGCAAAGTGCTTCCAAGAGCAAGGGCTAACACCTTCACACCTGAAGTGTGACTGCCAGCACTGCTGAGCCTGGACTAACTTGAAAACTTAATACTAGAGCTTGTCAGTGCAATAGTTGCTCAAAGGCTAATGTGCTTTGAAAATATCCAGAGGAAACGGCCACTTTATTTTCACACATGGTCAGTGCCTGTAGAGTGTCCTAACAGAGGTAACACAAACAGTAATGTTTTAATCCATGCATTAATCATATTGTTGGTTGGTGTTTTGAGAATGAACAATTTGTTTTGTTAGAGAACCTCAGCACAGCTGAGCTGCAACCCCTGTCCAACAGTCTGAGAATGACATCCTAGCTGATTCCAGGGGCAAGGTACCATCAGAGAGTGAACCACAAATCCCATTGCAGGAACAAGAAGTGTTAGAATGAAAAGGCTGCAGTAGCTGGTTTTAAAAAGTTATTTTGAGTGCAGTGAGGGAAATGGGTTATCAGAGGTCATTTTATAATGGCTAACTGGCCCTGAGGTGGGGGCTGCCTTTGCAGAGGACACAATTCCATCAGTGCAGAAGCCTGAGCTCTTGAAAGGATAAAGTAATGTTTTCTTCAACTTTCTCTCACCTTTCAAGTTTAACTTGTGCATGTTTCCCCCCTCCTACATGACTCACTGAAAAGCTGTAAATCTGACCAGGTTCCTGTGGTACAGGCTGCAAAAACAACTAGATAAGGTCAAATAATAATCAGAGAGAAAAAAAACAGGCCCCAAACCACTGGCTAAAGCCAATCTGGTGAGTTATTACAAGTACTATGATACTGAGTTTCCATACTTATAAAAAATAAAACAGGCAAGAATTGGTTGTTTGGCAGTAATTGAAGTTTTTCCCTCCTGTGTGTCCAGCCCTTCCCACACAACCCTGCCATGAGTTTTAAATGCATGCCAAGTTTAGTTCTGGAAAAATTCACACTACCATACACAACTGCTGATTAAACATTATGAAAACATAACCAGCAATATTCCTCACCTAACCCTGGGCTCCCACCTTGTCAGTTCAGCCATTTGCCCTCCTATACAACCCTTAGCTGCAAAAATAAAGGGTGAAGGTATCTTTGAAACCCTATGTGCTCCTTAAGGGAATCTGCAGGTTTTCATCAAAACCCAGGTTCTGCTCCTCAGCCCTGTGTGCACAGAGAGGGGAAGGCACACAGCTTTCCTCTGAGCTTTTCTCTGCCTGTCACTTCTCAAACCTTAACAGGTGCACCTGCTAAAATTCATGGGAAAAGAGAAATAGATGAACTAAAAAGCAATGTCAACAAAATCTTCACAAATAACTGAAATTTCCTGGTGTCATTTCTAGCATAAACATTAATTATATGTTTTCTAGATTTAGGCTTTTAGGAGCATGCATTTTGTCTGCTGCCCCCAGTCAACTAAGAGAAATTGTGAAATAAAACTGGAAGTGAAATTATTTATATTGCACCTCCAACACATTATCAGCCTGCAGCTGAGACTCCAACAAAATCAAAGAGTAATACTACAAAACTACCCAATTATTATGGGGTTTTGATTGGGTGTTAGTGGGTTTTTAAAAAATTTCTGTGTCTCCCTTTGTTTTTCTTTTAAATGCTACATTAGGATGTAGCTGGCAATTCAAGGTAATAATGCTTATACACTAAACAATTCACTGCTGTGTGGTGTCATATAAAGAATACTCCTGACCTTCTCAAAAAAATATTTTCAAGTGAAAGACTAATGAGTCAGGGGTGTGACTACAACCCTTCTAAAACATTTTTATCAAAACTATAAAATACACAAACACTTTAGCAAAAACATTTTCAGAGTAGAAAGCATCACTTACCTCATGCTGAATTGGTCGATTTGATGAATGAGGCACAATACTTACCACCCAAGTTTAAACAGGCTGAGAAGGGAGAAGGTATTTTTAATGAATTTACAGACTTCCTTAGAATCAATCCTTTTGGACTTGCTTGGCAGCAGCCCATCAGAGGATCACTCAGCAGCATACACTGTCCTTGCTTTATGCTGTGATTTGTAATTTTGGTTTGGCTCCAGTCTTCACCACCAGAAGTGATATTAATGATACAAGGTGACCTGAAGGACGTTCAGTAACACGAGCTGTCAAACACATGAAGGAAAACGCAGCTTTGCAGACACACCCCTAAATAATATTCAAAATGAGGCTAAGAAAACCAAGTTGACAGAATGTACTTCAAACACTGAATTTATTATAAAGGTGCATAGAGTTTATGCCATTTGGTTTGAATACTCATGTTTAACCTACAAACAACATATAAAGCGAGGTTACAGTATGTAACAAAAGCAACAATGATTATCTAGTAAATTCAATATTCTACTGTCTTTAATTTCACAAAACATTTCTGAAACAAAGGCACTTACAGAATTAAAAAAAATATATATATCAACATTTAAAGTCTTAGCTCCCTTCCCCCTCCCTAGAGCACTGTGGAGAACAAGTGTGACATGAAGGCAACAGCTACTGGGACTGACACACCAGCAGTGCTTCAACTAAAAACTTATGGATCATCTCCATCTTTTCTGTAACCACCCCATTCTCTTCAGTATTTGAAAACAAGCTTCAACAAGGCTGCAGGACAAGAACCAAATAAAATTTGGTCCTACACCTCATTGTTAATGATGATTAATGCACTAACAATATGAAATTAATCATATTAATCTGAATTATTTTGAACTGGACCATTTTCGCTTCTTTCAATAAGTTTTGTAACTGAATTAGTAATAGTATTGCTAAGGCAGTTCCTTGTACATTAATGACTGATCTCTTCACTTGTACACAGCCATCATTTGCACATGTCCACTGATGGAAAGGTGTCAATTTTCAGCTCCTTAAGCCTACCACTCATCTCCCCACACCGAGCAGTGGCAATTCAGGGCCATCTGTTTGGTCTGTACAACTTCCACCCCAAAACCTTGCATTTGGGAATGTCTCCTACTGCTGCCTCCTTACTTTCCTCCCATCTCCTCAGGGATGATGACTGAGCCATCCTGCCACGAAACTGCAGAGTTCCCTCTCACAACCCAAACATGACACTGTGACTGCCACGAGCTGCTCCCTTTGTCACACCAGGTGGGGAACAGGAAAAACAGGGCACAGTAACTTGTTTGGTCTGTACAACTTCCACCCCAAAACCTTGCATTTGGGAATGTCTCCTACTGCTGCCTCCTTACTTTCCTCCCATCTCCTCAGGGATGATGACTGAGCCATCCTGCCACGAAACTGCAGAGTTCCCTCTCACAACCCAAACATGACACTGTGACTGCCACGAGCAGCAGCTCCCTTTGTCACACCAGGTGGGGAAGAGGAAAAACAGGGCACAGTAACCACCTCAGGAAGCCCCAGACTGGGTGCTGTACCTGTGATCTCCCTGGCCTGGCTGCACACGGACTAACAAAGGTGCTGGGACAATCTCTGCCCTCCTTCTCCATGAATAAGCACCAGGGGTAGGATCTGTAGCAGAGGATTTATTTCTGCTCAGCGCCCTCCACAGAAACATTCCAGATTTCTAAGGCAATACTTCCTCCTCCATACAGGAAACACCATCCTTTTTTGGTTGGTCCATGTAACATCTGACAGTGTAATGAAGTTTTGCCCAATTCCTCAGCTGACACAGCAGGAAAGAGGAACACAGACACAGGATACACAGATAAATGCTCTGTAAGTGCCTCTTGGCACCATTTAATGCTGTTAAATTCAACACTCAGAGAGGTGTAACAGAGGGGCACAGGTTGTCATGAACCCCAGTGTAAAAACTTTAAACAAGTTTCTTCTGAAATGCCCTGAAAACTTTCTTAAAAAAAAAAAAAGTCTGAATAATCCAGAAATAGACTCAAAAAATCAGAAAGGGGAACAAGGCTGCCTTTGACAACAGCAACTTCCACCCACTCTGTGAGGTAAAACAATGCCACCAAACAATAATATACCCCAAATGTAGAATGACAGGACAAATGGCTCAATGGCCCTTCTAAAAAAGTAAAATCAGTGTAAAAGATATGTTAAAATTATTTCAGTGATTATGTCACAGTGATACATGCAAATAACTACATAGTTCTATGAGGATTAAATTGCATTTCAACATTGGAAAAGACAGAATTGTTGAGGACAGTGAAAAAAACCCCCACCTTTTTCGTTTGAGCAATGAAAGATTCATAAAGCCTAAAGCCTAAGCAGTGTTAACAGCCATGAGGATGTCTCAAGATGTTTCATGACTCAAAGCATTACCTTCTTAAAAATACATGACCTGCCTGTGACCAAATCCTTCCTTTCCCTGACTTCTCATTAAAGACAAAAGGGAGGTTTCATGCTCACTGTGGCCCCTCACCCAGCACACTGTTACTCCAGTGCAGACTGGATTTATGAAGGTCTGTAATTCTTAGCTTCCTGCCACCTACAGGTCCCACTAGAGGCAGTGGAAAAAACCTGAGCATTTGCAAACCCCAATCTTCTGCTGACATCCCATCCCTCCTGTAAAGGAATTCCTTCTCTGGGATGAGGCAGGACTGAATGCTGCCAAGGTACCCCTGTTAACGTGTGATTAAGGGGCTGATTTTAATTCCAAACTCATCAACAACAGATGGCTGAAGTAAGCTTGTCCAACACTACCTGAACAAGAAATACTCATCCAATAATTTTTATAGAGAATTTTCAGGGTTTCAGCGTTTGATCTATTTGGTCCTTTAAGTGGCAGAGAGTCTGTTATTTTTAGCTGTAACACCCAATGGAGACACAGTTTATAAACCTTAAAATTGGGACAGAAAACAAGGAAATAACCAACTCATGCTATTTAGAACTAGTTCAAAGGCAATTAAACATGGTTTACTACCCCTTACCACAGGTAAAGGTGTTGCAAAAAAGGAAAATTCCCTTTTGAATGATAAATGAAATGTATTAAATGGTAGCTTACCTAACAATAGTAGCTTCAAAACAGGCAGAACTTACATAACACGTATCAGGTAGTTTCTCAGAGGTTAAAATTTTACATTTTAATACTGTGCAAAAGATTGCTACAGCTTTTGGTATTTGACAAAGCTCAATATTAGACCACTCCTCTCAAAATTATTGCACAGCAAATGGTATTGTGGTTCTGTATTTCAGAAATACTCTTTCTTCTCGTTACTCTCATTGTATCTAGAGCAAAATCTCTTTTTGTATTTGCTTGAGGTATAAATTAACTTCTGCAAGAAAAATACTCCTTCCTTGGAGCATTAAAAAAAAAGAAGATAATTAATTGATTTTCACTCTACTTTAACAAAAGATTGTTGTCTTCCAGAAAAATATAGTACAGGTGAATGGTGTAAACAGAACAAATTATATTTTTAAAAGTTTTGTATGCAGAAGCACAGTAGAAGCTTTTCAATAGGTGGGCTTCTGAGGATCCATGTAAGCAGGGTTGTAAGGGGGCTGGGTGGGGTAAGGGGCTCCAGCACCAGCTGCAAAAGCAAAACACAAGAAAAAACAGATTTGTAAAAAGTACATTCTCAATTCCACATATAAAATAGCAATTTCTGTTTTGAGCACACAGTTAAGAGGTTCAACTTAGTATCTTAACAGGACTTGAAAACAGCTTGTCATAAAACATCTGCATTTCAGAAGCAAGAGCACAAAAACTTTTGTTCTTGTTCACTTTGGGGCTTTTTTGATTCTGAGTGTACATGAGCAGCCTTTAGGGAAGAATCTAGTCTAAAAAAAAAAAAGGAACAGATCTGGCTCAAAAAAAGAGCCAGTGGAAGTAAGGGGTGCACATACAAGAGGATGTACATGACAGTGTGCTGAGAAAAAAAAAACACTGGTAAAAGGACTAGAGAAATCATATTAGGATTCCTTCAGGGAAAATGCTTTCCTGTGAAGTGTCAAAAATTATTTAAGGAAGTAAAATAAAAGGGAAAAATATCCCAGCACTACTGAGCACATGAAAAAGTTTGACTTATATACCAGATGTGCATCCCTTGGAAGAGATCCTTATTTTCTACTGCTCTGAGAAAAGCTGCTCTCAAGGGACACCTCCATTTTCAGCTCCGTCAAACAGCACAAGTTTGTTCAAGTAGCACCTGATGAGATCCCTGGAAAGTGCAAGTGTGGTTATCTTCTGCTGATCTTGTAAAGTGAGTGGGGTTGGCTGCTGTGGCAGAGCAGGTATTCTCCCCTGGCACGTGACCTCATTAACAGCCTGCTCCTTGGTTAAAAGGCAGGGGAAATGAAGGAAAAACTCTCACTGTGAGGCATTTTCAGCTGCCAACATGGAAAGTGCTTTGGTAAGTTCCCAGAAAAAAAAAATAAACAAAAAAACTCCCAAACAACTGCTTTAAAACTAACAAACCAGCAACAGCCTGAGAACCCAGCAGCAGGAGAAGTGAAATGACTAATTTATTGGCTCCTTCATATGAAAAAGATGAAGCCAACGTACTTTGGCATAATCCTGTAAAACCCACAGCTTCTTTGGCATTTATGACAGAAAAATAGAGTCAACAGTCCTGCCAAGTCAGTGTTTTCACATGTGGGGCTGGTTTGCACATTATTAATGTACAATTTCTAACTGTTTGCAAATCTTTCACACCATGAAAAGCCATTTTGTATCCAAGTTGTCCTGGAAGTTACTTTCTAAGGGCATTATCTACTAGTCAGGACTATACTTTGTTACTTAAAAGGATGACAAGTGAGGTTTGTAAGAGAACTTGAAGATCCTACAGGTAAAAGCCTAGTTTTGGCCCCTCTGAGCAGTCTGGAGCCAATTGTTCAGAGAACAGCTATTAGCAGAAGTGGGAATTAGTCATTTCAACAATAAGGCTGCAGGAAAACAATGCTGTGAAAGAAGGAAAGCTGAAGAACAAAGATTCTGATAATTCTAACTGCAAGTTGTTAACAGACTTCTCCTTCCAATCCCTTTGTCATGGACAGGGACACCTTCCATGAGACCAGGCTGTTCAGGACTCCATCCAAACTGGCCTTGGACACTTCTAGAGATGAGTCCATAGCTTCTCTGGCCTATTTGTGCCAGGGCCTCACAAACCTCACAGTAAACAATTTTTTCCTAATAACTAGGCTTTATATATGTATGCATATAGATAGATAGGTACTTATAAATATATATAATTATATATTACTAGCTATAAATAGATATATAATATATATATATATTATTATTATTGAATAATAACTAATCTGAACTTGCTGTCCTTTAGTTTGAATCTATCCTCCCTTGTCCTGTCACTACATGCTCTTATAGAATAGAGCTTGCAGATATTAGATTAGAAAGGAAATGTGGAAACATCCAACTCATCTTTACATACATATGTATGTATGTATGTATGTTAATTGACTTTGATTTTAACATTAAATGTCAACTGAATTAGTAAAACATTCTACTGGATCTGCTGACAGTCCCACACATTGCCAAACTTTGCCATACAGCTCCAGCTCACACCTCCTCTGGCAATGCTTAACACCAAAACAGTGAGAGGGAAATTTCCACCAGGGTGAAAAACAGCATCCACCACAACTTTGAGTTCTACGGAATTTGTTTCCATTTGTATTAACACGGCCACAGACAATATTAAATGTAAATAACCTAAGATTTTCTCCAGAGCAGCTGTCTCTTAGCTGTTCAGGAGATGCAGAAGCACTCGGCGCTGCCTTACCTGCCACAGTTTCATGGTAAGCTGGGGGTCCTGCCGGCTGCGTGGGGTACGGGGGAGGGTACTGGGCAGGGTAGGGAGCCACCGGCATCCCCGGCTGGGGCTGCACAGCCACGGGCTGGTAGCCTTGATAGGGAGCTGCTGGGTAGCTGGGTGGCATTGCTGGCTGCTGGGGATAGGCAGAGTGAACCACCGTCGTGGTGGCAGTGGTCACCACAGCTGCAGCAAGGAAAAGGAACATGGTTAGTGCTGCTGGTCCCTAAAGAAAACCCCCACCAACTCCCAGACTCCCCACGTGGTGGGATGGAAGAGAACTTCTAAATGCTCAGAAAATACTCCAAAACATCTCTCTCCAACTTCACATTCTGAAGCTGCTTAAATGCTTATTTTTAATATTTAGGTACTGCAACTTCTGAGCAGAGTATTTTCACCTCTTACAGGAAGACAATTTTCCAGGAGGGATAAAAAAAATCCTCTTCAAAGATGTGAAAAAGAAAATAAATCAAGAGCTACTTACGGCGTGGTCTTCGACATGCTTTGTACAGACAGCAACAGGAACAGGTGAGGCACAGAATAATAGTAACGACAATCACTGCAAAAACAGTAACTCCAATGGCAATGAGGGTTCCAAAACTGCAAGACAGAAACCACCAGAATTGGTAAGAGTCACTCTTTAACCAAACCTGCAGCAAACGCATTGCTCCTCCTCCAATCTCTCAGTACTTATTGGACTAAGAAACAACTGTGCAAGGCAGTGCTGCAGGAGGTCAGGTCTGCTAAGCCAGGGGAAGCTGCACCACCCTTTCCAAGGGGTCTTTGGACCCTCTCATTTCAGTCTGACTGTGGCTGTTGTTGTTTTAGTGTGAACACACAGGTTCAGAGCAAGCCCACAATGAAGCAACCCACCCTTCAGGGTGACAGCAAGTTCTTCCCACATTCCCTAAGACCTCCCAGTCCCCAACTCAAGACAATCTCAGCCCTGAACAGATTCTTGGCAGGTTCCTTGGCCTCTGTAAACAGGTATTTTAGAATCCATGTTATAGTTAGGAAGAACTGAAATCCTAACTTTTTTGCAACAGTAAATATGCCAGGCTACATTATGGGATACAGAAACACTGTCTAAAACTCCCAAATTTGTTATGGGAAGACCAGACATTACAACAGCTTTGACTTCTGTGACGAGCACCAAATGATGGAGGCAGACAAAACCAGTTACCTCTCAAAGCTTTATAAGTCCTATTTACCACACAGGAGAGAAAAGATATCACAGCAAAGCCAGTGACAATTCCCTTTCAAGTGCTAAATGAAATTATCTGTTTCCTACTGCCTGAAATCAATAAAGCCCATCTTCCATGGAAGCCAAAGTCTCCAGCATTCTTATTTCTTAGAAAACACACCATGCATCAGTTTTGGGAACAATTGCAGGAAGTCAGTTTTAAAGAACAATTAGCTCTAAAACAAAGACTAGAGAGGCCATTTTCACATCCATCCTGTTTTTGTTTGTTGGTAGAGATTTTGGCTACAGAGTTCTTTGGTTTTTTTTCCCCCTATTCAGTTTCCTGTTAACAGCTTTAATCAAAAAAAAAAAAAAAAGAAATCTCCATAGCATCCAGCAATTTTCACTTGGCTACCAAACAACCACCAAATGTGAAAATTGCATTTGAGTATCAGTGACACTGGAAGGTTAAATCACTGACAAAAAGAATTGCAAAATGCTTTATCCTAGCCCAAATTTAAAAGACCTCACCACCTCAGTGTCTTCTAGAGCAACTTAACCCTTAGTAAGCTGAGCACTGACAAATAAAAAAGGCTCAATTTAAAATGCATTCTTTCCCCTTAAGAGAGGTTGCATTAATTTTATTCTGTTTCTGCAAAAGCTAGAAGAAAAAGCTGGAGTCAATTCTCTTTCAAAACAATGACTTCATGAAATTGTAACTGTATCTGACTTAAGCACTGATTTTGTGAAGCACTAAATACAGCACCATGGATACAACCATGAAGTACTGATACAGGAAGCAGGAACTGCTGCAGCCTCCTGAAGTCACAGGAACCATGTCAGAAACACTGCCAGGAAAATAAATGGATTACTGCAACACAACACAGGATGTAAAGGTGAAAATAATGTGTTGAAGAACACATGCATGTTTTGCCCCATTTATATGCCCAGAACATTTTTGAGATGGTGACCTAAACACACACTCCTAAACACCCAGCTTTTAAGTGTCCTCTCTCATCCTCATGAGCATTATCTTCACCTCAGCACAGTAAGTTCACAGTCAGCTCATCACCATCCAAAAAATCCCACTTCTTTCAAGCCTGGTGTAAAAAGCAAAATACAAATGTGATTTCAAGAGAAGAAAAGAGAGAGAACTGCACTCAATGGATCCATACGCTGAATCATGATCCTGATTCCAATGTTCTCAAGAAACAGCAAGAACACCTGTGACAAACTACAGACACCTTCAGAAACTGCAGGACAAGAAATGTCAGCTGAAATTTCTGATACTTGTGGAGCAGCCAAGAGTTTTTTCTTTTGTTTCCAGTTCTGGACCAACCCTGAAAGAGCTCTCTCACTAGGGAAGCTGACATTACTTCCATTATACACAGCTGTTCTCCAGCAACAGCAGCAAAGACAAAGTGAAGCAGTCTTCTAGGTTCTTCTTTGGGTTTTTCCCCCAGTAAAGGAAAAACTATGCTAAGGAAAGAAATTCTTATGTCAAGGTAAGAGATGACAAAGACAACTAAAATTCTTCACTTGTACAGACAATGAACTTCTTAGAACTTTAGCAAAGGCTGGGCAGAATCAAAGATACCAGAAAAATTGAGATAAAGTGGAGAAATATTTATTCATCGTAAATTACCAAGCACAGGAGGAAACTGGCACAACCCCCTTATCTTTCACAACTAAGTTAGTTTCTGATACAAGGAGAGAAAACAGCACAAGCCCATCTGCAGCCAAGCTGAGGGCCATCAACAGATAAAAACACTGACCATGGGCTCCATTTGTTTGTTTTTAATGAAGTTTTCTGCTCAATGAACCAGATATCTCCTATTTGCTACCTCTAATAAGGAACACAACAAAAGCAAAGCTAAAAAACCAACACACAATGTTCTCATCTTCACCAAGTTGTTAAGAGACACCCTGTGCACTTGGATCACTCGTGTCCTTGGCAAAATGACACAAGGACATTCTGCACCCATCTTCAGAAGAGTTAAACGGAGACACATGTTTGAGGTGCAGGTGTGTCAGGTGTACACATCAGAGTTCTGTGTTTGTGTGTGCAAACACTGTGACCCACTCCTACCCACTGAAACAGTCTGATTGCTGCAGACCAAAATTATAAGCTTTCAGAGACAGCCCAGCAAGTCAAATAACAGAGAGGAGATAGCTCTTCTCCCAGTTCTTTAAGGAGTGTAACAACTGATTACTGGAAGGCATTTTTATCACCTCCTTCACAGCAGATAATTTTCCTGCCAGGGCTTGGGCTCATGCAGGCTAATGCCTTAGAACAGCACAAAGTAGGGAGACACTTACAGAAAAAACAGTAAGACCTGTGAACTTGTAATTCATGTCATCAACACTTTCTTTCAACACTGGAGTTCTCCAAAAAGAATTTTTTTTCTAAGTATTTTTATTGACAACCAAAACTAGCAATACTCTTTTGGGATTTCTGCATGGTCAGTCACTACCTCACTGTAATAATGCCTTTTTTACTGCCCAAGGAGTACTGGTCTCAGCACTTACTGAGCATTTAAGTGATATCCCACTACTGAAAAACGTGCAGGAGGGCTGCCACTAACAGATGATGGTCAAGTGAAGTCAGAAAGGCGCTCAACATATATTATTCAGTGAACTTTCTAACCTTCAGGAGACAAGATATTCCAGTAGGTATAAAGACTCTCTTGCAGTGTGCTAACTCTCTTCTTAGACAAAAATTGCTTCATTTGATTGCTTTCAGCTGATGAATCTGCCAAAAGGGCTCTAAAATATTTGGATATTCACATTAAATGATTATTTAATTACCATTAGCATTGTACATAAGTGAAAAAGAACAAATGAGGGATTGTTGCTTACAGATTCTTCCCCTGAATGGTTAACCACGAGAAAACAAAAACCAACCAAAACCAAAAGCACACCTGACCCCTGCATTCTGCAAACAAACGTCAGAGTGGAGAAATCAGGGTGGCCACAGCAGCAGCTCAGAGTGCTCTGCTGGCGTCAGTCTCAATCCAGGTTTCCAGACTCCCACATTATATATACCATAGTCTAAATAAAGCACAGTTATAAACAGCTTGAGCTCATTCACTGACATTTCCTGCTTCTTTCCCTTCACAGAAAAGCAAACTTTTGCCAATGATTTAATAAAAAACAAAATCAAAGTTAACAGCAGTTTTACTGCAGCAATGACAAACCGCAATTTCTCATAAAATTTATAGGAAAGCAAATATGGAGACATTAATTCCATTCAGTAAAATTGGAGAGATAACATCCTGCCCCTTCCTACCACCACCTCTCTCCTGCCTTGCCCCACCTCCACTTCTACCCTATCCTCTCACCTTTGGAAGGCACTGAAGTGTGTGTGTAATGAGAATGTCTCTCAGACTCACCTTTAAAGCTGTGTAATTATTCAAAGTATCTATCAGTTCACATAAAGGGAGTTACTTGCCTATTTTACCCCTCTCAGGACTGAATGAAACATTAAAATGTGAGAACCAAGACCAGGATCTAAGTAACACTATTTGTAGAAGTTAATTCTCAAGGCAGTTGTTCATGTTGGAGATCTTGATCTTGAACAGTCAAATTAAAAAAAAAAAGTAGTTTATTTAAAGCATTTTCAAAGCTTTGATTCCAGCAATGTATTTTTAACTCTTCTTAACAGTTTGAATCACTTAAGTAAGTGACATTTTGTAAGTTGATACAAAAGAAGTTTTCATATATCTATGCCTTCATGTGAGTAGGGCACACTAAAAATGTTGTCTTAAAACAGAAAAAAAATCCAAATTAACAATGAGACCACCTAGTTATGAAAAATTAGTTTAAGCAGCCTTTTTATTGTGCAAGTTTTAATCTATTCCAAGATTTCTTCCAGGCTTTGGGAAACACATTGGCAAGGCTCTCTTCAAAAGCACTGCTGCTTTTAAAAACAAACACTTACAAATAGTGAGTTATGACTGTAACACGGGGTGGTCTGGAAAGACTTCAAAAGATAATTTAGGCCATTCCTAAAAGTAAAATAAAAAAATCGAGTATAAGCATGTCATTCCTTACTGCTCCAGAAAAGGATCCAGCTCCCAGAAATGTGATGGAATGGGAAATATCCACGTCTGCCCTGACTGAGGTGTAGGGCATGCCCAAACAAGTCCCCAGAGGGAGATGCTTAACTAACATTTTAGTCACAGCCACACAGTGCCACATATTGCCTGTGAAGTTTAGCAAGAAAATAATGCCTTTTTTTTTTTTTAAAGAGCAATATGAATTTCCAAGAGCTTTTCACAGGGATTAGGTTTTACAACTTTACTACCAACACACTTCCTCAGTTTAATGTTTTAGCATAAAAATTCAAAACACTTTCCTAAAGATTAAACGAAAATAATTTGCTATTACTCAGAAAGCAAACTCACAGGAAAATATTAGCCTGCTTTTAACACTTGCAAGAGGGAGCAGCCTAATTTAGCAGAGCCAGAAGCTTCAGCACAGGCAGACAATGAGAAGGAATATACACCACAGTCAAGCCTCCTGGTCCAGGTGCCATCACAGTAATTGCTGGTGCAGCCTTGGCCACCTCCCCAGAACAGGATCCCCACATGATCAGGAAGTTTCCAAGTGATTCTTGCGGTAGGCAACAGGCAGCCTAAGACTCAGACTGAGCAGCGTGGTTTCAATTTTACAAAATCTTGGTTGTTTCATCAGACTGGCAGGTTTGAGAAACTGCGAAGTCATTTTAGGAGCTCTGCAATGCAGCGAAGTGTGGATTGGAATTGTGGTGTTTCAGACAAATGTTAACTCAATTAGCACTTCAGAGTGTCTCTCCTGGGGTTCTGCCCCCATGTCGTGAAAAGGGTTTCACTGTATTTTGACTAACCCCTCAGAGCAGCACCAGCTCAAGCCATCACGAACTGCAAACAGCTCTAGCAGAGACACAGATTGAATGAAAACCCCTAAAACTCAGCACTACTTTCCGTAATTCTTTCTGGGTACTCCCAAAAGGAGAGTCTGTAACCCAGCAAAACAACCCCTTTGTTTACCTGCGGTACAAAGAGCCCTGAGCTGCATCCCCCAGAGCCCACAGCTGAGCACAGCCCAGGGACCCAGCTCTGGCCTGAGAAACAAGCTAAAACAACAATAATGCCACGGGAAGCAAGAAACTCTGCAACTGCCAGAGTGCTAGAGAAAAAGAGAAGGCAAGAGTCTCAGGGGAAGAAGTTTGCTAAATATGTGCTGAATGGAGCCTTTACCTGTCTGTGCAAATAGGAATCTGATGTGGATTACTTTAAGCCCAAAATAATAAACGTCAATTTTAAACACAAAGACCTACTGGAAATAAAGCTAACTACTATTTTCTAATATTATATTTACTTTTATTTTTTTTTTTTAATTCTCCATTTTTTAAATAACATGTTTAGCACAACGTGTTCTTAAGCAGCCTTTATGAGAAAGTGGCAGGGAGGGAACTTCCTCACCAAACCAAACTTTGGGAGTTTGTGGTCTTACTCAGACATCTGACACCCTGATCCAACAGGTCATTATGGAATATGTATACAAGCATCTCTTCTTGGTCCTTAAAGAGTGCACTTGTACTAAGTATGTCTATATATATATAAATCCCTTTGCAATACATACTAAAAATACAATTTTCCAGTGAAGTTTGCCAGGAAATCTATTATTGTACACTTTGTAGAAAACAGAGTAATTGCTGTAAGCAACTAATACATTAAAATATGAACATAATAAGGGGAAAAGTCAAGGCTGCATTCAGAGGGACTGAAGTCTTTCATCAGCAGTGCAAGAATTAACACTGCAGCTTCATGCAGGCCCCCAGATAATTTTCAGTCCACTGGACCCCCAGCATACAAACTGTCCTTAAACACAATTAAAGGCATTTACTTCTGCAGGTGGTAAATAAATTTTAAACATTCCTTTAGTGGCAAAAAGAGAATGTAGAATGATTACAGATATTTAAAGCAAACAACATGAGTCAATTCCCTTCCTACCACCCACTTCAAGGACACAGGATGTTACCCCCCCACACCCAAATTCAAATCTGGCAATGGCAAGGATTTTCAGTTAAAACTTATGAATTAACATAAGTTTTAACTGAAAAAGAAAACCAAACAAAACAAAAAAAACAACTAAGTGCTACACAAAAAATTTCCCCATAAAACCTGCAATATTATGAATTTGCTACTGCCAGTACCATACTAATTCTAGAAGCAAATTTAAACAACAAATTAGAAACTAACTTGGCCAAAGAGTTAAAGTATTTTTTTCCCTGGCAAATTGAAATCTGGTGTACGACTTGCAAAACACACTGCAACTGCAGTAAAAGGAAGTTTGGACTAGGTTACACCCACCTGCTTTGCCTGCCTTATAACCCAGCTTTTATAGGAAACACACCTTTATCTTTACCCACATTACTCATGTATCATCACATATATAAAATTTCCAAATACTGTGTCTGGGCAGGAGCAAAGTTTGAGTTAAATAAATTAATTATCCTGTACTACTATAACATCTTGCCCCACATTCCCCTTCTCTTCTGGAACATCAGTCACCCAGCACAACAAGGATCATCAAGGAAAATCCAACACTGTACAAACAAGAACAGACCACTGCAGCAGAGGTCACATCTGGCCAACCACTACTTCTTTTAAATAACACTTGATTATTAACAAGATCTTTGCCAAAAGAGCCACAAAAGTGACTTTGAAGGCCGTTTTTAAGTTTACCCCTAAGTGGAATTGAGAGCCAGAGATCATGCTAATAAAACAGAGGTGTATCACATCAAAAATGAATGGTATAAAGTGTTTTGAATTTGACAAAGATTTTGACAAAAGGCCAATCTCTACACAACTGATAATTTCCTGAAATTAAACCAATTTGTTCATTTCACAGAAGACACTACAGCTGCAGTTTTAAAAGGCTGGGCAATTTGAGGGTTTTCTCCTCCTCCCATAATACATCTACAAACACAATCTGTGGCAAATATATCCAGCTACACCTCAGGCCATGGCTTTTTTATGGCAGTATATGAAATGCTCAAATTTTTACAGATCCTAATGAATAGCCATCATGGCCTTTTAAACATGTTTTTAAAGGATTCTCTGTTTCTTGGGCTATAGGATCCTTCTTTGAGGGCTACCCTACGTGCAACCTCTTCCACAATCTCTCTCCAGTCAGCTGGTATGTTAAAAATGTACTGTTTTCAGAGTTACAAAGAGGCACAGGAAAACCCACAGCCAGAGGGAACGCTCTACCCTGGCAGGTAACTATGTTCAATGAAGCACACAGCCACAGGAAAATTAACTCCTGAACAAAATCCAAGTGATCAATCTTGCTGTGTCGTTGTGCGCTCAGGGTGGTTGCTGCTGTCACACCCTGCTCTGTGGTGAGCAGGGCACACTAACCCAGCCATGCACATCTGCCTCGTGCACCAGGGCAGCATTTTTCAACCTCTCCTTCCTGCCTGGTAACTGAGGAAACGAAACCTAAGTGCCTACAGCAGCAGAGACACAACTCAACTCTGTGCCACCTTCAAGCAGCTTCTTCACCAAGAACACGGTGAACACAAAACCAAATGCAATGTAAGTTACCACTGCTAATTGTGCAAGCTGATGTTTACTCTTCAGGGTAGTAAAAAGCATAAAACATTTCTTTAAGTAGCTTCAAATCCAAGTCTCAGATGTTTCCAGGCAAGGAGCTTACATTCCTTGGTGAGATTAGCTTGGGCTTGAACACGAGCCTCACAGAACAGGCTGTATGCAGTTTAACTCATTTATTACAGAAAATACCAAGGACCAGCACTGGAAAAGAAATCCTCTGCTCATTGTTAAACAGAGACTGCTTACATTTCTACAAGTTTTTTTTTCCAATTTTCACGGAGTCTTCCCTCTGGAAACATTCCACACCCACCTGGACACATTCCTGTGTAACATGCTCCAGGTGACACTGCCTGGGAGGGGGGTTGGACTAGATGATCTCCAGAGGTTCCTTCCAACCCTAGCAATTCTGTGATTCTGTAATTATCTTCATTATTTACTTTCTTATCACTGGCAACCTATTACAGATCCTGGAGTATCCAAATATACCAGAAAGTGTAAACTGGAGTCCCTGATAGTAATAGCAGGGGAGAAGAAACAGGGCATAGTTCAATATAATTTTTGACCTTGTCTGTGGAGAAAACATGGACTTGAAAATATCTAAACCAGACAAAGAAAATCAGGATAATCATATCTTTCACTGTTACAAATATGCTGGTTTGCCAGGTTAGCCTGTAGCAGCCTATTGTAGCTGCCACATCTCAACCAGGCATGGATTTTCTCTGTATCACAAAAGGACAAGGAAGCCACAAGACAACACATGGCTCAAACCCCAAATGAGCACATCCCCATCCAAAAAGGCTGGTCTGTCTCTGCTGGCCAAAGCTTCCCAGGAAGATGGACATCTGCCTCCCCCTTCTCATAAGGAGGAACAGCCTTGCCTCAGGCATTACTGTACCTCTTACACAATCTGCTGTAACTTACAGGCAAAAATTAATTCAGAAACAGCCAAATTAACTGTGTACACAGACAATGTGAAGTCTTGTTTCCAGTTAGAAAGCCCAGTATCAGCTGCCCAACTACATTATTTTCTTCTGTAACTCTGATACAGATGTTTTGAATTGCTCCATCTCCTTAAACACTCAAATACTTCACAAGTAGTTGAATTGTGGATATGAGTCATCTAATTTCCTTTTCCAGTAAGGGTCACTATTGGAAAATTGGCATACCAAGGCTAAGTAATCACATTACCAATGAAAATAATAACAAGTTCTGTCCTGGTGAATCAGTGCTCTGCTTTTTGCACAGTTTCTTAAAATAATACTACATACAGCAGAATGAAAAGGGGAAACCAACTAAATTAACCTCACTACTCACAATCCACCTTTGAAACCAGCGTAAAGCAGGGGAAAACTCAGTACTCCAATCAAAATGGGGGGAAAAAAATCCTGAAACACCTTCCAGTAGTAAACCTTTGCCACAACACATTCACTAGCAGCAGAAATTGGAGAAATCACTTATGGTCAAGGAAAAATGGTGACAAATTTATCAAGTTCAGCAGTATGAAACCTGTGTCTATACCCTGACCTAAAAGCTCCACATGATCTTTAAGGACTGATCAACAATGTAAAGGGCCTGAATCTGAGTTAACCCTGACTTTTATACCTTTCCTAGAATGCTTACATTTGCTTCCAAATGCAGCATTCTGGGAAGCAAAATACCTTCAAATACTTAGAAGTGCATTATTAACACACTCCAATTGAGTGCAATTTATTGTCTTTAAAATGTACACCAAAGATTACAGAGTATGGACCACTTGCAATGTGAAATACACTTAAAAGGATTGCCCAAAATGCACACCTGCCTCAACAGCACCTGATACTCAATATAAATACTGAAAAACATTAATATCAGAGGATGATACTAAAAAGAAACCTACTGAAAACTGGGGCTTTGCTTGCACTCCTGCAGAAAACCTCAGAATAAACACAGCAAAAAAGCAAAAGTACAAGCAAACTAGAAATTGCTCAGCCAAGCAGGACAACAAAGAACAAACATTCCACCAGCAGCCCTTCCCTAACCCTAACCCTGTCCTTAGAATTATGGTGTAATCGTGGCAGGATTTCCAAGCAGGGAGAAGAAACACCCAGACCACAGAGTCCAGTGGCAAGTCCACAGGTAGTCTGTAACTCGCCCTCAGAATGGGGAAGTTCTCTTAAAAAGACAGAATTTGTGAGCAGTGTGCCAGGGTGGTAACTCTATCTAGAAATCAGCCTGATGCAAGAATGGGGAACTAAACACTTTCTGACCCATAATGCCAGGAAATCATCACCTCCTTCTCAAAGGCAGTGTCAAAGGTAATATTTGCAACTCCTGAGAAAGAACAGGGCACTAAAGGAAGTTGCCCTTTTTGCTTCCTGTCATGTTACAAACTGTTCAAAGAGAATGCTCATCTTGTTGTAGATACAAAGAAATATTCTGACATCAGCCCTTCTCTCCACACAGTGAAGAATTAACCTAACATAGTCATCAAGAAACAAGGCAAAACCTGCCTTTAAAAAAAAAAAATTGGCACAGAGAGAGGGTGGAGTAGACCTTGCAGGCAAGGAAGCATGACAACTCTTCCAGAAGGAGTTCAGCTTACTACTTGGTTAAAAAAGCATAGAAACCTCAACATACACAACACAAAACTCCAGGCACTGTCTGTAGCTAAACAAAAATCTACTTGGTGTCCCACTGGCTGCAGTCACAGACGGTGCCACTCACTACAATCCAGTATTGAAACACCCTAAATGGGACAGCTCAGACATAAGTCATTTTGGAAAGTTCTGAGATGTGGTTTTTCTCCAGAGTCATATCCAGGTGGCTTTTCAATGACAGTATTCCTGTGAGTAATACCACCTTTCTAATAAAATGCCTAACAAGAAGGTAAGTTTGATGTCAAGTCTAGGCCTTTGCACAACACTAATTTTTCAAAGCTGTAATGTAATTGAAAAGGAAGTCACTCATCTTCTCAAGGTGAGACATCCACAGTTCTCTTTTTAAACATTCCACAGCTGAAAACAAAGATAATTAAAACAATTTAACTGCTCCTTCCTAAACGCTTTTTTCTGTCATTCACAAAGAGCAAGCCCTGACTTCAAGATAAGGCTCATGCCTGCTGTACTGGAACCACACATCTGAAGACAGACGATCAGCCTAGCTGAGAAGGGGCATCCCTCCTCCAAGAGATTTGTTACATTAAATCCTCCTCCTTGAAGAGACATCACCAAAGAGACCACGGCTCCAAGACATGCAAGTACCCCATTCACACCACCATGGCAGTGCCCCTTCCTCCCCCGCAGGTGCAGACACACAGCGCGGGGGCTCAGCCCGGCTGTGCCGCGGAGGGCGCCGGCCCCGACCCCCGCCCGCCGCTCCCGGGGATGCGGCTCGCACGGCCCCGCTCGCAGCCGGTACTGAACCCGCTCCGCCGGAGGTCCCGGGAAGGCCGGGCGGGTTCCCCCTGCAGCTGTCGGGGTCCCCCCGGGGCTGTCGGGTCCCTTCCCGAAGCCCCGAGCCCCGCCGCTTACCCCATGCTCGCCGCCGCTCGCTCCGCGCCCGCCGCCCGGCCCCGCGCACGTCACGGCGCCCGCACCGCCCCTTAAAGGGGAGCCCCAGCGCCGCTGCCGCGCTCCCGATCGCCAAACCTACGCAGAAACATCCATCAGCCAGAGCTCAGCGTCACTTCCAGCACAGGAAGGACTCGGAAGGGTTGGAGCGAGTCCAGGGTTGTTGGTAAGATGTGCGCGATGTTGATAAGAGAGCTGCAGCACCACCCCTGAGGAGACAGGCTGGGAGAGCTGGGGCTGTTCAGCCTGGAGAAGAGAAGCTTGTGGGGATACCCCCCAGCACTTCCCAGTGTCCGTAGGAGATACAGGGAACCGGAGAGGGGCTCTTTGTCAGGAACTGGACTGACAGGACACAGAGTAAATGGGTACAAACTGAAAGAGAGGAAATTCAGATTGGCTATTAGGAAGAAAGGTTTTACTATGAGGATGGTGATGCACTAGAACAGGTTTCCAGTGGAAGCTGTGGGTGTCCCAATCCTGGCAGTGTTCAAGGCCAGGCTGGATGGGCCTTCAGTAAGTGGGACCTGTGTCCCTGGCCATGGCAGAGGGAGGCTGGGAATAGATCATCCTTAATGGCCATTCCAACCCTGTAACATTCTGTGATTAATCCCTGTCCTCTCTTCATCATCTTCTGTGAAAAACTGACACATTTTTACAGCAGGACTCCTGTCATCACCAATATAGGCTTAAAGGAATTCTTTCCAAGACTGAAAGAGATGGAGAAATATTGATAGAAACTAACGCAAAAGATGCTAGAACACCAAGGAGACACTTCAAACATAAAGCAGATTTTCTTCCAGAGCCACTATGGATGTTCTAAGAGCACAAAGCACAGAGAAATGGCCAAAAACTAAAACAGAGGAGATTCCACCTCATTGTGAGGAAGAACTTCTTTATGTTAAGAATGGCAGAGTACTGGAAGAGGCTCCCCACAGAGTGAGTGGGGTCTCCTCTCTGGAGACATTCAAGTCACACCTGGACACATTCCTGTGTCAGCTGCTCCAGGTGACCCTGCCTTGGCAGGAGGGTTGGACTGGATCTCCAGAGGTCCCTTCCAACCCCAGCTGTTCTGTGACTCTGTGCTAATGCTTCAAACTCCTGTTCAGCAGGGAGGATGCAGATTATTATATACAGAGACTGTTATGGTCTCAATAGCAACACCCAGCTTCTTCCTCATGTCTCTCCTCCTTCCAACACACACACAGATTTTGAGTGTTCCAAACTCTTAACACACAAATTAGTATTTCTATTTTTGTATTCTAGCAGCACAGAATCATGGAACTGTTTAGGCTGGAAAAGATCTTTAAGATCGCTGAGTCCAACTGTTAAGCCAACACTGCCATGTCCTGATAACACAATGAAGAACTTCTACACAAATCCCATTTTAAAAGCTTGCATGGCTTACCTGGGGCCAGAAAAGTCTAAATCAGGATCCTGAAAAATGTCCGAGTCAGAGATCCTGTAACAAGAGAATTCATCTCAAAAAAATGGAATTCATTACTTATTAAAGTTACCGAGCCAAGTTTCAAGTGCTTATGAAAGGTAAGGTACACTAAAAGGAGAGATTCTTTTGGTTGCCTGTGGTGCTAAAAGTATGGATTTGAAAATAGCCTGACAGCGCTGTTCCAAGGCAGTTTTGCAAAATCCAAAACCAAACAGACCATACATAGATTCAGAGCAGCTGTGGATAAATGCATTTACTGCATTAGCCCTAAGTAACTAAAGTTAGTCAGTGATTAACAACAAAAATCAACAAATACAGCTTTTTACTAAGCTCACCTTCACCATTAACCAAGCTTAGTTTCACCCAGATATGCTCTGACAGGCATCCCTGCTTTGGGGAGTGAGGAGCAAGCACAGCAATTTGTCCACCAAGTGGGGCCATAGTCTCATCCTCTACACAGAGAAAAGCAAACACCAATTTTATGAGGGTTTCTGTTACCTTCAGTCAAACTGAACCAACGGCAGAACAGAAGTGTGACATTTCAGTGTCAGTCCCTCCTCCACCTGGCTAAGGATCTCTGACAGTCTTTGCTCCACACTACCACTGCATATCATGGTGGCCTCCAAGGAGCAGATCTGTACTTTGAACAAGTCCTCTTATGCCTGAGTAAAGGGGAGTGATGCTTGCTTTCCCTGCAGGGAGGTGGCTGCTCTTCTGTGCTTCACAGAGACAACACCGAGCTCAGGCCAGTGCTTCACCCCAGACACCCTTCAGTGGTTAAGCCCTGCCTGAGCCAGATAAGCAAGTGGCTCAGCTCAAGTTTGCACTCAACCAGCCTCATTCATTCTCCACAGCAAGCCTGGCAATTTTCCACATCATCCACTCTGTGACTACAGTAATAACTCCACAATACGTGGTTTTAGAGTGTGTCCTCTCTGCTCCTTTGGGATGCCTTTCACTTGGTAACATTCTCCATCTGGAGCAGGTACCAGTGGTACCTATCTGGTGTCCTTGAGTATCCTGAAGTGTGAAGTTAAGCTTTCAATAACAAGGACTTTCCACGTGATATAGCAATGCTGACAATGACAATTATTTTAACAAGCATCAATGCATATTGTATCAGGCCTTGAAGCCCTCCCACAAAGGTAAAAAAAAAGCATATTAAAGCTTCATCCCAACCAGTTGGTGGATGCCAGTTTCCTCATTTTCTCTGCGATCTTCTTTACAGTTTCCAGAGGGTCTTCTGCATCAGGAGACCTTCAGAAAAATTACACAGAGTATAAGTATTTGAAAATTATTAAGACACACATCAGTTCATGCATTATTTTATCCAGCTCATTGTTCCCTTTGTACAAGTAACAAGCATTAACGTTGACCCCCAATAGAGCCTGATAGAGATCTAGAACAGAAAGGTCCTTTAGGAAGATTTAACCATTAAACAGTGTGGTTTTGTCATTTGATGACAGAATTGTAATGTGTTGTACACATTCAGTTTGCCTCATAACTTTTGTTAAGCTGATTGCACTGGAATTTTTGTTCATCAAATTTTAGGAATACATTAAAGAAGCAGTATCGATCCAGACAAGATCCACAGCAGAAATAGGACAGGATTGTGCAAGTTGTACCTCACCAAAATAATCAGTATATGCCTGACAATCCTCATCCAGAACTGAGAAGAGTTACAAACCAATAGTTAGTAAGTGGAATAATCATACAAATTCTTTTTCTCATCCTGACAAGATCACCTCAGTTAACATTTAAACATACTGAAAGTACTTGGGTCAGGTCTTACAAACCAAGTATTTCCTTTTGTGTATAGCAAAGGCAAATACTTACTTCTTACACAGAGAGTAGCTCATCTTCACTAAGCACCTCTATCCAAATGTTCACACAGACACAAGCACTAAACTGCATGAAAATATGAGATGCTGGTATTACTTTCTTCACTATATCTGAGAGTAGCTACCAAATTACTGTAAAGACTCAAAGAGCAACATGAGTTGCCAAAATGTTTAAAAATACCAAAAGGCCCTAAAATCAGTTAGAATAAAATGTTTGATTTTCCTAGAGATTTGCCTTGATGGAAAAGATGCAACACCACTGCATTCACTGTAGGTTTGGACTTCCCTGAGACTTGGTTGTTTGTACCTGTTGTTTTGTTTACTTCACAGAAAATCCTAATCCTGATAATCCATTGCAGAAAACAGATGTCATACAACAGATTCTTAGAACTAAAATCAGTCCAGCAGCATTCCCACTGCAAGCATCACCTGGTGCAGCCGC
The DNA here is from genome assembly GCF_017590055.1 of Onychostruthus taczanowskii. Taxonomy (NCBI): domain Eukaryota; kingdom Metazoa; phylum Chordata; class Aves; order Passeriformes; family Passeridae; genus Onychostruthus; species Onychostruthus taczanowskii. The sequence goes on along the minus strand of NW_024506993.1, from coordinate 17,128,155 downwards.
AGTGGTAATCAATGGGGATGTTCATGTACCAGGATGGCTCCCTTAGGGAACATCCCAAACTTTTCAGAACTGCATTGGGCTGACACATTCCTCAAGACACTGGCTGTTTTCTCTGTCCTTGCCCTCCCAAGCCTGAGTAACTGCACAGTAAGAATAGCACATTAAAAGCTTTTAACTGCCACAAAAAAACTTCTCAAAGCTTAAGCAAAATCATTTCCCAACAAGGGTATCACTTCATTTTTCAGTGACAAATGCTGCAGTCAGCTGGTTTCTATTCATCATTTTCCTTCCTATCACATATCGCGTTAACACGACATACCCTGGTATCTTGTTCCTAAACCACACTCCATCCAAAGAGCTCAAATTCCTTCAGGTGTAGTTGTTCAGAGAAAGCAAAAAAAAAAAAAAAAAAAGGCAAAGACAATATTTAAACTGACTTTAACATCTGAAAATTCAGCCTTCACTCTCGGGCATCAAGAAATATCTTAATACTGTTGCCTGGAATAAAACACAAAACTTTTCCAAACAGTGCTAAAATGATAATATGAACACAAGTCTTTAATTGACAGCCTTGATGGTGCACAGTATGGTGATATGCACACACAATACAGTATTTCTACAATTTTTCTAAGGTTGATTAGTATACCTATCAAATATTGTCCAGTAAGAAGAGCAGTTGGTTAGGTAATTTCCCCCTGGGTTCTGCCCCACTGGAGCCCCCACCAATCTTTTTTAGCCTACACTTTACTGTGTCTACAATATAAGCTGCAAAATGAAGTGTCCTTGCTAGACTAAAGGCAAGACTAAACAGAATTTCAAGAATGTATTAGTAAGGGCTTGGTAAACTATGAAGGAGGACAGGAAAAGTATTAGAAGTGAGAGCTTTGTATTAACAGCTTACAATGTTACAAATACATGAAAAAATATAAAAAAAAGCTAAAAATATTTAGGCATCACAGCCAACAATAAAAAGAAAAACAAAAATCTTTCAAGGGTTTAAATATGGAGGTTCATTAAATAGAAACAGAGAAGAACTTCTGTACCCATAGCACAGTACTTTTTACAGCTTTACATGTGCTTACACATGGTCTTCTTTATTCTGCAGACACCTAATACCCTTCTTCCTCTACCCCAACAAGGAAATGACAGGTAGCTAAACCAATTCCAAAATACTTTGTGAGATTACACAGCAAGGCAACCAAAAAAATTCCTCCCTTCATCTCACAATTGTACTACTGCAGCACAAGCAAATAACAAGGAAAACCAAAGGCCTAGGCCAGTTCTCAGGTGGCTGAGCTGAGCCAACAAGGGCCCAGCACACGAAAGAAGAATTTGGTGCTTCTGCTTTGTTCCTCTCTTCCTCCATCAGCTGTGGCATCCATGAGACCCTTCCTCAACTGACTGAATTCTCCAGCCCATCAAATGATGGTACTTTTTTCCCCAGCCAGTCTTCTGCTAGTTTAATTATTTGAATCACCTGAGAACAGGTACAGTCCACACCCAACCCAACACAATCCAGTTACTGAGGGGTTCCTCCTATCCTGCAGGGCATCAGCATGATGATTTCACACCATCAGTACCACACAAAACCTTTAAAGACTGACCAAGTTCCAGCTCAAGAGCAGAGCTGCCACTCTTCGCACCCAGTCCCCAATCACTGCAATAAGTACTAACTTCCACCCCAATATATTCAAGAGCAACTGGCATACTGTTACAGCTATAGCACCTTTGTGGTGAGTCAGCTTAAAGACTCCTTTTTCTGGTGCTCATACCTTGAAGTACTTACAGATAAAACTCTGACCGTGTCAGCCACACTGATTTCAGCTCAGCCCCCGAACAGAACAAACTGTGATCCTGGATTACTCTGACCAAATCAAATGTCTTTTTGCATATCACAAGCAACTTTTCTGCACACGTCTGTGCAGAATTGGATCTCTCTGATCAAGTGATACCACTGATATAAAATATAAAGAGTGCTTCTCCTTCTCTGAGACCTCACCAGCTAAGTTCTGTGATTACATCCGCTCTTTCTAATTACAAAGTTGGGGAAGACCACACAGTCCATCCTCTAAGCACAATAACAAATTAGCAACAGATAGGGCTGCTGAAAAAAAAAAAAACAACCAATAATAGCATTTGATGTATGAACTCAATCACTAAACAAGCTTACATAAGTATGCTGTTTATGTGATATCATCACTGAACACCTCAGTGTTTCTATTGTCTTCCAGTAAAAGTGCAGAATTTACTGTGTCGGGGGTGAAAAGGTGAAGGTTTTTGATTAGATGCTTCAAGAATAACCTGCAGCCACTTTAGTACATCATTACCTTACCTTAGTTACCAACATCCCCTATTATCAGGCCACTGCTGGCCGACACCACGGCTCAACACAAATTCACCGAACTTGAGCAGAACTTTTCCCTCAGCAGGACTTTCCCCAAATTCCGCGCCAAAACCGCTGTGCACGTGTGGGCACCTCCCGCCGCCGCCGGGAGGCTCTAACGTGTCCCTAAAACCACGGTTCCAAGTGTCCCCAACACCACGGCTCCAACGTGTCCCTAAAACCACAGCTCCAACGTGTCCCCAACATCACGGCTCCAACGTGTCCCTAAAACCACGGTTCCTCAGTCCCCAACGCCACGGCTCCGCAACCCCCACCGCCACGGTTCCACGTGTCCCCAACACCGCGGTTCCCCAGCTCCCAAAACCACGGTTCCACGTGTCCCCAACACAGCGGTTCCCACAGCTCCCTCCCAAAACCACGGTTCCACGTGTCCCCAACACCACGGTTCCCCAGCTCCCAAAACCACGCGTCCCTCAGTCCCCGCCCCGGCACGGGCGGCAGAGCTGAGGGGGCTGAGCTCGCAGCCTGGGGCTCCTCACGCCGGGGGCTGCGGCCAGGCCTCGCGGCGGGATGTGATCACCGCCTCGGAAAGCGACGCCGGAGCCTCCCAACCCCCCCGGAGCACCGGGGCCTCGCCGCTCCCCGCTCCCGCACCTTCCCGCGCTCACCGGCCGCCGGCAGCAGGAGCAGGAGGAAGCAGAGGCCCAGCACGCCCCGACACAGCGGCAGGAGGGCGGCCGCGCCCCGGGGTGTGCAGGGAGGGGGCGGCCCGAGGGAAGCGGCAGAGGCTGCGGGCGGGACGGGGCGGGGCGGCCCCGGCTCGGGAGAGCGCTGAGGCGGTCCCCGGCCCCCGATCTCGGTTCCCCATTCCCCACTACCTGATCGCTGTGCCCCGTTCCCCGTGTGCGGCTCCCGTTACCCAACGCGGCTGCTGCAGCACCAACTGAAGGCTTCTTTCTCCCTAAGGGGACACCTTACCGCAGTATCACAGAACCATTTAGGTTGGAAAAGACCTCTGAAATCATCGAGTCCAACCTGTGATTGACCACCACCATGTCAATCACACTGTCAAAACCAGGTTAGAAGCTGTTGTAAAATAGTTAATAATTGTTATGCATGTACTGTTAAAAAGTTTGGTTACTATATCCTTAAAGGGTAGGTATAAGAAATACGGTACGCTGAGTACCGTATTACACCTAAGTAAAGTGCACCACCCCCAAGCAAAGCGAGCCAGCCTGGACAAATTAAGGATCCCAACAGAAACTAATCCAAAAGAACAAAAAACTGTATAAAAAGGGAGCTTCCGAGCCGGTGGGATCATATGCCGCTCCACCTGGAACATCGGGAACATCTCTGCTCAAGAAAGGAAGAAGATCCAGCGCTGGCTCTGAAGCATCCTCGCTTCTCAGGAACACTACTGCTCGACCCTTGGGCCCTCCAAGCTCTAGGCCTTGTAAAAAAAGCTGAAATCACTTTAGCTCCAGGAGTGTGTTCCCATTTATAACAAGACCATGGCACCAAGTGCCACATCCAAGCTTGCCAAGGTGTTTGTTCCCTGAATGAATCACTTCTGTCAGCATCTAGCTAATGGAGTTATGTCATGCCCCAGCCTTGGAAGGCCAAGCAAAATACAGAAAGGCTGGTGAGAAAATCCCAAGCACCAGAGTTTGGCTTGGAAGGTGGTTTAGAGTGCCTGGGAACACTCTAAAGGCAGGAGCTGAAGGAAGCAGTCACTCCCAGCAGTGTCACACGCCTAGTATTGTAGGACTTCTGGGAAGTTCAGGTTTCTATCCTATCCTGAATTGCATTTCAGACCTGAATTCTTCAAGGCTGGATTTCACATTCTTTTTCCCTATTCTGGTTGTACCTGAGCCATTGTCTTGTTGTTGTCCACGCAGGTTCCTTAGTGGAATCTGATGTTGATGAAACGTTCTGGCTGCTGGGGCACTCCACCTGAGCCTATAGCCTGGTCTGCCTTCCCCTAGGGAGTGCTCCTGCCTCTGGATCAACAGTGCTACAGCACTGTTGCTAAAGAACACCAGGACTGATAAAGCAGCCCTCTTCTCAGTAAGTTTCTGAGGGTAAATGGCCTCTGCTCTATACTTCCCTCTGGTTGCCTTTTTTTCTTCACAAGACATCCTCACAGGCCTTCTAGAAGGTGTCTCAAGGAGAGGTTTCAGTCTCCCCTACCTTACCTGCTTCCTAGCATATTGCAGAATCTCTCACTCACAGGAGAGGAAGCTCAGGTGTGTTAGATGACTTGGAAGCACTGGCAGAGGTAAATGGTCAGCAAACCAGAGGCTGGTGCAGGCCTCTTCCACACAGAATCCCTTGTTTGTTTCAGGTAAATTCTTCAGTCTGTTTGCACCCAGTTGAAGAGCCAGGACAGTTTCTTGACCATGTCTTAGATAATAGGTGTAGTGTATGCCTAAGTCTTGGGTAGATCCAGACTTGTGGCTAGGAGGAAGATTTGCCAAGTTCGAGATTTCCCAAAGTGTTTTGTAGGAAAAGGCTATTTCTTGAGCTCCACCAATGCTATAACCAAATGCCTGTGTGAATTGTGGATTGTTTTCTGTACCTGACCTGAAGATTGTATGTGAGTTCAAGAACTGTATCAAGTAGATTGTTGTAATATTTGCACACAAGTAAATATTGACAGAAGTGAAGAAATTCTGTTGCTTTCCAGAAGTGAATTGTTCACTGAGTCTACATCTCCACTGTGCCCAGTGTCTGGTGCTAAGAAGGAAAAAGTGACTGAATTGTGTGGTGCTGTGATTTCCCCACACCTTAGGAAAGTGAAAGACTGCAAAGTTATTGTTTCTCAGGCAGAAACCTTTACATTTAAATGAGTCTCCTGTAAGAGGCCTGGGTTTAATAGCAAGGAGAAGGTGCACAAGGTCAAACTTCAGGACATAGAGCGTTTTGTCCCCAGTGGCTTAGTGTAATGGTCCTGTGGCCAGATACTTTTGTGAGGCCTGAGAGAGCCTCCCAGTGCACTTTATTGTGCTGGTAAGTGGGGTCAGGGCCAGAACTGGGGCACAGTGCACAGCAGGTCCTGCAGCAGCATCTGAGCTGCCTGTGGGGATTCTGGGGCCAACGCTGCAGGCTGGAGCAGTCTTGGATCAATACAGGCCCAGGGATGCTGGAGCCTCTGACATTTTCTGGATCTTGGGAGACACAAGAGGACCCTGATGGTAGCTGGCTGGTGGTGCTGGGGCTGCTGGAGTTGGGTGCCAGCGAGCTGTGGGGGTGGTGAGGCCCTGGCACAAGTTACCCAGAGAAGCCATGACTGCTCCATCCCTGGAAGTGTTCAAGGCCAGACTGGAAGTGGTTTGGAGCAACCTGGTCTCGTGGGACCTGTCCCTGCCCATAGCAGGGAGGTGGAATTGGATTATTTTTCAGTTCCTTACAACCCAAATCATTCTGTGAATCTGTGTTTCTATCTTGAAAGTGTCAGATGCTCCAGTCCATGCTCCCTGGGCCCTTGTGGATCCAAGACTGCTGCCATTTGCAAAGCTGGACCCAGGATCCCCACAGCCAGCCTGGACACTGCCACAGGACCTGTTGTGGACCGTCCCCCAGTACTGGCCCTGATCCCACTCCACAGGCACAATGAAGCGCACTGAGAGGCCCACGCTCATGTGTCGGTTTCCTCCTCCTCATCTCTCCAAGGGCAGCGTGCAGGGTCTGGCCCAGAGTGTCGTTGTCTCCCTAGGTGTCGGCAGCACCTGCCCTGGCCGCCTCCGCGCGGGCTGGCCTTGGCCGCTTGCCCCACCTCCACGGCCGAGAGTTTCGCGTCTCGGCGACCCCGACCTTGCTCGGGTTCCTCCACAGAAGTTCACACAAGCACTGGGGGGTTTCTGCCACCGGTCCTTCCCCGGGGCAGGGCACCGCGGCCCGGCCCTGCCCGAGCGCTGAGAGAGTCCCTCCCGTCTCCCGGCAACGCGTCCCGCCCGCCCGCCATGGCCCTCGCGGGTCGCCGTAGCGGCGGCGGCGGCGGCGCGGCCGGGCCAACGGTGAGTGCGGCGGCCGCGGGCCCGGTCCCGGTCCCGGTCCCGGTCCCGGCAGCGCGGGGGCTCCCCGGGGCCGCGGGGGCGCTCGGGGCACAACCAGCTCGAGGAGTGTCGTCCGCTATGCGGGAGGCGCCCGATCGGGGAGTGGCTTCCGCGCCTCACGGGTTATAGGCAGGTGTAGGGGGTTCTCGGCTTTGGGGTGTTCGTGAGCATGGAGAGTCCTTCGGGGTTTGGGGGTGTCTGTGGCTGCAGGGAGTGCCGCCCGGCTCGGGGGCTGGCTCTGGGTTATGGGGCGCCGCTGGGCTGCGGGGTGAGTCCGGTTCCTGGGTGTGAGCGCGGCAGTGCTGCCCGGTGGTTGTGGGCTGGGGGTGCCGGCAGGTTGGGGTGCCGCGGGACCCACGCCCGGGCTGAGGGCAGGGCAGTTTTGTGATCCGTGTCGGGCTGTGCTGTTTCCCTTTGCCTGCTGCGAGGCTCAGGGCTGGGCCGGCAGCTGCCAGACAAAGTTGTGTTGGCCGGCCTGGCTTCTCGGCCTCCTCGCCTGCCTCCAGTCGCCTCCACTCCAGCTCTGGCTGCTCCTGTGTTGTGTGTTCTGCCCTGCTGCTGGAAGCTGCTTGATTTTGCCGAGAGAAGGGAGTTCAGCCCGGGGCCAGGCTCTGAGCAGGGCGTCTTGGCTTCTCCGCACATGGGGCAGATGTGTGTCGCTCTGCCCTTTCTCAGACCTGTTGAAAGCAACATCTGCTCCAGCTGAGCAAACACCCTGGCACTGCAGCGGTGCCAGCCCTGCATCTCATATGGTGCCAGTGTGGCGGTGCTGTGTGCTCTGCCTTGGGCATTCAGGCTGTTTCAGCAGCGCTGGTTACCAGAGTGGCTGGCTTTAGGAGAGCCATGGGCACTCCTGACTGCCCTCGGGTGTTTTAAACTTGTTCTGACAGAGGTGAAATCATGTCATGTGTCGAGTACTTTTAGGACAGTACACATTGTGCTGTCTGCTCTGCTTTGGTAGTAAACGATGAGTTTCTCATTATTGTTTTATCTCTTGTTTTGAGTTCCTGACGCATCATTCAGGGCCTTTGATCCAGGCTGGTTTTTGCTTTGTTCCCGCTGTTTTGCTCAGCAGTGCTGCAGGAGGGAGGCCAGGCAGTGTTGCTCCACTGCTGAGTGCTGGGGTGGTCCTGGGGAAAGGGATTTTAGGAAACCCTTTCCCAAGTCTAGCTGAAGCTCATGTGATTTTGTGTTGCTGTGGCACTAGTGTCACTTGGCACTCCTTTTCTGGAGTCACTAACTTTTCTTGGGTTCACCTTAGTTTCTGCTCTGCATGAGATTGCCAACAAGCCTTTGCTCCTGTTGCATCTTCCTGTTGCTCTGTGTGTCATAAAGTGCTTTGACAGATGGGTGACCAGGGAGAGTCTTCCAGTGAGGGTTGGCTATTGGGGCAGTTGGAAGCAGGAGAGGGGTATAGCCTAACATTTGGAAGCTGGATGGAACCAGCCACTTGAATGTATTCTTTTTGTTGTGGCACATGTCAGCTCTGATAGCATTGTAGTGATACCAGGAAGGTTCCTGAATGTGTAGTCTCGTGGTAGATTTTCACTTCTAAACACTATTGTATATTACCTGTGTCTGCTTTTGTCCCCGTGACTCTGACAGCTGGGTCTTTCGCTTTGTAGTCAGTGATATTCTGTTGTAGTCCGGTCCATCTGCATTTGTCTCATTCCTTTTTCCTCTCTCTTTGCTTTGGGTAGTGGAATAATCTAAACACCTGCTAAACAGAAGATTAACCAGGCGCATGTTGCTGTCCTAAAGAATACAGGGCGGGAGAGAAAGGCAGAAGTGTTTGTCAGGACGTGAGCAGCAGCGCGGCGCGGTTCCCAGTCTCAGTGAAGTTTGGCAGTGGCTGTGGCCCTGTGCTGGCCCAGTGCTTCTGGCCCAGGCTTGCTGTGAAGGTTGCCTGTGTTTCTGGCTTGGATGTGCCTGTGCCTTTGTTTGGAGTGGGGTTTGTGTGGCTGTCTGGAGTGTGGCTTAATGGTTTGTCTGCTTTGGGAAGGGTTTGAGCTGTTGGACAACAGTGGGACTGAGAGCAGGGTCAGCAGTTAGTTGGTTTGGGGCTCTTGTGCAATGTCATTAGGACATAGAAGGACTGCAGCTATTTTTTGGCTTATCCCTGTTGTTTAATTCAGGTAAACCAACCTCCAAGAAAGGGAGAAGTCTAAAGACAGCATCCTCCCCAGAAGGTTTTGTTCTAGGCATCTGCCCATCTTATGTCTGCTCTGGAAGTGGTGCCTGTGAAGAATGACGTCGAGAGGTGCTGGGACTGCTTTCTCAAGGAAGAATTACAGGCTGAGCACTGAGCCAGAGAAGTCCAAGGTCACAGGTAGGGTCCTGTACATGCCTTGTGAAAACAGGAGCACTGTGGATCCAGGGAGCATCCCTTGCCTTGCTTGAGATCAGCTGCCTTCCAATTGCAGTCACCATGGCAGTGTGAGGTGTAGGGGGGCTGAAACTGAGTAAATCCTCAAAGTGAGATGAGATTTTGGATGGGACATTCCTGCAGTACTAATGACTCCAGAAACTCAGGTCACAGCCTGAAGCACACAGCCCTTCCTCATAAGGCTGGATAATGTTTTGTTGTCTGCTTGCCATCTGATTTAGGGAATTTTCCTTCCAGGATGAACAGCTTGTCAAATTCTCAAATGAATCCTTTTCTGGGAAATTCTGCTACCTGCCAGGCAGTCTGATTTTTTTTTTTTTTTTTTTTTTTTTTTTTTTTTTTGGCATCACCAATCCAGCACAAGTGTGCTTTTGAGACCACAAATCTGGCATTTGAGGGCACTGTTGCACTCAGAAGCAAGGAATGCTGCATCAGTGTGACACTAAGGGTTGTTTAGTGAAGGTGAGGCACACATCATTAAAGAGGGTTCTGGGTTACACGAGGTGAGCTGCTCCTGCAGCCTTTCCATCTCAGCATCTTTTATGTGGTTAAAAGACATCCTGAATATGAATAGGACATCAGGAATTGCAGTAGTGTTAAGATTTTTATTTTTTTTAATTAAATTGGATTCCTGTTTTCAGCTTTTGGAGTTACTTTAGCACAGCAGGAAGTAGCACAGCAGGATTCCTGAAGATGCACTTCCACCTGTGTGTAGCGATTTATAGGCTCCCAGTTGCTATGGCAGAGCAGCTCAAATTGGAAAGAGTCTTTTTTGGGGAGATGCACCCAATAATGCTGGACTCTGGTTCTGCTAGTGAGGACAGTAGGGTGATGAATGACTGCTGCAGCTGCATTTTCCATTGTGTTGATCAACAAACATGAACATAATTTACCCATAGTTATGAGCTTCTTGCTTGTGTATGAAATGCATGTTTGAGTTTACCCCAGACTCTCTAAGCTTATTTCCTTTCTGTTTCTCCCAAGGGATTGTGAACAGCAGGCTGCTGAATGATTATCTGCATCGAGTCTTTACCAGTGCTGATGGGAACCAGCCTGCAGCTGCTTACAGGTATCAGACTTCTCAGTGCCCAGGTGGCAAGCGATGCCACCTCCAGATAAACAGCACTGTGTGAAAGGAAAGATCCTTTAGTGCCACACAGTGATCTTTGTTAAAAACACAGCAGCTCCATGTTACAGAAACAGCTCTGAGGTCTGCTCTTCTAGTGGCTTTTTCAAACTGCAGGGCTTGTGAGGAAGGACTCTTTTTTGCATGAAAAATACCATATTCCAGCACACTAGGGAATATTTTTGAAATAAGTAGGCATTCACCTCATTGTTCCTGTTCCCCCTTTGCTTGTCAGGAAGTGCAAAATGCACATGTGCAGGAATTAAAAATAGTGTTCTGTAACCTAAAGGCAAGACTGTTACTGATCCATGCAATACCATACATTTTCCCCGCTGTGGAACTGCTGGTACTTTTATTAAGAGTCACCAAAGGAAGAGAAACACAAAATTCCTGTTTAGTGACTGCTTTTTTCCTATTTATTTTCAGTTCTCCTTCACCTTTTAGTCCCAGAAACTTGTAGTGTTGGATGAAAAGAATTGCATCTCTTTTGCCAGAGGCAAGTCAGACAGGTTCAGGGCAGGTAGGAGTGTGGCAGAGTGAGGCAGGGCTGTGGCTCCTGCTGGTTGGCAGTGCTGCAGCATGGCTGGGGTCACATTCCACGGGCTATACTTAGGACTGCCAGCTCCAACGTGAGCTCAGAGCTGCTATAAATAGTTCTTGGCCCTCTGGCTCTTGGTGAGCTGGGGTGATGGTGCGGGGGAGGCAAAGTGGGTCATGTTACTTTACCACAAGCTCTGCTGCCAGAAAGCCTTGGAACACTCCATCTGCCTGAGCATTTTGGGTTTCAGTATTTCTGATTTCTTTGTCTGGTGATTAATGACTTGAATGCACAGAACTGATAGTTTGTTGGACTGGTCTCTCTTTTTTCCTGCCTTCCACCCTTTTTCCCTGGTTGTGGCTACTTGGTAGAAAGCCCAATAGCAATCAAAGAGGTCTTGGAAATAACATTTGCCATATGAGAACAACTTTTATGGTATGACATCTTGCCTTCAGAGGCCTGAATTCTTTATAGAGGAGCTCACTGCAGACATCTCTCTGCCTGTCTCATGCTCTTCCACTCTCCTTCCACAACTCCTCCTTCATGCCAGTGCTGATTAAGCAGCTTTGCTGAAGCATCCCTTCTCAGGCCAACCAAAGCTGATTCTTTGATTTCACTTCTATGCATCTTCACTTCCATCAGGCTTTCACAATGCCTCTCACCATTAGGGTGAGAGGGAAATCCCTAGTCCTGAAGAAGTGAAAAGTTGTTTCCCAGATGGCTTTGGAAGTGGGAAGCAGGGATAGCGACAGCTAGTGGTTCTCACAGTAAAAGGAGGCTCTTGTGCAAGGATCAGCTAAGTAAACTATCCTTGAAAGGAGAGAACCAAGGAAGGGCAGTAAGTTGTCTAGAACAGTGGCCCAAAGGGGATGCATGAGAGAATTTTCAGTATAAAAACAAAATGGTTTAACTGTTTTCACAGAGAGAGGATGCTGGACTAGCCTGACCTTTGTCTGAACTGCTGCAGCTGCTGCTGTGGTCCTCTCTCTTCTTTTGTATTGCAAAATACTTTGGGGAAAAAACGAATCCTGACTTAGGCCATTTTTGTGTGATGCTGACTGCAGCAAAGTCATGTCCACAGTTATTGGTAGTACAGCTGGTTTCTTGCTGCCTTGTACCACGTTTTCTTACTGCCACAAACCACTCCTGAGCAGACTGAAGACTGTAAGATTCTTTGTTAACTACTTTGCTTGTTTGTGCTGTGTTTGGTCCTTCTTTCATTCATTGTCCCAACACAATGGGCAACAAATTCCTTAGATTCGTGACATGAAACAGATCGACAGAACTTCATGTCTCACGTCTCAACACGTGTCTGGGCTGCAACTCTTGAAATATTGAAGACAGAGGTTTTTTTGTAAGAGCTCCTGTGTGTTTATTCCCTAGGAAGCACCTGACGTTCCAGAACCTGCAGGAGCACCTTGAGCGATTGCTGGCAGAGGAGAATGGCTCTGAAGAGAGCAGAGGTAGGAGATAATGCCTATCCAGTTTGTGCTTCTTGCTTGTGCTGCTTAATTGGGAAGGACAAGATGTATCATGAAAGGCATTTCCCTGAGTGAGTGCTGTTGTGCCTCCCTGTGCTCTAATTTATTGTCCTTTTAAATCCTGCCTGTGAGGGGCTCATCGGCCAGCCTTGCAGCAGGTTTGTTTGCAGATGAAGGCAGATTTCCAGGCTAAAATGTCTGGAAAAGCAGTTTTGGGGGTATTTTACTGATAATGATATGCAAAGCCATTGCTTTGACCAGAAGTGTGCTGTACTATTATCAGTAAGAGATGCAGAGGCTTGCTGACAATTACTACATGCTGATCTCCACTGCAGGTATTCACTTTGGGTCTCAGGCTGTACCCTGTGTTCTTTTCTCTGAATGAATCAGGATGTGGCAAGAAACAACCCTGCTCCCCTCCTAGAAAGCTGAATTTTTCTTGCTGGCTGCAATCAAAGTGTTACATGTTGGCCAAACATTTGGCACAGAATTTAGCCTTTGAATTTTGTCAAAGTAAAATTTTCAGGTGTTGTGGAAAATTTAATGTGGCCTGAATGCTGCATAGCTGAGTCACTGTGAAGACTTTATTTTAAATCTCTCTCCTTTTCTGAGTTTCTCAGGGTCTAACATAGGCAACACTATCATAATCTTCCTCCCTTGTAGCAGAATCCAGGTGCTGTTGCAGTCTGGCTAGGGGTACCCAGAGGGTGAACTGTTAAATCCTGCACAGCTGTCCCCAACAGGTTTTCTGCAACTCTTGTTTCAGATCAGGTAGCAGAGGGCCGGCTCGGTCCCTCCACTGTGGTTTTGGACCACACGAGCGGCTTTGAGGGGCTCCTGCTGGTCGATGATGACTTACTTGGGGTGAGTGTGTTGCTGGACACAGCAGAACATGGTTTTGTGGGACTAAAAGCACTTGGGGCTTCTTGGTTTGTTCTTTGTAACGGATCCCTGTCAGTGGCTTTGTAGCGTGTGTAAATGGAGTTTGCCCTGAAAGCTGCAGGATCCTGGAGGAAATGAGCTCTCCTGGGAAAAAGTCTAGCAGTACCACTGAGTGTCAGCAAGGTCTGAGTGGGACTGTGAGGAAGTGAAAGGACTACCCTGGCCCCGGGGCTCACTTGACTAGGCAGCCAGCTTTCCTGTCCCTCCCTCCAGCAGGCTGCCTCTTCCTTCCTTCTGGTCTTCTTAAAAGGCTAGAAAAAGGCTGAAGCTGAGGTTTTCCTTTCTCCTTTGTTTCCACTAATTAGCTGCTTGCTCCTTAGCTGGTGTTCCCCTGATGTTCAGTCAGCTGAAAGAATCCACTGGAATTTAACTCTTTCCTACTTCTGTAATTTCTGTGCTCCTTTCACCCCTTCACTGAGCAAGCACGTCCCCTGCTCTTGAGCTGATTCCCTCCTTAATCTATGCCTGCTTTTTAGCCTCTAACAAATCAGGATGCCCTGGTCTCCCTTTTCCCTTTAACCACCTGCTGTGGATTACTTTGGCTGTACCTAGAATTGACCCACAGAGTGGACTGGACTGGCTTGTCTGGGACTCCCTTGTTCCTGCTTTCATTTCCTCTTCATGGTCTGTCCCATGATAGCAAGATATCAAGAGACAGGATCTAACATGGTTCAGTTTCTAGGCAGCATGTTACCTGCCAATCCTGGCCTTTGGCCTGGACACCTTGGATCTGTAGTTTTGTTCTAACTTGTCCAGCATTCATGTGTCTTTCCTATATCATAATTACTTTTGTATACACTTTTGTGCCAATTCACTGGGAACCTGTCTGTCAACATGTTGTCCTTGTACTGCTGCCATGCTGGGTGCTTCACTGGGGTTTATCAAGTACAGATGAGCTGTGGGAAGGACCTGAATAATTCCCTGGGGCCAGTTGGCTCCAAGTATAGCTGCTGGGCTGGGGAAGATGTCCCTTCTTGTCCCTATACTGTCCTTGTGAATAGTGCTCCATCTGGTTTGGTTTTGAGCGCGAGGACAGAGGGAATGGGAAGGACTGAACAAGCCTCTCTTTTTGCCTGACATTAAAATATCTTTTGTTTGTTGGTCCAGGTGATTGGCCACAGTAACTTTGGGTCCATCAGGGCCACAACATGTGTGTATAAAGGTAAGGAGATAAACCAGTACTGCTTTGAGAAAAGACCCTGGGAGGAGTATATGGGGTGTTAGACAGTTGGAGAGCTCAGGAAATCTTGAATATGTTCCAAATCTTGAGCACCCTCTTCCTCAGTTCATTCACGGAACTTTTCCAGGGAATGAGAAGGATGGGGGATTGTGTGATGCCAGAGTGAAGGGGCAGGAGGGGAATCCTGGGGATGTCCTGAACCTCCTTTGTGTGCCACGTATATTTCTGTGGGAGCAGTGTCAGGTTCAGTGTCTCTAACAACAAGCCAGGGGACAAAAATTCACCTTGTGGCATCTCTTTTTCTTTCAGGGAAATGGATTTATGAGGTGCTCATCTCCTCCCAGGGACTCATGCAGATTGGCTGGTGTACTCTCAACTGCAGATTTAATCAGGAGGTAGTATAGCTACGCTGGGGGATGCTCCTCCACTGCTTTTTTGGTCAGTGTAGAGCATTGCATTGGTGCTGTGTCCTGCTGGCATTCACACCAGAAATGCCATGCACACACATAAAATGCCAGACCTGCTATTTTAAGAGTCTTTATGAGACTCTCTGGTCGGTGTCCACAGAATGGTGCTCAGTGAGAAAGGCTGTGCTGGGTGTGTTGATGTGCTCTTGCTGCACGTAGAACTGCTACATATTGACTTTCAGCTGGTATCTTCCCCAGAAACTGTGTGTGTCTGCAGTGCTGGCAGCCTGTCCCTTGGGATGGGCCTCAGCACCTGGTGCTACAGGGTTTTTTTTGCCCAGGGGAGGGTGAGATGTTGTTTCATCTGGGTGGGATGTTTGGTGCTGGAAAGGGATGTCAGCTGCAGAATTTCACTAACTTGTTACTCTGCAGTATGTGAGAGGGGAAGTGATGGACATCCCAGGGGGCTGCTTTGATAGAAATGAGAAGTGTTGGATGCCAGTACTCTTCTTCTGACCCAAAAATAAGTAGGGAGTGGTGCATTTCTCTGAACCAAAGATCACAGCCACTGGATTCATTCCTAGAGTGAGGATTTTTCCCAGGCAGAGCATGTGAGCTGTCAGCTGCTCTCCCTGTCTACTGGTCTGCCCCTTAAAGGTTCTCTTGCAATGAGAGGAATCCTCTATGCCTGGTCTGCTCTGAGTCTCCTCTTTCATGCTTTGGTGCAGGAAGGCGTTGGGGACACGCCAGATTCGTATGCCTATGATGGAAACAGGGTGCGCAAGTGGAACGTGACTACAACAAACTATGGCAAAGTGAGTAGCTGTCCCCCAGGAATGGGATGGACAGGAAGGAGCAGAAAGCAGGTGACTACTTCTGCTCACTGAATTCTGCTGGGCCTTGTGAAGTGCCCTCAAGCCTTTCTCCCTGCTTCAGTCTGTGTGCCAGCACTTGTCTGTACTTTAGGGGTGCTGGACATGCTGTCTCAGTGCTTTGTTTAGCAGCCCCAGCAGTCTGATTCCCAGCCTAGTGCTGCTGTTGATCCCTGGAAGGCTCTGGTTCCCTGTGGTACATCAGAACATGGTGCACGGTTGAAATAAATTTACATTCCTAGTGCCAGAGGGGAAAAAAAGATGCCAAACAGGCTTTAGAAGTGCCTGAAAATTATGTGAGCTGCTGGGAGAAGGAACTCTCTCTTCTTTAACCCTGAATCTCAAGGGATTGGTTGGGTTGCAGTCTTTATTGTGATGTGGCAAAACCCTGGAAATACATGTTTAACCTCTTCTCTCCCTTTCCTGCAGTCCTGGGCAGCAGGAGACATCGTCAGCTGTCTGATAGACCTTGATGAGGGCACCATTGCTTTCTGCTTGTAAGCATCTTTGCCCCATTCCCTGCTTTGTTTATGTCTGTATGTCTGTGTGTAACAGAAAGGTTACCTCATTGCTCAGCAGATTGCTGAGCCCCATTTGTGCTCTCTCCCCTTTATGTTCCTTGGTAATTCTGGCCTTTGTTTTTCTGTCTTGTGTTCAGAAACCATCTGAATGGGTTGTTTGGTCTCAGTTCAGTTCAGTCGAAAACATTTGGCAGGAAGATGTTCAAGCTACAAAATCTTCATAAAGTTTGCCAGGATTTTGGAGGGAAAGGCATCTCTTGCGGTGCTTAATGCCACACTTGGCTTTAATTAATTGCTTTTGTAGTCACTCTAGACCTTGCCTGTCCTAAATTCACAAGGAGCTGTGAAAAGGTTGATAAATCTCCAGTTTCCAGCTCCCATGCACAATGAAAATTGTTCTCTAGCCCTGGCCTGCAACAAGTCAGTTGCACATAAGAACTGTTAGATGGTTGGTGTCATCTTTTATGGAGGAGTAGATTGAAAGCATTATCCTTGATTGCCACCAACATCAAATAGATGAGGCCAAAAAATCATGTGCTTTAAAATGTCCTGCTGCTTTAGTTATCTCACAGATTTGGGTTGCCCTTGAAGCTGAGTGGGCTCTGCATGTTGTGTAGACCCCAGTGCCTTCCCAGTCTCATATGAAAATGGGAGTGACCCTGTGCTTCCCGTGGCTGTCACTCAGCAGAGCTGTGACATTTGCATGTGTGCCAGGTTAAGAATGACAGGAGGCATGACTGACTGGCGTGTCCGTGTTGGCAGGCTGATATCTGTATTGCCCAGCCTCCTGCCGTGACTAAAACCTTGTGGGTTTTCCTTCTTTCAGGAATGGCATATCTCTGGGAACTGCCTTTGATAACATCACAAGGGGTGCTGGAATGGCTTATTTCCCTGCCATCAGCCTCTCCTTCAAAGAGTCTGTTGCTTTTAACTTCGGAAGCCGTCCACTCCGATATCCTTTAGGTGTGGGGAGAGGAGGTCTGAAGGGGGAAGAGCCTGTCCTGACACCATCTTTGGAGGCTATGGAATATACACACCTGACTGCAGTTCACTTTCTGCTGTCAGCACTTGTGTGCAGAGCTGAGTCAGGGACAGAAGAGCCAAATACTTAGCTGAAGCAGAACTCCAGGACACAAACACAAGTTTCTGAAATGAGAGTTGCTTTCAGCTCTGCTGCTACAGCTGGGGGCTGCCTGCTCCCAGACACTCAGATCCTGCAAAATTCTCACTCGGCAGTTTTGGAAACCCTAATGCTGATGTGCTGCTGAGCCTTTTGGTCACTCATCTCTTTTACCTCCCAGCCATATGGGACTTCTGACATGGTATTAAGTGTTGCCTGTTGATGTGTGAATGCTGAAGCCTGGAGCTCCTGTCAGAGCAGTCCTGGCTGTGCCTGTTGATGGCTGTAGTGGGAGCTCCAGTAGGTCTTTTTAATGAAAAAAGTATTTCACACCAAGCAGAAGTGAAAGACTTTCTGCTTGCAGTATGGAGGAAGTGGAGATAAGAGCTTGTAGCTTATCATCTGTGCAGAAGGCACTATGGTTTGAACTGGAGCTGGGTACCAAGTAAAGCAGTCAGAGTCTTTTCTTTGCACAGACAAAAGAAGTCCCAAAAGAATCAGATTGCATTTTCCCTTAACACTTCCCTACTTATCCAGTGGAAGGTTACCGGCCCTTGCAAGATCCTCCTGTGGCAGACCTGGTGAAGGCTCGGAAGCTGTTGGGCTACTTGAAGAATGTGATCCATATTGGAATAGATGTGACGGTAGGCTGGCATCACGGGGTGGGTCTGAGGGGCACCATGCTGGGAAATGTGGTTCTGCTCTCCTTGGCACATGCTGCCAGCTCAGATGTTTCCATACACCCGAGAGTCTAAATGCTTGCATGGGGCATGTGTGTGTCCCTAGAGCTCTCTGGCTTGCAAAATGGCCTTCCTGGTAGTTCCAGGACTTAATTTAAGTCATACTGGGCTTTGTTGTTCTCAGTCCTGTAAAGTTTCATTGCCAGTATTCAAAAAGTGATATTTGTCAGGCTCACAACTGCATTTGATTTTGCACCCTTGAAATTAGTTTGTTCATATTCTAAGCTTTTTACTGATGTCCTATTCAGCAATGTGATGAAATTCTAGCAGGTCTGCCTTGAGGATTGTTTTGGCTGTGGCACTGTTTGCTGGAAACACTGTTTTCCACTAGGATGAGGGATGATCTGTTTATGCCCAAAGCATAGAGAATGCCATATGCTATGGTCTTGGCTCGAATGAAGGCCTGCTTTGATAGTTCTCCTCCTCTGTAGGTGCTCCCATTTACGAATTATCATGTGAACTAGAGCCTTTTTTTAGAAGAACATTGTCAAAGTGCCTGCATGTGGTTGATAGTGACATTTGGACTGCACTACAGCTTTCCAAAGGAATAGACCTGGCTTCTTTGGCATTCTGAATTCCCATGTTCAAGGTTTTTGGTGCAGTCAGGCATGGGAGAGCAGCAGTGGCTGCTCCAGGCATGTGGTTCATTCAGTTGCTGGTGTACAGGTGGATTGGGCTGGATCCAAGCCATGTGTCTTTCTGGGTTTGTCATTGCAGGAGGGGAAGCTGGTGGAGAAAGACACATCCATGTGGCAGCTGCAGGGAGAACCCACAGTGTTGATTACATTAGCTCACATCTTCAATTACTTCTCCCCTCTTATGGTGAGTTTTGCCTGCCCATTGCCAGGTTCTGTAGTTCTTGTTACTGCTCTTGCAAGGCAAAATAATCTCCAGCTTTTACTGGGAAGTGACTGTGCCATTGTGGACTGTTGATCTGCCTCTCTGTCTGCAGTGCAAGGTGTACCTGGTGGAAGATGTGCTCATGACCTTCCTGTTGAGCATCCTTGAACGAGGAGGGGCAGTGGAGGCCCATCCCCTTATTCAGCAGCTGCTGGATCTCATGTGGCTTCTTATGGAGGTGAGTTGCTAGGGTGCTGGTTCCTCCCTGGGGGTCCCGGGGAGACTCTGGGAGGTGCTGAGGACAGGAGCCTTCCCTACAAAATGCTGGCAGTGTTCAGTGTCTTTCTCTTCTTTTTTCTTTGTGGTAGACCACCCTCTCAATTAGCTCCTCTGGCTGCTGCTGCACACCCAGGCACTGAGGGTTGAATGCAGACACTGGCAATGAGTTAACCAGGCATTTCTAAGCTTCTCCTACTGCTAAAGGAACTGATGATGGTGAATAACTTCCTGTTTCTGGAAACATCAAGTTTATCAATGAGAATAGTCTTCTGATTGTTATTAATGTGTATTTGACTGTGGAGGTCTTAAGTGCTGCCATGTGCTGAAGAGATTGATCAGAGTGTGCAAGACTAAGGTTGAAGTGTGCAGTGCACTCTCAGCATCTCCAGCACTGCTGGGGAAAAGTCTCCTCCAACTTCCCTTCCTATCCATGCTGGGTGAGCTTACTTCTTCCTGGGACACATGTTTGAGGCAGCTGGGAAGCTGCTGCTGCTGCTGGATGCTTGGGTGGTTACACAGAGCCAGTCACTGCCAGGGATCTGCTTGGAGACAGCACGTCTGCCCTTTGGGGTAACAGTTAACAGATGTGGGCACTGGCCCAGCCAGCTGCCATGAGAAGTTTAGTAGAAAAATGTCATGACTCCTTCAGGCCCACCATCTCAGCAGTGAAACTGGACCCTCTGGTGGGGCTTCTGTGTTTGTGGAAGAGTTGGCTCTCATCCTGCTAGTTGGCTATGAGTTGAATTCAAACAGACAACTCTTCTCTCATCACATTTACCCAAGACTGACTTCTTTCTTGTCTGGTTAGTTCTACCAACACTGTGTCTTGGGTAGAGTCAGGGAATAAGAAGACTGGTGACTGCCCAACAAATAGGGCCTGGGACTTTGGCTTTTTATAGGTGACTTTTGGGTTGGACTTCCTGCAGAAGCTCGTTTCCCTGTAGCAAAGCAGTGGCACCAACTTCTGCTTGGACTGTCTCCTGTGGAGTCAGAGGGACACTGTGGGTTCAGAGCACCTGCTTTTCCAGTTCAGAAATGAATGCTTCCTTCCAAGATCTCAGTCTGGGAGATATTGCTGTTCCTGACTCCTTGCTGTTGTTCTTAAACGTGTTTCTTATTTTCTCAGGAGTATGAAGTGCATGAGTGCCTCAAGCAGCTACTGATGTCCCTGCTGCGGGCTTACAGGTTCTCCCCCATCATCCCAGACCTGGGATTACAAGTGAGTTTGCATTTCTGAATCCCCAGGAATCTGTGACTAGCCAGCTTGTTATGTCCCCATGTCCAAAGGTACATGATGTTTTGGATCCTGTAGTTGTTTGATCCAAAGATGGCAGTTTTGTCACACTGTAGCCATTGGAGAGTTGTATGTTCTGCAGATGTTCTTCATTTTACTTCTCCTGTTTTCCTAGATCCACTACCTCCGGCTCACCATTGCAGTCTTGAAGCATGAGAAATCTAGGAAATACCTACTCAGCAATGTTCTGTATCCTTTGTGTCTGCTCCTGTCTCAGTTTTCCCTTCCCTCAATAGTGCAGCCGAGGACACTTCAAGGACCTGTAGGTCCAGAGAGGCAGGTGCCACCCTGTCTTGAGAAGTCATTTCTCAGGTCTCCTCTGCCTGACACCATTTGCTACGAATGCTTTGAGGGGAGGGAGTAGTGTTGTATAGTTCACATCCTAGTAACGCACAGGAGCTCATTTCTACCTGACTGACCTCTAATATTCCTAGAGCAAAACCACTTTCAGAGCAGTCAAGCTCTGTGGTAGCATTTGGGTAGCTGCTGTAATAGCTGTGTGGGGCTTCTCCAGAGGCCTCTGGATCTTGCAGTGGTAGTTTGGAAAGGAGTCTGTCACTACAGCTCTGGGGATGTGCCCTGTCCCTTCTCCCAGTGTAGCTTCTGTGCTTGCTTTAACTCCAGCACAGCTTCGACGTGCTCCGTTCCGTTGTGTTCTTCTACATCAAGAGCCCTCTGCGTGTGGAAGAGGCAGGTTTGCAGGAGCTCATTCCCACCACGTGGTGGCCAAACCGCTTCACCAAGGAGGTGAGTACAGGCACTTCCACCCAGGAGGCTGAGGAAATGTTGCCTGCCATTTGCATCTTCTTCTGGCTGAGGAAGTTGGATGGCCCCTATCTCCAGCTGTGTTAGCACTGGTGGGTCGTACAGTTTGAGAGCTGGAGCTTTTCCATTCCCCTGTCATCTTTTTGTCCCCTTAGAGAGTATGTTTGATGCTCAGACAGCGGAATGGGGACAGTTTTCTGTGGCAACAGATTTGGAAGGGAACTTCACAGTATTTAAGGAATTGACTGGGGTGTCCTCAAAAGATCTCCTGCCATTACTCATTACAGGGCTGGAGGAGACCTGTTTAGGTGTCCTGCCAGCTGCAGTCACACACTGGCACATTGTTTCAGGGAGTTTCTGCTCTCCATTTTGCATTGTTCAAGGAAATTTCTGGCAAGACATTTTCCCTGTTCAGTGCTCTCCTACTAATCAGTGTCTGTCCCCCAACCAGGGCAAGGAGAGTAAGGAGGTGAAGGAGGAGAGTGCTGAGGAGAGATTGAGGCGTCGGGCGTATGAAAGAGGCTGCCAGCGGCTCAAGAAACGCATTGAAGGTTTGTGGGGAAGGAGGGAAGTTGCCAAGATTCCACACCTTTTGTGCAGCCAGGGGCTTTCTAAATCCTATTCATTATAAATCCTGCGCCCCCTGTGCTGAGGAGGAAGCCTTTCTCCTGGGGACAGGGTACTGCAGTTGGGTTAAGAGGGGTAGTTGCTCTCCAATGCTGGTTTTCTGATGGCAGATGTGTGTCCCCCTTTTAGTGGTGGAAGGTCTCCAGGTTCAGATTCTGAAGTTGCTGCTGAACAACAAGGACAGAGGAGGGGTAAGCACTCTGTGGGTCTTTTGTGACAATATCTTCATGGGATGTGCTTTGTAAATCCTAGGTTTACCACCTGGTTTTTCTTCTGCCAGGGGGAAGCCTCCAGATACATCTTCCTAAACAAATTCCGCAAGTTTCTTCAGGAAAACGCTAGCAACAGAGGGGTGAGTCAGAGGGCCAGCCTTCCTGCAAGTCTGACCCTGGGAGCTTTCTGCACCTTCAGGCTGGGAACTCTGCCCTTCTGGCCGGGCTACTTCTAGTAGTTGATCCACTGAGGTCTAGATATGACAGGGAATGAGGAGGAGGAGATCTGAGGCTAGAAACCAGGCAAGTTAGATAAGTCCTGTGCAGTGATTTATAGGAAGGTGGTCCTTGGGAGGTCTTAGGTGAGAGCTGAATATCCTCCTATAGCCCCTCAGGGGGTGTGGGTGTGGAGTGCTCTGCCACAGTGGGGCTGCTGGCTTTGCCATCCTCCTCACTACCTGGGTGAGGATTGTTCCTCTGGCCCTGGGTCAGGCTGTTGGCCTGAGGCTTTGGGAGGTAGACCCTTTCTTCACCTGCATCCCTGTGCTCATCCTCATCTTTCATGATGGAGTGTGTGTTATCCCTCATCCTCTGTCAGACCAGTGACAGAGGTGTCCCAGGACTTCCTGGAGGTGAAAACTGCTGCCCACCATCAGGTCTGGGCTCTCTGCCAGACCTGAAGGCTAGAGATGCTAGCAAGGCTGAGAACACAAAAGTTTCTGCCTGCTCCATGTAGCCCTTTGGCCAGAGATGCACTTTCACACCTGCCCTGATGCTGGACTCTCATTCTTGCCCTAGAACTTGGCTGTGTTGTGCCCACCAGAGTACATGGTGTGCTTCCTGCACCGGCTCATCGCTGCCCTGCGCTACTTCTGGGATGGCCACAAAGCAAAGACCCCAGCTTCCCTGAGCAGTGAAGGTGAGGCCTGGGGGAGAGGCTTTGCAGGCTTTTCTGTGGTTAGGACAAGGTTTGTTTCTTGGCAGTGCTTTCCAGGATGTTGGAAATGTTATGTCTCTAATGAGTGCTTGAGCCTTATCTCACCTTGGGAAGTTCCTGTGCAGATCTATTGCAGTCAACATCCAGATCTGAGACTTGCAAAAGGACACCTGTACTGTTTGTTATTCCCCCATCTGCTCTGGAGCAGAGTCCACTATTGACTGTGGGTCTGTGGAAGGGCAGCTCAGCGATCCATTAGTCAGAGTTTTGGGGAATATATTCTTCTGATTTTGGAGTTCCCAAACTGTGGAAGTAAGGGGAAACTAAATCAGTGCCAGTTGCTTTCCCACTCTTAGACCCCACTGGTATTCCCTCTCCTTACTTCAGGCTGACCTTTTCTCTAGACTCAGTGAGTGCCTTACTATCCCTGTGGGACGAAGTGGCGGAGCTGGAGTAGCCAGGTGGAGAGCTGCCAAGTTATCTGATGATCCAGTTTACCCCTGTGACTGTGGCTGGAGGGAGGAAGTGCTGGCAATCTCATTGATGGCCATTGTTTGCTCCTCTTTCTGCATGGATCTAATACTTGCTCCATTGTGGAAATCATCTCTGCCTTAATGGCCTGTGCTTTTATTACAACAAAAGTTGTCCCTATATGTTAGTCCTAAATGTGGGTCCTGGGTTCTGCTTTAGGAGCCCTTACATGACTTTGTACGTCCTGTGCATGAGACTTGTGGAAAAAAATGAATCTCCTCCTCTGTTTTAGAGGCCTATGTCCCTCCTCAACTCTTCTATAATGGGAAGGTGGATTATTTTGACCTTCAACGACTTGGAGGTCTTTTGTCTCATCTTAAGAAGACTCTGAAAGGTAAGTGCTCTCATTGCCAATACCTGAATCCAGGTCTTGGATGGAATTCATGCAAGACATGCCAGGGAGGGAGCTGTGGGTGATGAATTTTGATTAAATTCAGGGAGAGCAAACTTGAATTTTAATGAGATTCAAATTAATTTGAAGAAGACACCACACCTTTTAGGTGGAGTGTCCTTTAAGTTAACAGTTTACTGTTTGTATCCCTGAATTGGGCATGTGGCAGTTGGAGGAAGGGGATAGTCTGGGAATATCCTCTGGTGTGGTGCTCTTGCTGCACCACAGCCAAGGGCTGGGAGCTGTCAAAGCACTGACCATCTGCTGGGCTCTGCTGGGCGTGAAGGATGCCCAGGATTTACTTGGTGCATTACTCTGGGCAGGGAGGAGCAGCCCTGTGTTGTACTGCAGCTGTGTGTATGTGTGCCACACACTCCACTGGCACTAGGCTTCCAAAGCCTGCCTTGTGCAAGGGTTAGAAACCCTTTGGCATTCCCTTGGACTTGGTTTGTCTTGCCTTTGGCTCAGATGTCTCTTCTCCTTCCCCGGTGTGTTTGCAAGATGAGGACCATTTTCTCTGTCTCATGTTGATCCTTGGCTGTTCAGGATTAGGTTACTCAGCTTGAGAGCCACGTTATCTCCTCTGGTTTCTTACCAAGGTATCCTGGCCAGCTGTAAAGAAAGAGCTGTGGACTAAAGAACATATTCTTCAGGCTTTGTACAGTGTAGCCATCAGCACAGGCTTCCTCTGTGTGTGAGTCTCAGTCCTGGTGACTTAGGGACACATCATGGGACAGCATTGGAGAGCTGGATGCTTAAAAGATGGTCTCAGGCAGAGAGTTGCCATTCCTGCACTAGTCCAGTTTGGCCCTGGTGGTTGTCTCCTGGTTTCTCAGTTATCCTATTTGTAGGTGGTAGGAACAGGAGCAGAAATGGATCCTGTGAGGGCAGCACCTGCTGCTCTCTGTTCTTTTTGTAAGGGCAGATCTGTTCCTTGTAAGGCAGCTTGGGACAGGTGAGCTTGTTTTGATAGAGCATTCAACTTTTCTGACTGCTTCTCTGCTGCTGAGAAGCAGGAAAGAGGATGAGTCTTCCTCATGGTAAGTGAAGAGTGACTCCTGCATTCATCTCTGCTTTGGTGTGCTCTGTGCAGATGACCTGGCTGCAAAAGCCAACATCCTGATTGACCCCGCAGAGCTGCAGGCAGTGACTATGGATGATCTTGATGAAGATGAGGAATCAGCAACATCAGCAGCACAGGTGAGTTGAGTTACTCCCCTGCAGGGGCCCTGGTGCTGGGGCAGCAAGCTGGGCCTCTGGCTAGAAAGGCTTTGCTTTACAGTGAGGCAGGGTTGGGTCAGAACTGTAACCAGTCCATGGGCAACCAGATGAACAGCTGCACTTGGATGGGAGTCACTGGAGATCAGTGAGATCCTGGCTGCACCAAGTTTGAGCAGCAAAGTTTTCTATACCCTGCTCTCTCACTACCCACTGATCTGAGTGTGCTGCCTCCCCTCCGTGGCAGCTCTTGGTTCTTGCATCTGGGAAGGTGCAAGGCAGCTGTAGACAGAGCAGCTTCTTGCTGTGCAGGTCTGCTGTTTGTGCCTGGCATGTGCCCTTGGAGGAAGGACTTACCCATTTGCTACCCTGCCTGCTCATCTTGCAGTGGCCACTGTGCATCTATACCAACGTCCTTTCGGGGTCCAGGGAGGAACAGCAGGCAGCCAAACACAGCTGGAACTGTTTCTCCCTTCATTTCCTTCTAGTCCCAGCGCCCCTCTGCCGCCCTGGCCATTGGTGGAGCTCTTGCCAGGCCTGCCTGGCTCAGCTCCCCCACCCTGGGCCGGGCCAACCGGTTCCTGAGCACGGCAGCCGTCAGCCTGATGAACCCGCGGCGGCCCCTTGGAGCCCTGGAGAAGATCAAAGTGCTCACGCTGCGCGCGGAGCAGCGCACACGGGAGGACAGTGAGTACTGCTGCTGTGCTGGCATGGCACAGCTGGGCCCTGGCAGAATGGCATCTTCCAGCTGCCCAGAGGAACGCAATCTCCGTACTGCCAACATTGCTCCTTCCTGTTCCCAGGGTGTGCTGACACCCAAAAGGCCCCTTTGTCATCCTGAACATGACACTGGTGATGTTTTCACCCTCTGTGTCTAAGGAGATGCTGCCTTGGTACTTCCAAATGCAGTGAGACTTTGCAGAAAGGCAGTTCAGAGGCAGCTGTAGCCACACTTGCTCTGAAGACAGGCCAGCCAGAGGATGATGTGTGCAGCAGCAGCACTGTTGCTGTTTGGGTGGACCAGGCAGGCCTTTGAAGCACGTACAGGGCTTGAGGAAGTGGAATTTGCATGACTTGGGTCAGTCTGAATAGATCTGACAGGTCAGTCTGATGAAGGCAGCAAGATGAGAATGGTGTGGTAGTGTGGTATCTAGTGGTATCTAGTGAATCCCATGGGCTGGGAAGACGCTCCATGTTACAGAGGCTCAGCAGGGCTTTGGCTTCAGACAGGAGCAGACAGAAGCTGAGGTGCCAAAATGCCTTGCTAAGAGCTTCTTTCTTGTCTTGGGAATGCATTGCAGTTGAAGGCACCCATGGAAACGATGGTCTCTTACTGGGCAGACCCCCGGAAGAGCCAGACCAACCCATCACTGAGAACTCCCTCCTGGAAGTCCTGGATGGGATAGTGATGATGTACAACCTCAGTGTCCACCAACAGCTTGGGAAGGTAAGTGGTACATGCTGTGCAGGAATCCATTTCCCCAATGTTCATGTTTCTACACCAATTCTGTTTTCTGCTTATTTAGTGACTGTGTGTGCCCTGTCCTTCTGCCAACCTCCATTGGGGTTCTGGTTGCATGCTTGTATGTTTAGGGGAAAAAAACCCTTATTTACTGCTGAAATCTGCTGCTTTTCAGATGGTTGGTGTGTCAGATGATGTGAATGAATATGCCATGGCACTGAAAGACACAGAGGAAAAAATCAGCCGCTGCCCAAAGAGGGTAAGTGTCTCTGGATTCCCAGCTCTTACCAGATTCCCAGCTTTGATCTCTGCCAGAGCCTCAGTATCCAGCAGGGTGAAGTCCTGCTGCCCAGCTGTACTAGCATCTGCATCAGGCCTTTTGGGCTTCAGCTGAGACTGATAAGTGCTTTTTATAGCACTGATTCCCACTCTCTCCACTGGAAGGCTGCTGTCCCCTTTCCCCCTGCAGTACTCCCCAGCTAGCCCCAAGGTGGTATATGCTTTTGCATTGTTGGTTCAGCACTGAAAAAGAATGCTATAAATGGCAGTGACATCTGCCCTGACATCTCTGCACTCTTTTCAGAGGAGAGACATCCATGAGGAACTGCTGAAGAGCCAAAAGGTCTTCTCCGAGAAGCTCAACCACCTGAGCCGGCGCCTCGCTTGGATAAATGTCACCATTTATTCAAAGGTGGGCAGGAGCATAACATGAGCAGCTGAAAGGAGACCAGTGAGCCTCTGCATCTCTGCTGCTTGGCTCACATGTCACAGGTGTCATTTTCCTGGTGTTGAAGCAATGTCAATGATCTCTGGGACTGCTTTTTCCCTTGTTGTGTATCAGAGACTCCTTTCTAGGCTTAGCCCCTCTCCTGTTCCCCAGTGTCCCATAGTGATCAGCCCAGTCTGATCTGAGCTGTGCATGGTGCTGTAGGCTTTTCCTTAGGGCACTGCAGACAAAAGGGTGCAGATGAAAGGGAGATTGAGCTCTCAAGACATGTCAGAGGATGGAGGCTACTGTGAATCATTTCCCTCAGCTATGCTGTGTCAGAGGGGAGTCTCACTACTGCAGCTCTTCCTGGAATCTGTGGGATCCAAGTCAAGGTAGTTCTTGTTCAGGTGTTCTCCCCTTTTTCACTTGGTTCCCATGCAGAGAGTGTATTCCACATTTACTAATGCAGTGGCTATTTGCACAGGTTGTCCCTTTTCCCCCAAGTTCACCATTCTCCAGGATAAAAGCTCTCGTCTGCTTTCCCACAAGCAGTTCTGATTTTTTCCTGACTTCCATTGCCTTGCCCTATCTCTCTTTATGGCTTTTGTGTGTCCCAGGATGTAAACAGGGAGGGGAAGAAGAGTTCTTATGAACACATCTGGCAGAAGTGCAGTGGCTGATCCTGACTCACGAGCTCTTTGCTCATCCCCTCCTTCCCTCCCAAGCAAGATTGCAAGGCAAAAGCTCTCAAGCTGCATTAGCATAGCTTATGCTTGCCAGAAAATAATCCTTTCTTCCCAGACTGCTGTGGAAAGGCTGAGGGGTGTCACCAGGGTACACTGCAGGTATCACTGTGCTGGCCCCGCAGAAGCAATATTCATGTCTCTAGATGATCCTTTGTCATACTAAACCACGACTGCAGTGTCACCTTTCCTGATGAATCAGCGGCATCTGGCACTGAAGGTTACAGCCTTCCCTGTCTGTGCCTTGTGCTGCTGTCCTGGCCTTCATAGTGCGGAATGTGGCTGCACTGAGGAGCCTGTGCCTTCAGGGCTCCATCTCACAGTCATCTCAAGTCCTGCTCTTTCCCAGTGGGGGAATCCATCCAGCAGCTCCTGTTTCTCTGGGAATTGTGTGCGCTGGAGGATCTTATCTGTATGATCACAGCTGCTGCTGTTGGAGAAAAGGAGCCTGGTTCTGTCTAGGGGCAAAGTCCTGCTCTGTGCTGGTGTCATGGCATGGCAGAGGCTGCTCCTTCCTCGAGGGAATTAGCCACTGGTTTATTCTGGGGGATTCAAAGTTAGACAAAAGGGAGTACTACTGCTTAAAGACACTCCTAGTTTTAAAGCACATAATTCTGCCTTCAAAACATCCTGGTAGGAATTACAGCTTATTTTATTACAGCTTGTTTTATTACAACACTGTATTTATCTATCTCACTGGCTAATCACATCTTTGTATCCTCTTGGTGTAGGCTTTCTTCTAGCTTGTCAATACCTGAAATGACATTTGAGGTTATCAAGTCTTAAAGCCAAATGCAGCTTTTTCAACCTTAATGTTGTTCTGCACAGTGGCTTTTTTGTCTTGAAAGTAACACTGTGGCTGAGATGTGGGTCAGTGTTGAGAAAAAGACGTGTGTTAGTCAGTTTAGTTGATTTGTACTAGATTAGCCTAATTTACAGAATAAACCCATGAAAATCTCCCAAAGATGGTAACAACATACTTTAGAAAAGACATTAAGCAAGTGAAATGCCTTATCTGCACCTCTGATTTTAATTTTTTCTTAAATTAGAAGTGTAATCCTTCTCCATCTATTTTTATGCAAGTAGCTATTGCTTATGCTATTTCTTAGCATTGCAGGATATGAAATAATATTTCCTCTTTTTATGGCTTCAGTGGCGCCCATTTTTGTAGCTTAAAGTTATGTAGCTGACCTTAAATTTCCTGTTTTTAATTTAGGACCCTCTGATTTTTGTTTAGAGAGGCAAGAGGCTGATGTTCCTCAGGACAGTAAATCTGGTTGAATGGCTGGCACAGAACCTGAAGGGCTGTGGCTGCCTATTGCAAAGATCTGAGTTGGTGTGAGCTTTTCAGCCTGTTCCCATTTAATCCCTACAATGGACCAGCTTTCTTTCCAACGGATTTCTGGAAAGTGGTAGTGCCTGCTTTCCTTCAGCAGTGTCTTTGCAATCCAAACTCACATGTTTGTTTGCCAGGCCTGTGTGGTTGCACATGCACTGGTAAGGAGTAGTGCTTGGAGGGTCTCAAGGCTAGGTGAGACAAAACCATCACATTGGTGAGAGTCATGCTCTCTGCTGGAGGTTGGTGTAGAGATCTCTGATTGTTTCTTCCAGCTGCCACTTCTGTGGCTTTATGGACAGACCAAATAGCCCAGCTCTGGTTATTGAACTTAGAGCACTAAGATGTCTGAGCAAGATCTCCAATATGCGGATGTTTCTGAGGTCTGAGTGTGATGCTGGTGGTTGTTTCTCCCAAGAGAAGCTGTCAGCTGACTGGGAATTGTGTTCTTTCTGGGCAGGAGAAGATGCAGGATATCTACTGGCTGCTGCGAGTGTGCATCCGCACCATCGAGCACGGCGACAGGACGGGCTCGCTTTTCGCTTTCATGCCGGAATTCTACCTCAGCGTGGCTATGAACAGCTACAGCGCACTCAAAAACTACTTCAGCCCTGTCAACAGCATGGAGGAACTTCCAGGTGAGGGAATGGGGACAGCTTCCTGATTCTGGCCTGATAAGATCTAAAGCAAGCCATGTCCTTATGGTGAAGTGGTAGTTGGGCATCTTCCTTTCTGTGTCCGTTCCTGGTTGTGATGTGCTGCACCAGTGCATTATCTGAGCTGTGGGGCAGGTGGTGAGCTGTGGTCACTGTGCTCAGGTATGCCTTGTCTGAAGCTGTCACAGGGCTGGCTGCGGTGAAAATCACTGGCAACTATGGATTGTGTTTCCAAGGAGGTATCAGGAATGGGCTGGGGTGCTGTAAGATGTGATTGCTTCAGTAATTTCTCCCACAGCCTTCTGTTTTCTGGGTGGGAGAGGATGTTCCATGAGTGCAGAAATTGGGACTGCTTTTGAATTCCCCTGGGATTTGAAGATGTTCCTATGAAGATGACCACCCACTTGATGCCAAGAGTCTGTGTTTAGCTGCATTCTGTCTGTGCACATTCTGTGCTTTCCTGGCTAAATGACCTCTCTGAGCTCTTAGCAAATAGTTCTGTGCTTTCCAGAGCCCGTGAAGGTAAGAAAAGCTTCTGTTCCCACCAACAGGACATAGCTGAAGTGCTCTTGTTTGGGCAAGAGCAGACTTGAGTAGTAGCAATTTCTGCAGTACATGCAGGCTGAACATGGCTTTTCTGCAGAGACCTAGGGTGCTCTTTGTGTTGCTCAGCCTCTTCTGCACCAGACACTTCTCCCTTGCCATCCAACTCCATTGCATGGTTTTATCTTTCCCTGAATAACCATTTCAGTCTCTGCTCTTCTGGAAATGAATGTCTTCCCAGGTCTCTATTTTGACAACTGGACACACAACTAAGCTGCAGTTAGCTGTAGCAGAAATTCATTCCATGGCCTGTGCCATGCCCATGGGAGCACTGGGACCACAGGGATGCCCCTCAGGCTGTTGCCATGACCCTGCTCCCTCCTTCTCTTGCAGGCTATGAAGAGACCCTTATGCGCCTTGCTGCCATCCTGGCCAAGCATTTTGCTGACTCAAGGATTGTGGGCACAGGTGAGGCTGCATTCCTGTGCTTTTGGGGTGATAATGTCACAGGTCTGGCCAGTGCCACTACCAGTGGCTGACCAGGCTTCTGCTGGGATCTGTCTGCTGGATCTGTTCAGTGCTTATGCCTCCACATTCAAAATGAGGCTGGGTACTGTCCTTACCATGCTTATTGCAGGGTAGATACATGACCTAGGACACCCTTTTGAGAGCAGGACTCCTGTCCCAGCTACCAGCATATCCAGTCTGGGCTTACTGCTTATGCCTCCACATTCAAAATGAGGCTGGGTACTGTCCTTACCAGAGTAGATACATGACCTTATTGCAGAGTAGATACATGACTTAGGACAGCCTTTTGAGAGCAGCACTCCTGTCCCAGCTACCTGCATATCCAGTCTGGGCTTACTGCTTAGCTGCTTGAGCCTAAGCATGCTCTCCATGTCAGCAGGGACAATGTGCCTCTACATGAGGTCCATTGCCTCCCAGCCAGTGGCATTCAGGTGCTCCCTCTTGTGCTGTGTCCTTGGGTGCCTGGCCTAGTCCCTTGTCATTCCTCCCCAGACATCCGGGACTCCCTGATGCAGGCGTTGGCCAGCTACGTCTGCTACCCCCACTCGCTGCGTGCTGTAGAGAGGATCCCAGAAGAGCAGTAAGTGCTGCCCTGCCTGTTCCTGGGGAGCTGGGGCAGGGCTGGGGTGGTGGCAGGGCTGGGTGAGCGAGCGGGAGGGCTGCCAAGCACCACTGGGGGTCCACGAGTTGCCGGCAGGGGGGGTGGAGTTGATTTGGGAGCCTTCTGTCACCCTTTTACCAGTGGCTTTGCTCTGCCCCAGCTTCACGGGTCCTACTGTGTGTCCTGTTCAATCTCCTGTCCCCAAACGCTGTGGGCTGACCTGTGTCCCTGTCTGGCAGGCGGATCTCCATGATGAAGAACCTCCTGGCTCCCTATGAGCAGCGACCCTGGGCACAGACCAACTGGATCCTCGTCAGGCTGTGGCGGGTGAGCATCCTGCATCCCTGCCCCTCTCAGCCCCTGGGGCTGCTGGGACACTGAACGTTTCACTTTCCAGTAGCAGTAAAACTGTTTTTCAGCCTCTAAGATCTTTCCTTACCTCTTTTGCCAGGGCTGTGGCTTTGGGTACAGATACACACGGCTCCCACACCTGCTGAAAACCAAGCCTGAGGATGCCAGCCTCCCCAGCCTGCAGAGTGAGTGGGGCAGGGATTGGCACTCAGGGCTGTGATGGGTGCTGAAGGAGGACCAACCTTTTCTTAGCAGCTTTCTCTGTGGGCCAGGCCAGCTCTTGGGATAGTTGCCAAAGTAGGGTGTTCCTGGCCAAATATCCAGGCCTGGTATTTATAGCCTGGCCATCCCCAGCCTCTACTGGTGATTTGGGCATGCCAAATGATGAGTTACATCCATCATAAGTAGGGGTTCTGCCCTCCAAAGGAGAGGAGAGAGGCCCAGGACTGCATCCTTACCAGAGTTTTAGCCTGAGAGAAAGCTCTGCCATGTGCACAGTGAACAGCTGCTGTGGGGAAGAGCTGTCACATTTGCCAAGCAGCAGGTGCCCTGTGAGAGGGAGTGGGTGACCAGGGAGACAGGGCACTCTGTAAGTTTGCAGTCAGGGAGTGTTTTATCCTGGCATCTCTCAAAGCCTGGCAGAGCCTGTCCTGCCTTGGGCACTGCAGTTTGGTTCTCAGCAGTGTCACTGAACTGAGGGGTTTCTCAGCTCTTTTGTGGCTGAGAAAGATGTGGGGAGAAGTTGCCTTTCTTGAGCTGAAGAACATGTCCCCAGCTTTACCCTCACAGGTTCTGGGCTTGTGTGGATACATTCCTGATGCTCCTCTGCTGTGGAAAAGGCTTTGTGCCAGACTTTGTTCCTGGAGAGCTGCTCAGGAATGGGGGACAGAAGGACAGGTGGCACATGGAGGTGTATGCTGAGCCCTGTCCAGGGAGCTGCCTGTCTGTTCTAACAGCACTCTTGTTCTCTTTTCTCTCTTCTGCCATGGTGCCCAGGGGATCTCTCTGTTGCTAGTTTCCAGAGTAAGTTTGTTGTGTGACCTTCTCTTGTCTGGTGGAGTAGCTTTAGAGAGCTCCCTGCTTCCCCTCTTGTGCCTAGAGAGACCCTTCTATGTAGGCAGAGAGCTTCACAAGTGATTGTTTCCCTCAGTTCCATCCCGAGGAGAAGCCAGGGGGGCTGTGCCCATGTGTCAGTCTCTGGGGCTGCATCATGGACCTGCTCTTGCACCTGCTTTACCAGGGTTACTTCTGGGGTCAGAGCCCTGCTGGAGGGGCTCCTCTCATCCTTAGATGAGATGGAAAAACCCTGGCACACATGCAGGAGGGATCTCATGGCTGTCCCCTCACTCTCCTACTGCACCAAGGCACTGGCTGTCACCAGTCCTGTGGGGTGGTAGCTGAGCTCAGCCCATCCTGGGGAGCTCTGGGGCAGCAGCAGAGCTGCTCAGCTGTCGAGGCCTTGCTCCACACATCTGCGGCTCCACACAGTCTGAGCCTGAGCCCAGAGTGGCCCTGCTGGCTACTGGGGACTTACTCTTGGGAAGGCTGTTTTAAGGCTCGACCAAATCAATAATGGATGCTGATTTAATTGAAGAGGTACAGGGGACTCGGATGTGTCCTTGAGATGCTGCCCAGGGAAGGAGGACGAGATGACCCTCCCTCCCCTTCACACCCATCAGTCTTCACCTTGTTGCAATCTGAGCACTGGCAGAGTTAATGGGACAAACTGCTGAGCTAAGGAAATCCCTGTTTGTCTGGGTCTGCTGCTGCAGGCCAGTCTGAAGGGAGTATGGGCAAATACCTCTTTTCTGGCGCTCCAGCCTTGTCCTGCTTTTGGGATGCTTCCCTGGAAGACTGCAGGGGTGGGGGAGGTTTGCCCAGGCCGCCTCACAACGTCCATGAAACACCCAGAACACAGACTACCTGGTCTCCTCCACTGCCTCTTGCCCGTGCTCACTGGGGGCGAGCAGTGGATGCTGTCTGGCTTAGCCCAAGGGGGCAGAGGCCCAGAAAGGCCATCTGTGTCCCTGCTTGTTCCTAGAGTTATTCCTCAGCTCTGCTGACACTGTACAGCTCTCATGCAAGCAGAGCTCTGCCTCAGTTTGGCTCCTGAGAGCAGATGTGGCTGTTCAGAGCTGGGGTACTTGTGCTCAGTGGTGCTGCAGGGACTTGTTTTGCTTTCACCATGACTTGTAGGCAAGGCTGGGTGCTGTCTTGTCCTGGCATGCACAGCGGGAGCAGCAGCGGTGGCTCCATGCTGGGCCCAGCCTGGCTTGGAAAAGCCAGAGCTGCAGGGTGGCTTCAGATTGTATCACAGGGCTGCTCTGCCCCAGGCCTTCTGCCCACACACTCTTCAGGTGGAGGGAAGGTAGGTGGGACCATGAGATCATCGAGCTGAGATGTTGTGCAGCACGGGCCAAGAGTTCACTCACGTCCCCTTCCCAAGTCCAGCAGATTGCCTAAGCTGAAGAGGACTTTCAGGAGGAGATCCCACCTTAATCTGATAGCACCAAAAGCATCAGCCGGTAGTAGTTGAACTGTCCAAGCCCTTCTGATGGTGATTGCTCACCCTTAGAAATAAATCCATGGCTTATGATTCCTGATGGGAGTCATAGAATGGTTTGGATTGGAAGGAACCTTAAAGCTCATTCTTGTTCCAAGAATGAGCAGGGACACTCTCCACTTCACCAGGTTGCTCCAAACCCTGTCCAACCTGTCTCTAAACATTTCCAGGGATGGAGTGTCCATAACTTCTTGGAGCAACCTGTGCCAGGGCCTCACCCTCACAGAGTAAAGAATTTTTTCCTGATACCTAATCTAAAACTGCTGTCCCTCAGTTTTCCTGATATCTAATCTAAACCTGCTCTCTCTCAGTTTGAAGCCATTTCCCCTACCTAACCTCACCTTCTGTCTTCCACTGCTGCTGCCCTGCCTTTCTCTGCTTTACAACATTTTATTCTTCAGAAGCACTTGTGTACCAGGGTAAATTCATTTCTTGGTCCTTTTCAGTGGGGAAAAATGCATGGCCTCTCTTTCTTATTCAGGAAGGGGTTTTGCTTTTCTGTGAGCCCTGTGGGGTGTTCACCCTTACCATGTTTTTAGCAGCCCAGAGGTTTTGGTGCCGTGCAGGTGGGAACCTTCCCTGATGTGCTGGTCATGCATTAGCTGGTTTGCCAGGGCTTTGCTTTGGAGGCACACACGGATCCCAGGAGCTCTGGGCCATCCTGATGCCTCATGGATATCTCATCCCCCAGGTGCTGCCTGCTTTCCTTTGCCTCACCCTGCAGCCTCCCCTTTGCTCCTCTCTCAATGCATCTCTGAACGAGTGTTCTGACGTGGGCTCACAGATACATCTGGAGCCTTTCAAAATCTCACATTGGTGTTGGGTGGAGCTGCTTTGCTTCTGAATCTGGTCCATTTGGGGCTTTCCCCTTCTGTACTCAAGCTCTACTGTAAATGCTGCTGTGTCCAGAGACCCCCTCGGGCTGCTGGCCAAGAGGTCTCACAATTAGCCCTGTTAGAAATCCTGCTGGGTCATTAGCAAACTATAAAAGTACATAATTACCTTCCTGTGATGAAAGTACGTGACTGCTTCTTTACCATTATCCAGTACGAGCACTTATTGAAGGCTTCCACTTCCAGAGGTTTTGGTGCCGTGCAGGTGGGAACCTTCCCTGATGTGCTGGTCATGCATTAGCTGGTTTGCCAGGGCTTTGCTTTGGAGGCACACACGGATCCCAGGAGCTCTGGGCCATCCTGATGCCTCACACTCAGCCTCATGGATATTTCATCCCCCAGGTGCTGCCTGCTTTCCTTTGCCTCACCCTGCAGCCTCCCCTTTGCTCCTCTCTCAATGCATCTCTGAACGAGTGTTCTGACGTGGTCATCCCCCAGGTGCTGCCTGCTTTCCTTTGCCTTGCCCTGTAGCCTCCCCTTTCTCCTCTCTAAATGCATCTCTGAACAAGTGCGCTGACGTGGGCTCACAGATACATCTGGAGCCTTTCAAAATCTCACATTGGTGTTGGGTGGAGCTGCTTTGCTTCTGAATCTGGTCCATTTGGGGCTTTCCCCTTCTGTACTCAAGCTCTACTGTAAATGCTGCTGTGTCCAGAGACCCCCTCGGGCTGCTGGCCAAGAGGTCTCACAATTAGCCCTGTTAGAAATCCTGCTGGGTCATTAGCAAACTATAAAAGTACATAATTACCTTCCTGTGATGAAAGTACGTGACTGCTTCTTTACCATTATCCAGTACGAGCACTTATTGAAGGCTTCCACTTCGCCTGCTGTATTAATTTTTAACTGTCTCTAATAATGGGCTTCTGCTACTGTTAGACTTTCTGCCATTACTACTTCTATTAAATAATTCTGCTATATTTTTTTTCCTATAGTTGAAAAAACTTTGCATTACCATGGTCAGTCAAGGATGTTTTTTATGTCTTCTCCATCTGTTACCCCTTTTCTCCTTGCTTTTGCCTACCATCTACTATGTTTGGTTATGTTCACTTTACCTCCTATGTTTTAACTTATGTCTTTGCTTCATCATGCTCTCAGTGACCCTTTTAACCCAGGTGCTTGCTGGAGCACTGGGGTTTCTGGCTCCCTTATAATCTTCTTAAAGAACTCTGTGTTTTAATTCATTGTTTCCCCTACCTCGATTTTCTTTTCCTCTATTCTGTTTATATTTTTGCAGGGAAGTTTCTGTTGTGGAAACATCAGATGTATCTACAACCCCTTGGTTCCACACTCTGTTGCCCACATTAAATGTATTGAGGTCAAAATTTCTGGCCTTGAAAAACTGCTGATTTCTGTTCCAGTGACTGATGTTTATCTGCCATAACAAAGGCTAAGCCATGATTGAGTGGCTTTTGTATTAGGGAGGTACAAATTTTGAAGCATTGATGACTTACTAGTGCCAGGATCAAGATAGTTTCCCCATCACTGAGTATCCACAGACTCCCTGTGAAATGACAGGGGCCTGCAGTGGCACGTAAGGGAAGTGGCATTTCCCAGGAGGGCAGTGCTAACTCAGGTGGGTGGGAATGTCCCAGCAAAGGTGAACATATTGCAAATGAAGATGGACACAGCACCAGGACTGGGTTTTGGATACCAATAATAATTACCTCATCTGGGAACTTGTGCAAGGAATGAAGCTGTTTGTGCTGTATTCCGGGGCTTGTTCCTTTTGTTGGACTCAAAGACTAGCAGTGATCTTAGCATCTTTAGATTCAGAATCCTCTTGGGATCAACAAAAGCCAAGCAAATAATTGTTTCCTGATGTTAGGTTTAAAACCTTCAATAAACCTATTTACCTGTGGAGAGGTTTGACAAAAGGCACCGATTTTCAATGCTCTTATAGTCTGGCACAGTCTGCCAGCACCAAGGAAAGCATTTAAGAGCCCAGAATTGCAGAATCACACCACTCATTGAAAAAAGACTGTGAGGAAATAGTCATTGACTAAAAATCAGGATAAAGCAAGTTATGACAAGCATAGGAGCATCCTTCAAAAAACCAAAGCTGCCTTCTAATGACGTAGACTTTGTCTGGGCAGTTCATCCTGGGATTTGTCCTGACTTGCAGTGTAAAAGTAAAAGAGGCTTTGGCAGCAGACCAGCAGGACAACATGCAGAGTTCTTCCACAAGGAGTGGTGATCTCTGTCTAGAACTGCTTTGGTACTTGAAGGCTGGAAAGGGACTAATATGTCAGCAGTTTTAACAAAAAGCAGTTTTTACATGCTGAAGGGAGGCTGGGGAAAAGAAAGCAGTAAAAACTTAACCCTGTAAGAAGACCTTTCAATTCTGAATGACTGGGAGAGAAAACATGGCTAGAATTCAGCATCACCAAGTGTAGAGTGGTGGAGTAAGAGTGTGCTGTGCCCCTTTACCCATCACTGGCAGAGAAGACAAGGTATGCCCCAGCACTGACTCCTGGGCTTCTCCTCTTGTGCCTCAGGACCAGTTCCTGAGGGTTATCCTTCAACTGGCAACCTATTGTAATCTTTTAGAGAAGAGCAGCTTGATCTATGGTCAAAGGACAAATTGCACAACAGGAATTATGAGGAAAGCAAAGCAGAACAAAACCAAAACCACATTATGCCTTTGTGCAAATCTGCCACGTGCTTGTGGTTTGGATGCTGTGTGTGCTTCTGATTCCACCTCTCCAAAGAAAACCTGGGAGAGGTGTTGGGCTTCAGGGAGGTGGGGCAGAAGGGACATAGATGAGACAGTTTCAGTGGGAGAGACTGCATTGGCTGGGGCTGGTCCAGTTTAAAAGACTGTCATGAAGGTCTGGAATCACAGCTAGCTGGAGGAAGTGGCTGGAGAGGAACATCTTGCTGTCTCTACCACCAGAAGGAAGGGGTTACATAGAATAAATATTAACAAATAAAGTGAGTAGGAGCCAAGCTCCAATCCGAATTCCTTCTGCTACACACAACTGAACTGTGGAATGTTGCTCTGGGAAATGCTTAATGCTAAAGGCTTACACAGTTTCAGAGGACTCTGGGCAAGAAATCCCCAGAGGACCAGTAAATATGTGAAAAGGATGTCTGGCTTGGCCAGTCCCTGAGCCACGTGTAGCCAAAGGCTGGGAAAGTACATGTGTGTGGGAGTAGAACATCAAAGACAGTTGTTGTGATAAAATCCCTCCCAAAAATGAGCTTTTAGGCAGGATCAAAGCTGGGCCACTGGCCTGCTTGGGGTGATTATGCACTGTGAGATTCAGTGAGTGTCCTCCAAAATAACATAAGTTCATTGCACTTGCCAATGGGTATTCACAGAATAATTTGTCCTGTTTCCATTTCAGATGGCAGTCTCCTGTCATCCCTCCCTGGCTTTGCTAATCCCAGCTAGCAATCTGCCTGTAGTTATGTCTTGCTTCTTGATCCTTCTGGATGTGATGGAAGTTGTCCTGTGTTTGCTTTGCCACACTGGCCCTACGAGCAGGCTGCAACCCCAGAGAGCTTCTGCAGGCACAGTACAGCTTGTTCTTCTGGGCATGGCAGTCCTGGTGCTGCCAGGGTTTCCACCTGCTGTTTCTAATAGCTTCTAGTAGAGGAAAATGTAGTTAGATTGGGGGTTTTCCCTATAGCTGGTAAATCTGCTGGTTTCTCTTTCCAAGCCCTGAGTTTTGGGTTGTGCTCCAAT
This sequence comes from Onychostruthus taczanowskii, assembly GCF_017590055.1. Taxonomy (NCBI): domain Eukaryota; kingdom Metazoa; phylum Chordata; class Aves; order Passeriformes; family Passeridae; genus Onychostruthus; species Onychostruthus taczanowskii. Next base: position 17,089,276 of record NW_024506993.1, on the reverse strand, counting down.
GCCCTTCCCTTGTAGTACTTGTAGTTCTGTGAGCCTCTTGCTGACAATGGGTCCTTCTGCTGGTGAGAAGCATCTGTCCCATTTGTGCCCTCTTTTCCCTGCCCATCCGTGGGGGCTGCTGTCCCACACAGCTCTGACTGTGCTTCCCAGCTGCTGGGCCTGACCTCATCTGTGGTCTCAATAGTGAGGAAGTCCAGAAATGAGATGCCTCAAAACCAAGGGGATGTGTCTGTGCTTGGGCTGAACCTGGCTGGGGGGTGTGGGCAGCTCTGCCTGACACTGCTAAGGGCAGAACCAGCCTCAGCTCCATACAGAAGCCTTTCAGGAGTGGGATTTACTGGATACCTTCCTCCCCAGACACAGGCAGACAGGCATGGCCATGTGAGGCCAGGGTGGCTGTGCTGGCTCCAGGCAGCTGCTGCCACACTGGTATCAGGAGCAATTAATGCTGAGCTGACCATGTGCCTCTGCAGAGCTGAGCAAGAGGGATGCTGAACTGCAGGGCAGTGCTCCTGTGCATGTGGGCAGCAGCCAGCCCAGAGGGCTCTTCCCTGGCTAATTCAGGCTGGCATTAGAAAGAAGTGCTGGGAGGCCCAACAGGCACAATCACTGCTCAGAATAGTCCTTGTGCCAGCTCCCAGTGTCCTGCCATCTCTGCTTACTGTAAGGCACAAGCCAACATTTCCCAAGCCCAGGTCTCTCAGCCTGCCCTTGCCCCTCGCTCGTGGCTGCCCTGGGACCAGGCCACTGAAGCTGTCGCTGTCTGGTTTCAGAGCCGTGTCCCTCCACCTTGCTGCAGCGGCACATGGCAGACCTGCTCCGCAGCGACCGCGACCTGGCCCCCAGCTTCCTCAACAGTGTCCTGAACCAGCTGAACTGGGCCTTCTCCGAGTTCATTGGCATGATCCAGGAGGTGGGTGCGCACCAGGGCTGAGGGTGCAGCACTCCACGGGTGCTGTGTCCTGCACACACAGGGGCTCGAGGCACAACTCACTGGGCTGGGGGTCGCAGCCCTCCTTTTGGGAAGGGGCTCCTTTCTAAGCTGTCTCCATTGCTTGGCAGATCCAGCAGGCAGCCGAGCGCCTGGAGAGGAACTTCGTGGACAGCCGCCAGCTGAAGGTGTGTGCCACCTGCTTTGACCTGTCGGTGAGCCTGCTCAGGGTGCTGGAAATGACAGTCACGCTGGCACCGGAGATCTTCCTCGACTGGAACCGCCCGTCGTCAGAGCTGCTGCTTCGGAGGCTCGCCCAGGTACCATCTTGTGTGAAGAGGCAGCATCTGGAGGGGCACGGGGAGCCCTCTGCCCTCTCTGGATGTGTGGTGAACCAGGGGCTCCTGTTGCAAGTGCTGTAGTATTTAGAGCTGCTGCAGAATGGGTGGTGCTCCCTAAAATCTGTACATATCAACTGCACCCCTCCTTTGCAACTGCTCTGGTCAGAGCTGATTTCTACCTCTACTGTGAGGGAGGGTGACAGCTGCTTAAATCTTCCTTATGAGGGGCCAGTAAATGCTGAATTCTCCTGTGACAAGCAGTGCCATGAAATCTGGAGAGAAGGTGTGATATTTCTGGGTGAGGAGCTGTGAAGAGTGTAGCTGCTTTCACAGGGCACGCACTCCAGTGTTTGGGCAGGCATCTTGGTCCTTTATCCCTCACTCCTAGAATCTGGTACTAAATGTCTCCACTTTCCTGCCACAGTGACTGGGACAACCCCATTCCAACTCACAACACCCCTTAGGCTCCAGTAAATTTATTTCTTTTCTAAAGCATGAGCAATCCTGGAAAGCCCTGAGGACAGACTGCCCTTGTATGCTGGATTGGTGGAGAGCAGTCAGATGTACCTTAGCAGTACCACAAAGGTTCATACTTCGGGCTCAGGGCTCTGAGCAGATGAAACAGAGTGAGAGGTAGCAGGGTCTGGTACCATAATCATGAGGGAAGTGCTCAGCTGAGTGAGGAGGAAAGTGAGGGGCCCTTAGCAGTGGCTTAGGCAAGCTGGGGAATGTGCAGCAGACAGTGGGGTGCTGCAGCTTCCTCCTTGCTACCTGTTGCTGTTATGAAGCTGTGCCCCACCAGTGACCAGGCCCACAGAGGGGTGCAGTGTGCTGCTGTTGTGCACTGGGGCAGCAGGAAGAGGGATTTTGCATTTGAGAGATGGGAGCTGAGCTTGCAGCAGTTGTGTCAAGCCTGGAGCAGTCCCTACTTGTCCCACTGGGGGTTTGGGTGAGAGCTAATGGTGGCTAATTAAGTGTGGTCAGCACAGATTCCATCTCTGCAGATTGCTCTCTGCACTCACCCCGTGTTTCAGAGCTGGTGGGTCCATCCTGGTGCCAGCTCCAGGCAGGGCAGGACCTGGACTGTGCTTCACCCTGCTGACACTGTTTTGGCCCATGGCTGCCAGCTCACTCTCACAGGTTCTGGCTGTCCTGGGGACTGTAGCTTCTGCTTGCCAGGAGCTTTTCTCTGCAGAAGTAGCTTGACTTCTGCAGGTGGGAATTCAGATTTAGATGGGAGGTGCTGACATTCATGTGTCTTGACCTCAGACTGACTCTTCCCTGGGAGGTTTTGGTTTGGTACTACCACTGTGATGTGGTATTACTCCTTCCATGTCATGGCCAAGCTAGGTGTGTGCTGTGAGCCTCCCTCTGTGCATCCACCAGCTCTCAGGCACTGAGTCCAAACTATAAGGACATGCTGCCCCAAAGCTCTTCAGGTGCTGCTCACAGGAAGGCCCATCCAGAAAATACAAACCCTCTCTGCTTTTCCCTACACAGCTCTTGAACCAGGTGCTGAACCGTGTGACAGCTGAAAGGAACTTGTTTGACAGAGTGGTCAACCTCCGTCTGCCAGGTCAGTGCACTCTGTCCTCCCCGTGGGAACCGTGCTGGGAGTGTGCCCTTGGGAAGGGAGGGGTGCCTTGCACTGAAGGTTAGTGCAGAGCTGGGTGGGGTCAGACCTCAGACCTGCCCTGCTCTGCCTGTCACACGCTGGCAGAAGCTCTTACCTTTCCCTTTTGCTTCCATAGGGCTGGAGAGCGTGGACCATTACCCAATCCTTGTGGCTGTGACAGGGATCCTGGTCCGGCTGCTGGTGGACACTGATGTTCAGGGGTGAGTGGCTTTTTCCTTCCAAAGCACAGGGTCTCTGTGTGTGGCACTGCTCTGGGTGCTGCAGTGGGGCATGGGAGGTGTTGCAGGAGCAACATGGGGTGTGGAGACAAAAATGAAGTGAAGCTGATGAATGTAGAGCAGGCAGAAACCAAAGAGCCACATTCCCTGCAGCAGCTGCATCCCAGTGCTACTGCTGGGTGCAAAGCCCCTTTCTGTGGTGGTGGAAAACCTTTGTGAGAGGTGGCTGTGATGGAGAACCCTTGTGAGAGGTGGCTGTGAGATGCTGTACTGACAGCATGTGTGCACCTTCCTCCTTGGGATGGGTCTGGCACTGTGTGACAGGACAGCTGCTGGTGGAAGACGTGGGTGCTGTGTGTGATAGAGCTGTGCTGATGTGGTGACACATCAAAGTGCTGCAGCACACAGTGATGGTTGGGAGGCAGCTCATTGGACCCCTCTTAGGAAGGCATCAGAATGTGTGCAGAGCTCTCTGGCTGCCCAGATGTGTGCCACAAAGGTGAGACAGATCTTCTCCAAGCATTTGGGTGATGCTGATTTTAAGATGAAACAAATCTTGTCTTTACAGTAGCCAGTTACTCAGAGAGGCAGCACTAGGGGAGTGTTGTGGCTAGACAAAGCCACAACTGACCTGATCATTTATGTGTCTGTGTCTGCTTGTACTGAGTCCTGCAAATAGGCTTATTCAGACACTCTGCAGCCCTGCCTTTGCTGTCTCCCAGTGTCATTTGCAGGTGTCTTGCCTGGTCACTGTTTGCTGTAGGCTGCTGTAGGAGATGGGGCTCTTCTGTCTGTGCTGCACATCCTGCTTGTTTTCATGTTTGGAGAGCACAATAGTGTCTGGCTTTGCAGAGAGCAGAGTCCCATCTGGCCGAGTGGCTCAGCCCTGCAGCCAGTCTTTCAGCTTCTTCTCTCAAGGACTCAAAGATGTACACAAATATATCTAATTATAACCTGCCTCCCGTGGCTGCTGCACCAGTCTTACAGCCCCAAGTGTGACAGTGCCAAGACCTGGGCACAAGGTCATTGATCAGTGGCCTTTCTGGGCACTGAACAGAGGTGGATTTTGCTTGCCCTCAGAACCTTGCTCTGTGGAAAGGGCAAACATCATGAATTTGCTGCCACAACTAGACACTTCTTCCTGAAGGGAAGGGGGAGGTGATAAAACGGTTCCCTGCATGCCAGGATGAGAAGTCCTTCCCTGCCTGTCTCTCTTTTGAACGTGTCCCAGGTCAGGTCACTCGTCAGGTCAAATGGGGAAGGGAAAGGGTTGTACCTCAGTTTATCAAACTCCAAAGAGCACTGGGAAATGGTAGTGGGATATCAGTCACTTCCTTCCTAGCCTGCGAGAGTCCTGGACAGACAGAAAGCATCCAGACTCTATTCTTTCCCTGAAAAGCCTGTTGTGCTTTGGGCTTGTGAATTCCAGCAGCCAGTGTCATCACCAAGTGGCACTGTCCCCTGTGTGCCAACAGCATCCTTCATGCCTTGGGCTGCACCATCACAAACCAGAGACACTGTGCTCGAGGGAACTGGCAAGTCTCTGATGTTCAAGGGCTTTGTAGTCACTTCCCTGAGCACTGGAAAGGAGAAATAAATGCAAAATAGTGGAATGATGTGTGAAAAGCATAGTGTCCTTAAGGTGGACATCACTGATTGGGAAAGCAGAAGGTGGAACAGGAGGAAGCCCAGGGAAAAATATCCATAAAGCAAAGTTCTTCTGTGTGATTTTGCAAAGTCGTGCACTAAACCTGAGGTTTGATACGTCAGTGATCTATAAAAGGCAAGCAAAAGTTGCAGGGGAGCCACTGAGGTCATTCAAGATAAAAGAACCAAGGCAGGCAGTGTGGAGACCCTCTACTGCTGCCTGAGCAGAGGGGATGGCAGAAATCAAAGGCAGAGTGTCATGGGGAAGGGAGCACTGAGCCCCCACACTCTTGGCAGCACTCTGAATTGAGGACTGGGTGTTGCACCCCACTTACAGGGCTGTTCTGCTCTGTGCAGCCACACTGGAAAATGGCAAACAGAGATGGGATGGAGAAAAGAAAAAAACTGAGGCTTTTCTGCTGCCTTTGTATTCCTCGAGGGCTCAGCCCTGGTTTCATCCTCTCTCCCAGGCACCATCACCACACGGTGCTGCAACCTGAGAGGTGCAGCTGGGGTAACAATCACCCAAACCCCAGGGAGAGGGTGCATGTCCATGATGGCTGGCCCAGAGCACAGCAAAGGGAAGCATCTGTATCCAGGTGCCTGAGTACGAGGAATGGAACAGGAGAATTCAAACCTTCCTCTTTACACTCTCATGGGAGATGATTGCATGGCTGAAGTGATTTAAAGGGTCCTGCACGTAACCAGGCTCTCCAGAGCAGACCCATTTCATTAACTCATCTGTAGACAGCTTTCCTTTTTCCTTTCTCTCTCTCAGTGCAGCAAGCAGGATAATAGGACAGGCTTTTGTCCTTCCCCAGAAGCACTCTGCCTGGGCAGTGCTGAAAGCTGGTAGAAATCTCTTCCAGGTCCCATTTGGTAACTCACATATTGAGAGAAATCATTAACAGAGATTTTCCAACCCACATTTGCGTGTAGGAATGTCCCTGTGGGAATTACCAGGGCCAGGGTGACCCTGACTGGTTCCCTGTGATGAGTCTGTGCCCCAGAGAATGAGGGCGCGTGTAGGAATGTCCCTGTGGGAATTACCAGGGCCAGGGTGACCCTGACTCCTGTGAGGAGGCTGTGCCCCAGAGAATGAGGGGAGGGACAGGACCTTGGGAGGCTTCCTTGGCCTGGCTGTGTATTTTCTGGTTGCCTCTAACCCAGTAAGCAGACACTGTGCCAGGCACTTGGTTGGAAGGTGCTGCAAACATCTGGGACTTAGGGAATGGGCTCATCTGGTACTGAAGGAACAAAGTCCCGTTTATGGGATGGGAACATTGCAGTGGGGAAGTTAAGTAAGTAAGAGCCAGGGCCCTGCCAACTCATCCAGTCGTGTTCTCGGGCTGCAATCAGATGCCTCAGCTGCTCCTTTCCCAGCACAGGATGCTCATCCAGGCATTGAGTCCTCTTGCTGTGGACTCCTGGCATCAAGCAGAGCCATTAAGCACAAGGAAAGGGAGCATTGCCCGGGCCTGGCTGTGGTGAGATAGCTGATCCATCATACACCATGGTCCCTGGATGGAGCAGGCTGTGCTTTTGGGAGAGCAGAGGTTCATTTCCTTGCTGGGTCAGGCAGGGTGGGCTGGTGCTGCCCGTGGTGGGTGCCTCCTCCCAGCCCTCGGGTCTGAGAGCTGCTGGGCAGCACTGGGGAGTGTCAGGGGCTGGCAGGGCTGAGAGAGGGATGTCCCTTTGCTTCCTCTGCAACCTTAGTGACTGAGCAGGGAGGAGAGGAAATCTGCCAGGCTGAGCCAGGAGCTGGGCTGAATCCACACCACAGACCCTGGCTGTATCATCCCTCCGTTTGTCTGCTTGCTAAATAATTGAGCAGATTTTCTATTAAGCCTCTTTCAGAGTGAGCTAATGGAGCAGTGTTGGCCAGAGCTGGTGTCAGGATCCTTGGCGAGAGCAAGTGGCAGGGGAAGGGGTGAGGCCCAGAGGTGAGGCTGTGGTCCCCTGTGTGTGAGGGCATGCTGTAATTAGGACTGGCTTTGTGGGAAGTGAGTGGCCATCCCAGAGTGGAAATGAGCTGTGGCTGTGTCAGGGCAGGGCCACTGCTCTGCTCCTCATGCTTCCCCCATGCTCCCTCCATCCCCTCAGAGGCAGGGAGGTGATGCTTCCAGGATTAGGAGAGGGTTGGGACACATGCAAGGAGCCAGAGAATCAGTCTGTGCAGGACAAGTGCTGAAGAACCTTCAAGGTGCATCTCCCAGGGAGTTCTGCATGAAGGATGGAGAAGACAGAAGGAAAAGCACTGTGCTCACCAGGATCATGGTGGTACTGGCTATCAGAGCACAGGACAGGGATCCTGGACCACAACCAACCATGCTGAGCCAGTGGGATGCTGAGCAGGAGTCAGTGAGACCTGCCAGAAGCAGCACTGCGCTGGTGTGGTGTCGGGATATTTCTGTCTGGGTCTCTGCACTCCTCTCCTTTGCAAACTATGGGTGAGTGCAGAGAGATGGGCTGGGAGGAGACAAAGGAGTTCCTGGGGCAGAAGCAACACACTGGTGAGCAGAAAGGTAAGGAGGCACAAGACTGGGGGGAGAGGAAGGCTAAAAAGACTGCTCAGTTGCTAAATTGTGTGGGGATCACCTCCACTGGAAAGCTCAGAAGATCCCAGCCTGCAGATTCCTAAACACACTGGCCATCCACCTGTGTGCTCAAGTGCTGCTGGGACCCTTGGGACTTGCCTGGACCTGTGGACATGGCAGTTTTCTGCTTAGTTCCCATAAGACTTTGCAATTACTCGTCCCTTAAACACTAATGCTCCCTCGACAGTGTTGGTGAGCAAGTTGTGGTGGAAGGAGGGGCAGGAGTAGACATTCCATGGACCATATAGTCTAAAGGAGTCCTTGGTACCTTGCCCTAAAAGGTAAACTAAAAAACTCAGAAAAAAAACCTCAGGAAATGGGTGGTACTGCAGTTTTGCAGTGTGTAACATCGGGGTGAGCGTGAGCCAGAGCATGGAAGAATTATTAGCTCTGGCCTAGGTGTCATGGTTAAAAAAGGAGTGTGGTCAGTGCTTTTACAAGCTGCCAACTCCAAGTGTGCATCCTGAGTGATGGCACTGCTAGGGCTGAGCTCTCCCAGCCCCTTGGGGCTGTCAGGCACATGCCAGGAGGCAGGAGCAGGCCTTGTGTTGGCCAGCACCAGGCTTTGCTGATTTGAGCTCTCTGGAAAGCTGTGAGCATCATAAGGAAAGGATCCAGGCCCTGCCATGTCCATCCTTGGTGACAGGAGGACAGGATGGGACTGGCATTCAGTGCAGCCCGTTGTCCTGGCTGAGGTGTGAGGTGCCAGAGGAGACAGGAGTCAGGGTTGGACACTGGTCCCCAAAGCTGCTCCTTATCCCACAGCTAGTCCTTATCCCAAAGCTACTCCTTGTCCCCACAGACACTGGCACAGGTCCCTGTGTGCCAGGGCCAGTCAGCTTTGTGCTGACCCATTACTTTGCCCTGCAGAGTCAAGGAGCAGGAGGGAGGTTTGGCAGGAAGTCAAGGGTGTAATGGTGGAGATGGCTGCCAAGAGAGGACAGTGTATTCCTTGGGGAGCATCCATTAGGTTTCCCAGCTCCTGCCTGTCAGAGAGGCTTTGCTCCTGGCTGTTTTTCCTTGCTGAGATGTTCTGCCTTTCAGGTTGCTTAATGAACTGCTTCGACAGTTCAAACCACCTCCCAGTGCTCATTGGATCAGCAGTGTGGTGGTGTGGGATCCTTTCTGAGCATCAGGAACGTGTGAAAAGCAGCAGCAGGACTTTCCTGGGTAGAGGCAGAGGGATCCCTTGAGGGCAGCACGGATACACATCTCAGAGCAAGGCCCTGGAGAGCAAGCCTCAGCTTTCCTGCAGGGATAGGAAAATTGCAGGCAGCCTAGGAGAGCTCTCCTGGGCTTTCTCAGGCTGATGTGTCCCTGGAAAGGTCCCTGGGAGCTTTTCTTACACTCCCTGAGCTTTCCCCAATCTTTAGTCATTATCCTCAGCTGAGGATGCAGGTTTGCAGGAACACTGATGCCTGGGAAGCTGGTGTTGGCAGTGGGGAAGGAAAAGATTCTTGGGGAGACAGACAAGAATGGTGATAACGGGTGGGTAACACCCACTCTGGTGCTGGGGCCCAGAGCAGCACTTCATCTTTCCTTCTGGAGGAAGATGTGCTTAGATGTGGCACATGCTCTGGCACGGGCTTGGCACTGTCTCAGCAGGTGCAGCCACACTCGGGTCAGTGCCCTTTTCTGGCTGGGCCCTGGGTGCAGTCAGCTGGGTCTCTTCTCTTCCCCAGACATTCCCAGGTGAAATTCAAACCTTCCTTCCCGTGGGATCCCTGCCTGGGTGCAAAGCCAGAGGTGATGGCAGCAGCTCAGCTCCACCCTCAAGGCGCCGCTCACCTCTGTCCGACCCCGAGGCACCTCGTTAGCCCCTGGCAGCCCCCGGTGTGGCTGGCACGGCGTCCTGGGCCCGTCAGGACACTGTGCTAACGCGAGGTGACAGGGCCAGCGGTGGCGGGCGTGGGGCAGCGAGGGCACAGCCAGCGGGGGCTGTCGCTGTGCATCCGTCACCTCTGCCTGCTGCGGGGCACGGGCCCCACGGAGCTGCACAAAGTCACTGTCAGCAGCGGCGCTGGGAGGCCAGGCTGCCTCAGGAGAGCTGCTCTCCCAAGCACTCACCCCTCCTTGGATGGGGGGGCAGGTATTGACAGTTTGTTTGGGCACAAAGTTGAGTTTTTGCTGGGAAAAAAAGCTGCTTGTTTCCTAGCCAGAGAAGTTGAAAGGATGTGGTGTTAGTGTGGTCTCGATGCCACAGGGTTCCTCCTCTCCTGCCAGTCACAGGGATGCTAGCAGCTCTTGGGACCAGGGTGCTCAGCTGTGGGAGGGGACTGCAGGTCTCTGAAGGGTCCTGGTTCCCATGATGTCTGAGCTGTGCTCTTGCCCACAGCTGGTAGCCCCAGCCTCCCCCGTGCTGCATGTGATGGCCACATGCTCCTGCTCCAGCTGTGGATGGGATACTGGGGACTGGCAGATGGGTAGGATACCCTTATCCCTCTGTGGGATCAGACAGGCATTTTGGGGAGGGGGACAGAACCACTCCCTGTTTCAGGAAGAGGGAAGGGTGGGTGCCAGGGAAGGCAGCGCAGGTGAAATGAGCGGGGGGCTCCATCTGCAGGGAACAGGGCTTTGCCAAAGGCAGTGCCAGTCCCATCCCTAGTGGTATCTTTCCCCTGCATCTAAACCCTGCTTATTCCTTTCGGGGTCTGGATGTGCCCTTGTGTCAGTCGGTGCTGCTCCTTCCTCAGCTCCCAGGGATTATTTAGAGGACCTGCCCTCCCAAGGACAAACTGCTGGATGCTTCTCTCTCACCAGCAGCACATTTAACCCCCTTGCCGAGGCCACCTGAAGGCCATTTGATGAGAACAGAGGCTGCCAGTCCAGTGCAGATTGCCTGGCTCCATGTGCCGGGCCTGCAGGAATTCTGGGCTCCCTCAGAGCTCAGCCTCCCACCGCTGTGCCCGTGAGCTGCACACTGCTGCAAGGGCAAGGACACACTCAGCCCAGCGTGAGCTTAAAAAAATAGGCATTTTTATTCCAATGGAACTAGAGAATTACGACCCAGGAGAGGGGAGGATTACTCACATTTATCGATAGGCTGATTAGGTTACTGCCTAAATAGCTGTGCTTGAGCAGCGCGTGTCCGCCTCAAGGAGAAGCAGCGAAGGAGCGCGTGGTGCATCGGAGACCTCAGTGTCCTTGGTGGCACGGCGAGCTCTGAGCAATGCGGGCTGGGGCGCTGTGTCTCGTCACCTCCTCCTGCCTTGACGAGTTACAGCTTCTCGGGAAGCAAAAGCTTGTAAGGTTTGCTTGGCTGCGTGGCTGGTCAGGCGCTGAGCTCCATTCCTCCTGCATGGCCACGTTTGGGGAGGGGTGTGGGGGTGTGTACCCCCGTTTGTGACAGGGTCACAGTCCCCTGCTCCCAGCCATGACATGCTGATGGCGACCGGCATGTGCTAGGAGAGGGCAGTGGCATCGCCATTCCTCAGGACCTTGGCATGAGCCAGGACAGTGTCCCACTTGTCACAGTTAATCCTTGGCCTGGGGGGTCTGTGGCAGTGGTGTCAGGTTGGGCATCTCGTGCCTGGGGACGTGCCAGACCCCCAGGCCTGGTGTCACATTAGGGAGGGTGGGTGCCCAAATGAAGGGGTGTTTCTCCAGCATGCTGGGTTCATCAGTGTTACCTGTGTGCTAACAAGGCCATTGCCAGCAGATTATGCAAGGTGCTCTTGCTGGGCACCAATGTGCCCGTGGCCCAAAACCCACCAGGAGCCCGTGGCTGAAGCGGTTGTGGGTGATGTCAATCACTCCCGTGGGTCGTGGTCAAGCCAATATCGGGATGCCCAATAATCCTCATCTAGCAGCGATGGAGGAGACCAGCTCTCGGGAGGCCTGGGCTCTGCTCCCAGATTTGTCCCACTAAGACACAATGGGGGTATCAGAAAAGACAGAGCTGATGGACTCTGAGTCCGACTTGAGCTGCAGGACCTTGGGGTGCTTGGGGTCGGGGAAGTCCTCGCCAAGGGCCAGGCGGATCTTGCCATTCTGTGTCTCCCTGATGGGCTCGAGGAAGACGACGTGTTTGTTGGCGCTGGCCTTGCGGTTTGGCCCATCGGTGGCAGGGGGAGTGGTGCTGAGGATGGAGGACTGGGCGCTGCACTCCTGCGGGGGGCTCAGCGGGGCCGGCTTCTTGCAGCAGCCCAGGCAGCGGCACGGCGTGAGGTACAAGTAGATGATCACCAGCACCAGGCTCACAATGCAGCCCAGCAGGGTCGTGAGGCCGGTGCTGAAGGTCTCCCCAGCTGCCTTGGGGTAGAGGACGGTCACGTTGAACTCGCACATCCTGCTGAAGTTGTAGGGGCTGTTCATGGCCAAGCCTACATAGACCCCTGAGAGCCAGGGCTTGGCTGCGGCGATCCTCAGGCTGCCATTGCGATAGACCTCCAGGGAGCGATTGCTGTTCCCTGGGTGTTTGATGGGCTCGTGGTGAGGGGTGATCCACATGTAGGCGGTGGCAGCGTGCGGCAGGCTGGTGTTACTGGCGTTACAGGTGAGCAGGACGGGCTGGCCCACCACCACCTCCAAGCGCGAGAGGTGCGCGTCTTCCGTGCTCGCCGAGCAGTTCTCAAACATGTCTCTGTGTTTGAGGAACTTGATCAGGGACCGGGGCGCGTTGTCAGACACCTTGCAGGTGTGCTCCTCAGAGAAATCTTTCACGGAGCTGAAACCTCGCTGATTCCAGCGCTGAAGCATCAGGTAGAGCGGGCAGCTGCACCTGATGGGGTTGTTGTGCAGGTACAAGCCATTGCCGATGTTTTCGGGCAGAGCTGCCAGCACCTCCACGGGGATGCTGCTCAGGCTGTTGGAGGAGAGGTCCAGCGTGCGGAGCTTGTGGATTCCCAGCCCCTGCACAGCATGGAAGGGGAAGGTGGTCAGGTTATTCCAGCTCAGGTAGACTTTCCTCAGGTCACTCAGCTTGGCAAAGGCGTTTTCATCCACCCGCTTGATGTGGTTGTCGTAGAGCAGCAGCTCCTCCAGGCTCACCAGCGCCTCGAAGTAGTGCCTCTCCACAGCTTGCAGGTGGTTGGAGGACATGTCCAGGTGCCGCAGGAAGGAGGCATTGTGGAAAGCCCGCGGAGAAAGGTCCCGAATCTGGTTGTGGCTGATGTGAAGGGCCTCGAGGTGCGGGAGGGCGGCCAGCCAGTGGTCGTGGAGCTGGGTGAGGGCATTGTGGCTGAGGTCCAGCGTGGTGGTGGTGGGGGGCAGTGCCCGGGGCACCCGCTGCAGCATCTGCCGGCTGCAGCTCAGCAGGTCGGAGGTGCAGATGCAGGCGTCGGGGCAGCGCTGGGGCTGCGGGGAGGCTCGGGGGGCGCACAGCAGGAGCAGCAGCAGGAGCAGCTTTGCCACCCGCGGCCAGACCGAGTCCGCGGTCGCCGGCGAGGACATTGTGGCAGGCAGGATCCTCTGTACAGCCCGGCGGCACAGCCTGTACAGCCAGGCTCGGTGAGACGCGAGAAAAAATCTGCCGCCGTCTCTCGTCTCTCCCCCAGTGCTGGCTTGGATCTACCAAGCATCCACAGACGCCCCTTTGCACCCCGCGAAAGAGGATCCCGATTCCAGCCGTGGGGCTTGAAAATACCCCAAGGGCGGCATCGCCCTGCCCGGCTCTGCCGCGGCTCACCCGAGGCTGCCTCGTACCTGCGCTGCCGGGGGCCGGGGGCTGCCGGGGGCCGGGTGGGCGCCGGCGATCAGCATCAGGGGGCTGAGGCGCTCGGGCGCTCTGGGGCTGTGTGTCGGGCTGGGCTGGCGCCTCGCTGCCTCCTGGAGCTGCTCATCCCTGGAGTGCGAAGTTTCTCAGGGCTCAGCGCCGCCGGGGCACATCCGCACGCTGCGACCTCCGCGGAGCCTCGTCCGGTTCCCTGCCGGGCAGCATCTCCGGGAGCCGGGCGCGCTCCGGGAGCGCGGTCCCGCTCCTGCCCCTATTTACGGGCGGGCGGTGCGCGGCGAGGGGGCCGGGCGGGATCCCATTGGCCCCGGCGCGGGGAGTGGTGGCCGCGGCGGTGGCCCTGGCCCGGTCCCTGTCCCCGTCCCTGGCCGTGGCCCTCCCTGCGGGTGGGCAGAGCGATGCGCAGCCAGCACCGACCCTGCGTGGTCGCTCGTCCCCAGGGGAGCTGAGGATCACTTCGGCCGTACCGGTGTGCAGCCGCCGGGGAGCCGCGACCGGCTGTAATCCGTAAAGCGGCTGCTCCGCCACTGCCCAGCCTCTGGCGGAATGCTGGAATAAACCTGCCACCTCTGGAAGCCCCTCGTGTCACATCCTGCACCCAGGCTGGCAGTGGGGATGGCGGTCACCCCCCGGTGCCGCTTCTCTCCCAGCCACGGACCTTCCTGCTGCCCTAATCCTCATCACCCCACGAACTGGGGACTCCCCAGCACCCCCGGCCCTGGGCTGAGCCGGGGGGCTGAGCCCGGTGGGGTCCCCACGGCAGAGGGGGTGCCGCGGGCTGCTGACGGAGAAGGAGTGGCCACAGGGTGAAGGACACGCAGGAATGTCATTATCCAGAGCTCAGGCGGTTTAGTGGGAAGAGGAGAGCTAGGGAATTGTTTTCCATTAGGGCAGCAAAAAGCTAATTTGGCGGCTGCGGCTGCTGCGAGTCAAGGGGCTGTTAACCCCCTGCGCCCTGGCTCAGCCTGTGCTGACTGGCTGCTCCCTTGCCCCTCCTGCCGCTGGGGCAGCTCTGCTTGCCCCTGGGCCGGCCACGGAGCCAGCTCTGCTCCTTGCCAGGGACTGTTACCAGGCACTGGTGCCCGAGGGAGGCACTCATTAAGGCGACCTTCATCCGTCCTGGCTGTGCCCACTGAAGCCAGGGAGGGCCACGACTCCTCCCGCCTGCCTTTTGGGGAGACCCGCTTGCCCTGAGCACACCCTGAGCTGTCCTGTTGGTGCAGGAGGGCCCCAGCTCCTGGTGTGAGGCTCTGCAGAGCGTCTCCCCTGAGGTGCTGTGACCAAGGGCAGAACTGGATGCTTCAGCCGCCCTGCAGCAACCCCAGGCTCAGGCACTGGCCCGAGGGCTGCAGCCTCAGCAAGTGCTGAAGCAGCGCATCGATCCCCAGAGCCTCTGAGTCGGGGTGGCCAAGGAGGAGGAGGATGGCTGCTGCTCTTTGGCTGCATTTGAGCATGTTCCCCTGGACCGGGGGGACACCAGCTGGGGATGCTGGTGTGGAGCACAGGGTGGGTTGTCTGAGGTCTGTGTTCCTTGGCAGGACCGAGCGCGCGACCGCGGTGTTGCTGGCAGATCCCTGCTTCCAGCTGCGCTCCATCCAGTACCTGCTGGGCCACGCTGAGCCCTCGGCCCTGGCAGCAGCCGCCCCGGCCACGGACAAGCGCCACTTCTCCCTGCACACCTGTAAGTGCTGGCACTGCACTGGGAGCTGGGCTCTGCTCACCACCCACCCACAGCTGGGGAGGGAGGGACGGGGCTGCTGGTGTCCGTGTCCCCTGCAACATCCCAGCCCTTTCAGTCTTGGGGACAGGTGTCTATGCCCTCTTCCACTACCTCAGGAGCAGCACTTTGGATGGGGATGTATCCAGTGCCAGCCAGTAGTTCTGCCCTTCTTAGTGCCCAGTGCTCCCTGTCCTGGGTGGTTCCCAATGCAGCTGTAGCCATTGTGCATCATTCAGCAGCCTCAGGAGAGCCTGAGGGTCCCATTCACCCCACACACACCCAATTTGCTCCCCAGACACAGAGTACATCAGTACTGAGGAGCTGGCAAAGGTGGAAAAGATGCTGAACCATCTGAGTGAGGAGTCTAAGCAGGCAGCTGCAACCACACTGGTGAGTCCTCCCCCTGCCCTGGCCCTGTCCCAGTCCTTGACAGCAGGCCTGGGACACAGGACTTTGGATGGCACTGCTAACTCCTGGTAACCCCCACAGCCCACCAGCGAGGAAGACCTGTGCCCCATCTGCTACGCACACCCCATCTCGGCCATCTTCAGGCCCTGCTCCCACAAGTCATGCAAGTGAGTAGCTCCCATATCTGACCCCACCTGGATGACTGCAGCCCCTGGCCCTGCCCTGTGCTGTGTGGGTAGGGGCTGATGCTCTTTCCTCCTCTGTCCCAGAGCCTGCATCAACCAGCACCTGATGAACAACAAGGACTGCTTCTTCTGTAAGGCCACCATCACAGGGGTGGACGACTTCACCAAGCCAGCCAGCTCGTAGAGCCCAGCCCCACACCACGTGTTTCCCCAGCGGAGCGGGGCAGCCCCCCTGCCTCACACTGGCTTCTCCCCAAATGCTTGCCCTGCTCAGGGCTGTGGGACCCTCACCCAGAGGGTCAGGACGCAGCATGGGCAGCAGCGTGAGGCGGGAGGGCTGCAGGGTGGGAAAGGCAGGTGCCCAGCAGCCTCTCTGCCCCATGGGCCGTTCTCAGGGAGGGGAGCCCGAGGCCTCGGCTCTGCTGCAGTGCTGGGAACACACGGCAGCCCCGGGGCCAGGGCAGGGGGGCTGAGCTGGGCATTTGGGCTGTTAACTTGCTCCTGGCTGGGGGCTGACTCCATGAAAAGCAGCATTAAATTATTCTTCCTTATGTGGTGCCCTGAAAGATGGGAAAGGGAAGGCCCCGGTGTTGGGGCTGCACTCAGGTGATGCTTAACAGTAAATGGAAATATAAATATTTAATCCAAGGAGAGCTGGGAGCGCAGGGCCTGCTGGGGGCTGCTACATGATGATGCGTGGCTCTGGCACAGACTCGGCGATGGATTTGTGTGGCAGCACATTGGCCCCGTTGAGGTAGAGCTCGTCGTTGACGATGACATCCTCGCCCAGCACAGTCACGTTCTCCATGCGCACCTGCCCCAGAGAGGCCCTGTCACGCCCCTGGGCTCGGGGCCCAGTGCCAGGCTCCTGCTCCTGCCTGCAGGGACCACATCCCTGCAGCCACAGCCCAAGGAGGTGGGAGGGCTAGAGCTGAGTCCCCATCCCCTGCAGGGACACCCGTGTCCTCACCCACTGCCCCACGGAGCAGCTCCAGCCCACGATGCAGGACTCCAGCCAGGAATGGGAGCGGATGCGGGCCCCTTCCAGCACAGTGCAGCGTTTGATGCGCACCCCGTCCTCCACCACCACGCCGGCCCCGATCGTCACGTTGGGGCCGATGACACAGTTTGCCCCAATCTTGGCACTGGGGTCCTGGAAGGAAGAGGGCCCATGCCAGGCTTGGGAGGGCAAACAGCTCTTGGCATAGCCCATGTCACTTGGCCAGCCAGGGAAGAGGAGGGCACAGCTTGAGGGTGGCAGCGAGGACAGTGGTGGGACAACACAAAGAGCTCGTGACGTGCCCAGGGCTGGTGTGCTGGGGGCTGGCACTTACCACCAGCACATTCCCTACGACACCGGGCCCCGAGTGCAGCTTCTCGGGGTGCTGAGCCCGCAGCGCTTGCAGGTACATGCACATGCCCGTAAGGAAATCCTTTGGCTGCCCAATGTCCATCCAGAAGCCTATGGGGACAAAGCCACAGTGACAGCGCCCAGTGTGAGGGTGGCAGTGCAGGCAAGACCCCTGATGCTGCCTGCACTGTGCACAGGGCCTTACCCTGTAGCTCCATGGCGTAGAGCTGCCCATCCTGTGCCATGGCTGGGAAGATCTCCTTCTCGATGGAGGTGGGGCGCAGCTGCGAGGACGGAGCACAGGGCTGAGCAGGGGGCACAGCCCCTCAGCCTGGCCCAGCCTGGCACCCCGGCTCGTACCTGGATGCGTTGCAGGATGCCAGGGTTAAATATGTAGAGCCCAGCATTGATCTTGTTGGACACAAAAACGCGCGGCTTCTCCACGAAGCGGCAGATGCGGCCGGTGTCGGCCTCGCACACCACCACACCGTACTTGGCCGGCTCCTCCACGCGGGTCACCACCAGGGAGCCCTCGCCGCCGTGCTGCCGGTGGAAACGGGCCAGCGCCGCGAAGGGGAACTCGCAGATCACGTCGCTGTTGAGGACAAAGAAGGGCTCCCCGTCCTCGGCCAGCAGGTCCCGCGCCAGCGCCAGCGGCCCCGCTGCGCGGCCGTGAGCGACGCCGCAGGGACGTGGTGAGCCCGGGTCCTGCTGGGCCCACCTCTGCCCGTCCCAGCATCCCTCCCAGGTCCCCAGTCCCTCTGGATCCTCACCCGGCCCGCTGTCCCTGGTCCTGCCCATGTCCATCCTGGCATACCCCTCCTGATTGCCCTACCCATCCACAGCCATGCTGCTGCCCGTGGTGTCCCACTCCCGGTGTCCCCCTGCCCTACCCATCCATACCCACCCTAATGCCCACGGTGCCCCCTTCCAGCGTCTCTAGCCGTATCCATCCCGGTGTCCCCTCCTAGCACCCACCCTGCTGTCCCCGGAGTTCCATCCCGTCTGCGCCGCCCTCCAGCCCCAAGATCCTGCCCGAATCCTACCTGTGCCCAGCGGCTCCTTCTCGTGGGACATGGAGATGCGGATGCCGAGCTGCGGGCACAGGGTGAGCGGCGGGACAGACCGGGTAACGGGGGGAGGCGGGGATACGGAAGGGCCCTTACCCGTTGTTCCTGCTCCCGCATAGCGGCCTCCAGCGCGTCCGACATGTAGCTCACAGCCAGCACCACATGGCTGACGCCCGCCTGCGGGAGCGCGGGTCAGCCGGCGGCGGGGCGGTCCCCGCGCCCCCCGCGCCCCGCGCCCCCACCTGCCGGAGAGCTTCGAGCTGGTGGAGCAGCACCGCCTTGTTGCAGAACTCCACCAGCGGCTTCGGCCGGCTCAGGGTCAGCGGCCGCAGCCGCGTCCCGAAGCCGCCAACCAGGATCAGCGCCCGCATCCCCCGCGTCCCGCGTCTCACGCCAGCGCCCGCACCGACACGTCAGCGCCGGGCGCGCCGGGCGCGTCAGCGCCGCGCGGCACCGCCCCGTCCGCCGGGCCCTGCCTCCGTCCGCCGGGCCCTGCCTCTCTCCTCTGGGCCCTGCCTCCCTCCTCTGGGCCCTGCCTCCGTCCGCCGGGCCCTGCCTCCCTCCTCTGGGCCCTGCGCCGGGCCCTGCCTCCCTCCTCTGGGCCCTGCGCCGGGCCCTGCCTCCCTCCGCCGGGCCCTGCCTCCCTGCGCCGGGCCCTGCCTCCCTGCGCCGGATCCTACCGCCCGCCTCCGACACACCGCCCGCCCCCTTAACACTGCCCGTCCCCGTAACACCGCCGGCCCCACACACTCCCCCGTTCAGCCGGGGCTTTAGGCCCGCCCGGCTCCCATGGCCGTATAGCCGCGTCGTTACTGCAGCCACCGCACCCCGCCCGGGGCGCCGTCGGGACGCAGCAGCGCCGATGAGAGGAGAGCAGCGGCCACGGCCGCACCGGGCGGTTCACCCAAAGCCCCTAACCCCGGCCCCAAGGTTCAGACGGCGGGAGAGGCAGGCACGGCACGCCGCGGACAAAAACAGATCCTTTAATGGTTTTTGGTTCTCTGTGAAGCACAAACAGGGTGGTTATTCATGTAAAAACAACCGGGGCCGAGGCTATGTACAAGCTGTGGAGTCCCACCGCAGTGGTCCGAAGGGAGGGAGGCGGCTCCCACTGAGCACGGGCAGCGGTCACGGCCCAGTGAGGCAGGGAAAGGCAGGAATGAGCGCGGGGGACAGCAAGGGGCTCTCCCGGTGGTGCGGCCTGACTCACCCCAGCACAGCCCGCGGGGACAAGGACATGCAGGGGTGGGTGGCGATGGGCCACACTAGGGCAGGGCCAGGGACTAATGCGGCTGTTGTGGGTACCTACACCCCTGCACTCACCAAGCCTCGCTGCCTCCTGCAAACCCGCTCCCTGAAAATCCTGCGTGTCCTGGCAAGGTAGGGACCCGCAGGAGCAACGAAGTAACCTAGTGCAGGGCAGCGTGCCACGGATAAAGGTCCTTCTCCAGAGGACGGAGGGGGAGCAGTGGCTTGGGCAGCTTTGAGGAGCTGGGAGACCGGCAGAGAAATTTGGCAGCTCTCCTGTCCCCTTCCACACCAGTGCCACAGACCTGTGCCTGAGATGTGGCAGCCGTGCTTTCCGAGCGGCCTCTGCGCACATGGAGTCGGCACACATGCGACATGCGAGTATTCCCCAAACGAGCATCCCTGAAGTAATTAAAAAAACCCCAACCCTGGCCTTGTGGGTACACAGGGTAATGGTAATGCCATGGAACCAGTCAGTGAGAGCAGGAGGGAGCAGCCAGGGCCCCAGCACAGAAACAGGAGCTGAGGTGGAGCAGGGTTCGGTCTGGTACCACCAGGCCACAGTATCAAATATTAATTCCTCATCAAAGGAGGCTGGGAACATTTATTTTGGGAGACACTGACTGCGTGAAGCAAAGCTGAACAGTCAGGCAGTGGTACTGAACAGTCAAGACAGTGGCTCTCACTGCTCAGCTAGGTCACCCCTCACCTGGCCTCTAGAGACCCTCAGGGAGGAGATGGGAATCAGCCCTGAGCCTCAGCCTCCCCTTCCACCACCTCCAGACCTGTTGGAATAGCAGGGCCTGGGGGCAGAGGGTCCCCGGGGGAAGAGGGCAACTTTGTGCTGGAGGGACAGACTCTGTACTTTACAGGAGGGGAAGGGTTGAAATGGTCCGAAATGCCCCACTGCACAGCTGGGGTCATGTTAACTGCTACAGATACTATTGCTAGCCCACGAGCTGAGCACTTTCAAGTCAGTGGTCCTGGGCAGAGTCACTCCTGCAGAGCCCTGTGCCTGCCCATGCCATGCCATGCCATCAGGGAGCGAGCAGACCCTAGGCTGAAGCACAGCTCCACGTGTGTGGCATTCCCTCCGGGCCACGGCTCTGCCAGGGATTGCATTTGGTCATTTCATTTCCGTGTTTGGGGTAGCTACTCACAGTGCCCAAACAGCAGAAAAAGGCAGCATCAAAAGCAAAGCCCCACTGGCAAAACCCAGGGCAGAGCCAGCAACACCGAACACAGGGACCGGCACCTGACTTCTCACCGGTGGCCTCACAGATGCTGCCAACCGTCAGGCAAGCGCCCTTTCCAAACAACTCAGGAGAAATTCAAAGGGGAAGCTCCTGAGGCAGAAGGCTCCTCATACCAGAGCTCCAGCCTCGTCAAGAGCCCTGGGCTCTCCTGCTTTCTCTTCCCTATGTCCAGGTCCTCCCTCCAGAACGCACATATGATGAGCGAAGAACCGGGACACCCAGCAGGCATCTACAGAGCCTCCTCCAGAAGGCAGAGCAAGTGCGGTCAGAACCATCTGGTCAGCACGAGAGTTCTTCCATCCTGCCTCACCTCAGCTCTTCTATCCAAGTACATTTAAAAACAACAGAGCGATACAGTTGTTTAAAACCAAATTTGTCTGTGTTTTTCCTGTGGTAGTGGGTGATCTTGTCTGCTCCTGCCACCAGGACAAGAATAAGAGGCCACAGCCCAGAGCTACTGGTTTTCCTCACGCATCTGTTCCATGATGTTGATGAGGCTTTCCAGCCCGAACACGTAGCCCACGTCGGGTCCGTCGTGCACAGTGGGGTCGTCGCGGAAGCCCTTGAACGTGCTGTGTGCAAAGTCAATCATGCGCACGTCCACCTTGGGCTGGGCCGAGGAGCCGGGCTCCGAGCCGCCGCCGTCCTGGAGGCCCTCGGGGACGGAGCCCTCCCCCCGCTTCAGGCGCGCCTCCGGCCGGCGCTCCAGCAAGGTCCCCGCACGGCTGTCCTTCCCGTCGTAGATGATGAGGAGGGAGCTGGAGTAGAAGCGGTAGGAGGCCTGTCTCTCCAGAACCGCCTTCAGGCTGCGCAGCTTGGCGAGGACGGGCTCAAAGAGGTCCTTGCGCAGCTCGATGCCGTTGTGGAGGTACTGGTAGAGGGCGTTGCGGAAGCCTTCGATGGAAAGGCCGCGCCCATAGTATTTATTCCTGCATAAGTAATGCCCTGTGTCCAGCTGATAGACCTGGAACACCAAAGGAAATGCACATCAAGTAGGAGCAACAGGCTAAGGCCACGCAGAGAGCCCTGAGCTGTCCTGCACTGACAGGGCAGAAGGGAACTCATCCTGTCCCCGTTATGATTGAGTGGGAGCAAGACACAGCTCTGCCCGTTCCCTGCATCCCAGAGCAGCTCACGGGTGCTGCCCAGGGGCATACTCAGGATGCCTGAGCACTAGTTCTCTTCCAGGACACCCAAAAGGAGCTCACAAGTCCTATTGCCCCAAAAAGGCATGACACGACTGACCCCAGGAGTTAAAAAGCCAAGTCTTACAGCAACTCCGACAATTCTCTGGCAGCAAGAGCTGCTGACACCTATTGCCATTACATGGCAAGCGATTAATGAGGAGCCCTCATTGCTTCAGAGTCTGTGGGCAGAGATTTGGGTTTACAAGATCTGGTTCCTTCAGCAGGTGGGGAAAGAAGCGATTATTGCACAACAGCAAACCCTTGTGCACAGGCCCAGGCACAGCAGAGCAACTTTTTAACAATCAGGGCAGTATAGAAGTAAATGTCAGACACTTCCATCCCCAGGCATTGTGATTCTGGCTGAACACTAAGCCACAAAACTAATTTGATTAGAAAATCCCCTAACTGTCTGTGAACAAAGGAGCTCTGGACAAAGGAGGCCACCTCAGGGAAAGCAGGTTCTTTTGTTTTAGGCTTAGAAATGAAGACAAAAATAGCAAGAATGCTGCTGTACCTACCTGCAGTGGGAGGTTCAAATTCAGTGCTCAGCAGGAACACTAACTGGGAGGCTTAATGCAGCTGTGAAAAGGAAGGTACAGCATCTGCAGCCTGGGGGATCCCTACCTGCATCCCACACACACGCACACCCAAGGTGGCAGAAGTGCTCTGTTCACACTTCTTCATCTGCCGAGCAGCCTTCTCCTCAGAGGCATCATCTCCGTGCTGCCTGGTCCCCATCTTCAGATCAAGCACGCAGGGAAGCTTGAAGTGATGCACCACGTTCTCCAGCAACAGGAACTCTGGGATATGTGTCAAGGAGAGCTCACCCACCACAGACAGGGACCTGGGCCAGCAGGAGATAGGGCTGGACAACAAACAAATAGGAACCAAAGAAGAGACAGGACAAACAGCTTGGTGAGTTGAAGAAAAGGACAAAACCCAAACAGTGGACCCAGACTTTGACAGCTGGTAAGAAGGAAACAGCCTAGAAAGTGGAACAGCCAAAGCAGGAAGGTCACATGCAGTGGTACTGGAAATTCAGAGGAGAAACTGAAAAGCAAAACACTGGTGTCAGGAAGGACACAGGATGCCAGTAGGAATTGCTGATCCAATAAGAGAGAGCTTCAAGTCTAATCAAATTAGCTATTTGACCATATGGATAAACAACATAAAGCCCATGGACTGAAAACTCAAGGGACAAGTAATGGCCTGTCCAGAACAGCAGCACTGCCCAACACACACAGGAGAGCTGGGGAGGTGACAAAGACAGGAAATGGAACAGTAACAGGAGCCCTCTGTCACCAGCACACAATGGGCACACAGTGCCCCTGCACTGGGGCACAGCACTGAGAACACACCCCAGGCACTCTGTACAGCAACTGGTTCCCAAAGGGGAAAAAGACACCCCAAAAGTTTACCCTAAGGAGTCCCACAGGGCACAGATCAACATGTAAAATCTGAAATGGCAACCAGAGCACAGCTGGATTAAATGTGCAAGAGAGGAACTGTGTTTGGTTTAGAAAGAGGAACTTCATAAAAATAAGGAAGCGTGCTTAAAAAGGAGAGGGCAGCCAAAGAGAATGACTTCTCTGCAAGTGATGCAAGCTATTTAAAAATAAAATCTGGAGTCTCCAAGCTCACACTTGAGAATTGGAGAAGGAAGCCCAGGCAGTTAAAACTACGAATACTGCTATTAAAAGTAAGTTTGTTTCTATGTGAGGAAAACAGAATCCAGGTGAAACAAAATAACCCTGCAAGCTGGCAAGTTCAAAGCAGGAGGAGTCATTTGTGAAGGCGCAGAAAACAAACCCATCTTCAACCATGCAAAGAAGTCAGTCAGAGTGCCTGGAGGTGGATGGAGATCTTCAGGGCCCCTTCCAACCCAAACATTCTGTCCTTCATTAGTGTCACAGTATGGGAAGCAGGAAGGAACAGCTAAAAGGAACATGTAACTCAAGTGTGGTTGAGGACAGAAATGCCAAGGGAAATGCAGGCCTGGCTGCCTCAGGCACAAAGGGGTAAGGCCAGGGCAGCAGCAGCCTGACACACCCAGCTGTGCTTCCCAAAGGATACTGTACAGCTTCCGGTCCTTGGACTCGGACCGCATGCGGCTCAGCTGCTGCTTGTGGCAGCGCAGGCTCCAGGGGTTATAGCTGATCTTCTCAGAGCTCAGGCCACTGTTCCCATCCAACATCTGAAACGGAACATCTGAGTGGATGTGCAAGTCCACCCTGGGACTCTTCGTTTCCTGGATGCTGCTGTGTAAAGACAGAACAAACCTGCCTGTTAGAATGCGTCAGTTCTTCACACTCTTACTGTCACATCCTCCCCTGGCCTCTCCTGTTCCTTCTCCTGCTGCACACAGTGCAAATCTTCTAACAGCAAATCCTCACCAACTACCCTGGGCTGTGGACACAGGCTCCAGGATCTGGTCTGTTTAATATCTCTGCTAAAAGAGCAAACAGGAACACTTGGTCCACCCTGGGACTCTTCGTTTCCTGGATGCTGCTGTGTAAAGACAGAACAAACGTGCCTGTTAAAATGCGTCAGTTCTTCACACTCTTACTCCTCTGGAAGCTGGGGTGAGGAGGTAGAGGACCCATATTCCAAATACCCTGGTAAGAAATCCCTGGGTTAATAACCAAGTGGACTGAAAAGTGTTCAAATCTGCTCTGTATGCTTTGGTTGCACATCTGATACACTGCCAACACTTATCCTGTATCAGAAGCATTTCATATGGATGAATTGGTCCTGAACCCAGGAAAACTCCCGGCACAGTCTGCAGTGCCAAAATCTGCTGGGCTAGCAAGTGCACAACAGCCTGGCCACCTTAAGGAATTGCAGAACATCCTCAATCAAAGGAGTAGGGAAGAAATATCTCTCGATATTTGTGTTGTCACTGGGCCCTCCAAGTTTTACCTTTCGGTGCTGTCACTGGCCAGGCCAGGCTTCTCCTCCTTGTGCTCGGTGCCGCTGCTTGACCTGTGAAGGCTCCGGCGCGAGTGCTTGCGCCGCGGCTGGTCCCTCTCCGGCAGATCATCCTGCTCCAGAGCCTCGTTCTCCACATAGGGATAGGCCACCAGGTTAATGTAGCCATCACTGTCTCCCTCAAAACAGACAGACACCACACCTGCCGGGGAGAAGTAACACGTCAGTTCTCCCGGAGGAGGGAATACACAACCATTATCAACCAAATGTTCTGCAGGAGAGAGGAAAATGTAGCTCACAGAGAAGCAAAGCAAGCCCAGAGCAATAGAAGAGGGAGAAGAGCTCTGCCACTGCAGGAAATAAGGACAGAAGTACAGCTGGTAAGCTGAGGGTGTGATTTATTTCCTTCCTTCAGTCTTGCAGCAAATGTCAGACTGGAGAGAGTCAAGCACAGTCTACCAAGATGCTGAGGGGAGCAAAGCATGTAAAATAACACCTGATTTGTTTGGATAAGTACCTACATCCTGCAGAAGCATTCCTGCTCTTGACAGGGACATCACCAGCCAAGCAGGACTGTGCTTTCTCTGCTAAAGGAGCTTTCCAGCATCAGAGCAATGAAGTACGGAGCCCTAAGGCTGAGGTGACAACTGTCACTCTTATCACAAGTCAGCCAGTCTCACAAAAAAGGAATCTGCAAGGGCCAAGGCCTTCCTAGCAATAAAAACAGGGGGCCCTGGAAGCATAATGACCTCTGCCAAGTGCAGGCAAGCAGGCCCATGTGTCCTGTCCAGTTTCACCATCTGAAGGCTCCTGGAAAGCACCATAGTGCAAGGGAAGTTACAGATCTTCCACAGCACAGACTCAGAATATATCTGGCCAGCCACAGAGCAGGACTGCTGACACTTCCAGTTAGGGCTGACATCTTAATTTCTGGGACTACTGCCCCAGCCCTGAAAATGAGGCCATCAGCCCATCTCCTGATGTGCAAATACAAAATGTTTCATTAGCTTGTCACTAGTATTGACTAGCTGCCAGGAGTTTCAAATGACAGACGCACTGAACCAAATTTATGATGCACTGAATCAATGTATCAATGTATTTCCTCACAAACATGAGGAAACCTTGCCCTCCCCAGATGATGCAGGCCATCCTGTTCTCGTCCTTCTTTTCTTCTTATCTGCACAGGACAACGTTAGCAAGGTTCAGGTGGCTGAAACACGACTCCAGAATGTCAGTACATAAATGCTACTCCAAGTGCTGCCTGCATGTGCTCAGGATACCTCTGTGAAGTCTTCCAGTAACATCCAAGTGCTCAGACAGAAAATATCGTACCATAGCATGTTCCTCTCCCCCAGATCAGTAGGAAAGATTTCTAGGACTATGAGGAAACTGCAAAGGGAGGGACATGCACATCCCATGCCATTAGGGTACCAGGAAGTACCTGACCTCAAGAAGACACGAGTCCACCTGGACTACCAGCTTCATCAGTTTTAAACACACCTCCCCAAGAAAAATTCACATCATATGGACTCTAGGAATTACACAGGCTCCAGTGGGATTTCTGATGGACACTAGAGTACTGTGTGCCCCCAGAATGGCCAGAGGGTTAAGAGAGAACCCATCTGTTGCAGACTGCACCCCTCACTCATGACAACCTGTGTGCAGACACCAGGAGGGAAATTGACACTGCTTTGAGACAGTCAGGCTGCAGCCAGATGCAAAGGCAAGACCCTGAACAGATGGTGGTCCCAGCTGTCTGCAAAGCACCACCTTCCCAGTGCCACGTGGAGACAAAGCAGCAGAGGGAACAGGAACACTGAGCGCCCCAGAAGTCTACCTGACCACATCACCATCCTGAACACAAACACACAAGGCTGGAAGCCTATCGAGCTTCTCAAAGACACAGCTGAGCTGCCAACCTCCTACAATGACACAGGCACTGGAAAATTCCACTCCTTCAAAGCAGCTGGGGACAAGGTTGCATCTCAGCACTGGGAAAGCCATACTTCCTGCTTCAGCAGCTTGCTGCTATGGGTCCATAAAGGAGATGGGATGAGGAAGCAATAAATTACGGAACTGGAATGTGCAAATGCTCGTTTTATGATCTGGCTTCATTAGCTCAAGGTCAAGGCTGTAATTGACAATAACTTGGTAATAAAACTGCTTCAGTTACACATCCATAACCTTAAACTTTGGACTACAACTGTCACACTGCATATTCTCTGTATAGAAAGAGGAGCACATTCA
This sequence comes from Onychostruthus taczanowskii, assembly GCF_017590055.1. Classification (NCBI taxonomy): domain Eukaryota; kingdom Metazoa; phylum Chordata; class Aves; order Passeriformes; family Passeridae; genus Onychostruthus; species Onychostruthus taczanowskii. Next base: position 17,062,635 of record NW_024506993.1, on the reverse strand, counting down.
ACACAGTGTGCCTACCAAAAAAAAAACCAAAAAAAACTTCCTCCTTTCCAAGCGTCGCTATCAAATCGCCAGCCCGCAAAAGGGAGTTTAATAAAATCAATATGACCCCAAAAGACAGCAAGACAGCAGCAGCTGCAGGAAAATGGAAGGACAGGTTCTTAAAGGCTGCCTCACCTTTGTACTCAGGTGTGAACTCCTTCATTTCTGGGGGCAGGGACTCGTAGAAGCGCTGCTCCCGCGTGATGAGGGGCTTGCAGACAGTGTGGTCGTCGTAGCGCATCATGCTGCTGTGCCCGCCCACCTGGTGAATGAAAGGCTCCAGCAGGACCCCCCGGTCTCCAGATCGAGTGGCATTCTTGCCATACTTGCCCACTTCCATGGTTTGACAAACACACATTGCGTTGGGCACCCGTTGCACTCTTGGAGCATGGGGAGAGCCACATGGGCTGGGAGGGGTAGCTCAGCAGCGGTCAGGCAGCCACAGGGGGGAAATCCTGGTAATTTGCTTCCTTGCAATGATCTGAAAAAGCAAGAGATTCCTGTTAGTAAAGGACCACTTACACTCAGCTCCTTGTTCGCTTGGAGAAGTTTATGGTATTTATTTATATCCATATCCTCTTGTTTTTTGTTTACATCCTGCTTGTTCCAGCATGCTCCTCACCACCTCTTTAATCCTGCAGGTAAACACACTAATTCAGAGGCAGTCCCATCCACAGCTCCTCCAATAGGATTGACAGCATACAGGCAAAGGAGGAAATATGGCTATTTTAAGCCTCCCGTCTTTATAAAATATTATTTCCTTCCCTGTTCATTTTACTAGTAAGGCAATGGAGCAGACTGTGAGCTATAGCCCACACCCACCTATCAGTACTGGTGACTGACGCAGGCAGTACAAACATTTCCAGAATCTGAAATCCCCTCCTCATGCCTCTGCATTTTTAACATCTAAATAATTCCTGTTCACCTGCTACTGTCACACTGTTTCCTCTTTTAGTGCTCACTGCTCTTCAGGCACTGACATGAAAGACGCAGAGTAAGAGTGACAGTCACTCTGTCACTGTGTGTGTGCTGAAACTGAATGGATTCTGCTCAGATTCTCTCCTTTATCACTCTCAGCCTTTCAGGACAATTTTCTACTGCTTTCACAGCACCTACATGCACAACAAGGCCCTGATCCCTAGAGGTAAGTAAGATATACCACTAAATCCAAATGAGATTACAAGTGCTTTAGAGAAGCAGATGGTCTTTTAAGTGTTTGCAGAATACCTGGTACAGCCACAGGATGATAGAAAAGTAAAGCTGCCCAAATTCTCTCCAGATGACTTGCCCTTTTTCCAGCTTAGATCACAGCTGCCCCTGAGGCTGCTGGGGAAAATGTCACAGGATTTCCTCACAACGATGAGTTATCCAAATGTTGGTACAAGAACCAGGTGGCGACTAGAGTTTCCGAATGCATTGAATTTCCAGTTTCTTCGCACAGCGACAGCCAAGGGCAGTAATTTAAGAACTGAGGGATCCTGGAGGCCTGAACAAGGGACACGGCTCAGGCTGTTCCTCATCCGGCCACGGGATGTCTCTGCAGCTACACAACACCGCCGGGCCGGGGGAATTCTGGAGGAACCCGAGCTCATCTCCCCCGCTCCACTTCAGCCATGTCAGAGATGAAGCTCGAGAGATTCAAAAGGAGGGGTGATACTTCCTAACATGTTTAACCCAATCTAACCCAAATTCCCCGCAGCAGGACAATGCTTCTCTCTCCTTGTTTGCTCGTTCCTGCTTGCTCCCTCACTCTGGGTTTTTGGGATAGTAGGAGTGTACGTACATTTGAGTTGAATCATCTCGCTGATCCCGTGCAAAACATTTCCTTTTGTGGTTACAGGACCACACTGCCATGTTCAGTGCAAGGGGAATAATTTGAATATTTAGCTGGCTTTTAAGGCAGGGGCCAGGAAATAGGAGGGGAAAAAACCCACAACACAGATAGTCCCTCTCTGTAGTAACTCATGTCAAAGTCTCCCAAACTCATTCAGAGCCTAAGCTGAATCACAAACAAAAACAAGTTGGGGATTTCTCTCCTCCCTCTTATTTGTTTTATCAACAAGAAGAATTTCAGCAACAGACACTCATAGATGTTTTAGTTGGGTTTAACACAGTAAATATCCAAGAACAAGTGAGGTACCACCATCTGCAAGAGGTCAGCACTTCATAGATTCCAGACAAATGTTTCACAGACTAAAGTCTCCCCCTCCTGATGCAGCTCTGTCTTGGATTCAACTTCTTTTATTTTGCCTATGACTAAAGCAGAGCTTTCACCTATTCCAAACAATACAGAGGACAAACTTAACTTCACACCTTCCTGTAGTTTAAACTTCACAGGACCAGAGGAATCCAAGATCTGTCTGTGTGACAGTAGTTGTTACACTCAGGAGACATGCACATGATGCTCGGGACTGCAGTCATCCACGGGCTGCTGGGAAATGGCTGTGGCCACCAAGTGTCCTGGGCTCACAGCCAAGGACCCCAGCACCCCCAAGAAACCCCAACATGACAAATTGTGGGTGTGCAGGCTGCCTGGGAGGAAGTGAAAGCCTTAAAACCAAAACATTCTGAGGCTCTGACACAAGAGCAGGAGCTGGGCATCAGGTGGGGAGAGAGTCCAAAGCCAGATACAACTGCTCTACACATGCATCCGCACACTCCAGAGAAACAGTGATACAGGCAGTATTTTCCCATGTTCAAGTGAATGTCAGAAAAAAATATTTTGTGGCAAGCAGCATTTTGCAGGCAGTATTTGTAAAGAGGAAGATTTCCACAGGGCTTGAAAAAGAGATACTTTGTAACTCAGATACAGCTTAGTGTTTTTCACCAAACTAACTGAAAGTAGAGGGTTACTACTAAACATAGACACTATCCACAAACAAAGACAGAAGAATCCCAGCAGTTTCAAACGAATATAAAGCAGAAAACTATTTAAAGTCCTAAATATTACTCATCCTTTGTCTGTTAAACAAAGGCATGAGTTCAACTATTTTAGCTGGCTTATAAAATTTAAAGTCCTTCCAATTAAACTGCAAAACACAATGCACAGCCTAAGAACAAGCTTGAAGGAGACCAGTTCATTTAAGCAGATCCTTTGTTATCTTCCACCACCACCACCGCGGCTCAAGCAGCAGTGAAACACCCAGGCCAGTTTAGCACCCTCTTCCAAAAGAATGATCTCTCCTTAAAAAGACAAAGTCCCCACTGAGTTGGACTCCGGAAAGGTGTGGGGTGGGGTTTAGGAGCAGTTATCTGTGACTACACAGACATACCACCCCCCATATTTCATTATCCTCCCCCATAACAGACTCAAGCACTGGAACAGAATTTGCTCTACAATATTTACGTCTAGACATCTCTTTGTCAGCGTATCTGCTCCAAGTCTGATCTGCATACCTCACTGTTCAAACACTTCCTGGCAATAAGATGTGTTTTCTTGTAGTAACATATTTCCAAACAAAATCCAGTAAGACATCCAAGATAACACTGCTCTTCCTAACCCATTAAGTGGGGTAAACCCTGTCCTCAAAACCAAACATCACCCTCCAGCAGAGAATTTATCCCTTCACAGAAACAGTGCTGTGTTCTTGAAGACCCAGCCAGAGTGTAGTAACATATTTCCAAACAAAATCCAGTAAGACATCCAAGATAACACTGCTCTTCCTAACCCATTAAGTGGGGTAAACCCTGTCCTCAAAACCAAACATCACCCTCCAGCAGAGAATTTATCCCTTCACAGAAACAGTGCTGTGTTCTTGAAGATCCAGCCAGAGACCTACCTCTTAAACATTACTGAACCCTGACTGAAGACTACAAGTGTCTTACCAGACCAGCACCAGACCCAAGGAGATGCTCCTGCCAGTTCACAGCACAGGAGCCCAAGAACAGCAACATCTCCTCTGAGGGTGTAACTTAAAGGAGAAGAAAAATGAGCCTTGGAGGTCACCACATGACAAGAGGTGAGGGCAGGGAGCTGCAGTGCCATGGATGTGAGAATTACTGCTGAGCACCCCACGATGCTGATGTCCCTGCTCTCTATAAGCCATCTTGTATGAGAACACTGGCAACGCTTCACCACTCACTGGTAAAGCTACTTCCCTAAATATAAAGGAGAACAAATGCTTTAAATTGTGATGAATCACACAGCAAGAACACTGACTGCCCTCAGCAGCTTGCACATCCGTGCTTCCAGCACCGCCGCTCCTCCGACTGCAGCCCCCAGGCCCTGCCGTAAGCAGGGCTAAGGCAGATGGTCACTGATGACTCTGGAGACAGGCCACAGGCAAGGGATAAATACAGACCCCAACGTCACCATGACACAAGCTGGACTTTCCCTGAACAGCCCCAGAGCACCCAGGAGGAAAGCACAAGAATAGAAAATACCAGTATAGCAAACGAGAACTACAGCAGTTGGTCAATTGGCTCCTGGTGAGTTAGACTCATTAGCAAAGAAAAGCAGAAGCATCTGTGCTGAAAGGCAGGGTTGTTTCTATTCATGCTGGATTGGATGAGGTATGAGAAGAAAACCCAGTCTAAGAAAGTTTAAAACAAAAAAAAAAAGTGTTTCCCACTGTGCTATGAGATCAACTTCCCAGCACAAAAGCTGACTCCCCCACAGGTTTGAAACATGTCTGTCTAGTCAGCAGTAAATGGAGATGAGCCCTGGGACCTGGGCAGAGAACACAACTCTCCAGCAACCTGCAGCAACACTTAGGAGGTAACCAGAAACATTTGGCCTTGGTGACATCCAGGCAGCTACAGATTTTCCTAGCTTACTTAAGCACATAGCTTTGAATCCTGAGCCTTCTCATGCATCTCATCCAACACTTGAACTACTACCAAATACTCCTTTTTGGACAGGCTGCTCTCACTGTGACAAGTGTGGCTCGTCAGATTGAGGCCAGGAAGTAGAATACAATCAATATACATGCATCCAAAGTGGAACAGAAGTCTTAGGAAAAGCTGCTCAAGAATGCCAGCTGAGGAGGAGAATGGCAACAGTGAGCTTGCGGAGGAAGTGCAGTGAACAAGGGCTTGGAGAGGACAATAGCCACTGCCACACATGCTCCACCCCGTGCCAGGAGCTCAGCTTCCCTCACCAATCCTCTTTCTTCCTCATCAACAAGGCACATATGCACCAACTGCTAAGTGTTCACAAGGAAAGAGCCTGATCTACTTAAGACAGAGCTTGTCTGAACCTAGAGAAAGGGAAATAAAATTAAGCTTATAGTACAAATCCTTAGAGATACATGTTTCTGGCTCCTAAAGATCCGAAGGAAGACTGCTGGTTTTAGGTGGGAGAGTTAACTTTCTTCCTTATAACTTGTATGGGGCTGTGGTTTGGATTTGTGCTGAAAACAATGTTGACAATAAAGATGCTTTTGTTATTGGTGAGCAGGGCTAGCTGAATCAAGGCTTTTCCTGCTTCTGACACTGCTCCACCAGCGAGGAAGCTGGGGGTGCACAAGAAGCTGGGAGGCAACACCCCAACTGGCCTCAGGGATATCCCAGACCATAGGGTGTCAACTGTAGCATACAGAGCTGGGGAAAGTAAAAGGAAGGGGGGATGTCCAGAGTGATGGTTGTCTTTTCCAAGTCACTGCTACTGTGATGGAGCCCTGCTTTCCTGGGGACAGCTGAACACTTGCCTGCCCATGGGAGCTGGGGAATGAGTTCCTTGTTTTACCTCCCTTGTGCACGCAGTTTTTGCTTTACCTGTTAAACTGCCTTTATCCCAACCCACGAGTTTCCTCACTTTTACCCTTCCAATTTTCTCCCTCATCCCACCAGGAGGGAAGTGACTGAGTGGCTGTGTGGGGCTGAGTTGCTAGCTGAGGTTAAACCACGACAGAGTACTTGTGCCATACTTCCATCACACTGATCACTATTCAGCACTTCTGCCAGCAGCCTGCGAGACCAAGAATTTTCTCCTCTTCTTTTCCTAAGAAAGGAGCGGAAGCCAAGCCTTTTCAGCTCTTTCTGAAGAAATAAGAGCCTGAGCCATGTACTTTTAACTCTGGCTGGACTGCTGAAACCACTCGCTAAAACCAGTGCTTAGTTCTGGGCTTAAACAAGGCTTTTTCTTCTTAGAGGCCAGATTAGCAAGAATTGCAAAGGCCCTTCTGCTGTCACCTACACATAAAGCATGGCAAGCTTTCCGGGAGGGATGAGGTACTGGGAGTCCTTGTTAGGAATTCAGACCCAAGACACACACAATACCCCTTTTCTCACACTGGCAAGCTACAGTGCTAGCCTCTCTCTCTGTTTTTATCTTTTTTTTTTTGTAACCAACTCTTAGCACATAGCTATTAAAAGGGAAGGTCTGTCACATTAAGCAACATATGGAGCAGGTACTCTGCAACATTTTGTGAACACCTGTCATGCAGCTGTCTGTAGATAGGGGTAACCCAAGCTGGGGCTCAAATGGCCTCTTCCACCTTGTATTCCTGTCTGGCCTGATGCTGGACAAGCTGGCACTACTTTGATAAGATCATGCTGGAGAGCAGTAGAGGACTGCATGTAACAGGGAAGATATGATTTAATTCTCTTGCTGCTCTTTTCTCCAGGCTCCCCCTTCCTCACTGGAGAAATGCACCACACTGGCAGGAGGGCACAGGCTGTCTGGGCACCTGCCAGTCCTTGTCACTGCTATCAGTGTCACTGCAAAGGCTGCAAGAAGGGCCAGCCCTGGTCTGCTCATCACCACTCTTTCCAGCAGGAGGGGGGGATGAGCAAGAGGGAGCTGAGCTGCTGAATCCTCCTGCTGCACCTTGCCACAAATACACCCTGCCTTGGTAGAAAAGGGCACCTTCCTTCTCTGTTCCAAAGCACTGGCTGCAGTCCAAGCCTGAGAGTTTCCACAGCAGCAAGACCTGACAGAATATGTTCAACAAAAGGTTGCTTTATCAGTACCAGCCCAGAAGACTTTTTTCCAAGCCTGTGCCTAAGAGAGCAGGGTCATCCAATATCGGCTTTGCATTTTATAGGAGAAATGAGATTATGACACATGAAGGGCTTAGGGAAGATCAATGCTTGTGAGGCCTCATTGCTCAGCTTTCTGTGAGCTAATTTCTGGCTTCACACCATTAACAAAGAGGAAGAAGTCTCCACAGGTTACTTTTAAATTATTCCAATGCAAAAGCTGGCTGTTCAGCACAGTTTCCCAATCAAATGGCCAGAGACAGTTAGAAAGGAATAGACTTTCAACAGTCAAAAACCACAATGAATCAACCTAACCCACCAAGAAAAGACATTTTTAAAATTTTACATTAGTGCAGGGGCTCAGAAACTCATCAACAGGCAGAAAATTGTCATTGCATTGTCAGCATGGCAGGGAAAAAGGAAAAAGATTGATGCCATTCCCACTGAAGAAGCCTGGCTCAAAGACTAACTTAGAATTTGTAACTCAGCTTATGGACTGAATAGGCAGAGGGAACAATTTTACCACCTGTCTCAAAAAAAATCTTATGTTTAAAATTTTCATCTAAAATAAAGTATACCTACTTTTTATTCACAGACCTTGGCCTCTTCCCTGACAGTGAGGCTTAAATAAGGCAGCCACAAACCTAAGAAAGTCCTGCACAGTCATCCAAGTAACCACCCACATGCCTCCCCAGCAGGAAGATGATGGAATGACTGTGCTGAGTTCAGCATGAGGAGGAGTCCCTTCAGAAACTGCACTTTCATGTCAGCTGTGGGTACCAAATTCTACAATCTCAACAGCATCAGAAGGCAGGATGGATGAGCAGGTAAATGCACCACAGCTGCTGACAGCAAGAGGATGAGTCAGAGCTGGGGACGGCTGTGCTGAACCAGAGGACAAACGCATTGCACAGGAGCACTGCTGGCAGGAAGACAGATGTCAGATTTTGTAGGAGCATGGACACAGCTCAGCCAGAGGGGTGGCACAGGGAAGGGCTGCTCAGCACTGGGGAGCTGCCCCACAAAACCAAGGAGAATCCACTGCAGGCAGGCAAGCAGGTCTCAGGTATGTGTTACAACAAGGGTGAAGAGAACAACTGGCACTGCCTAAGTTCTCTCACCTCATCTTCTGTCTTAAAATGCCCCAGAAGACCTTGAAGGCATCACACCAGAGCCAAGGAAAACAATTTGGCCTAATCTCCTACAGAGTAAGTGCTGGCCTCCGAGCTGAAAGGTGCTGTCGTCACCCACATGTGCAAACTCCTCCAGAGCCTGAGCTCCCACTCCACCTCCACACAGACTGGACAAGGAGAAATGGCTGTGCACCTCAGCCTTGTGTCCCTCAGACTCCTAGCTAGTACAGACACCTGGAAAGCAGGTGGAAAAATGGGACAAGATCCTTCTAGCTTCTGTAGAGAGGAAACAGGAGGAAACTTCCAGCAAAAGCACCAAAATCCCAGAAAAAGGAAGTATTTGTGCAGCAATAAGAGCAGTTTTCTCAGGCTTCAGAGGGTAGCTGACAGGAACTGAAAGGAACAACCAGTGTACTGCACCTTACACTTGGCACCCAGAGCAAGCAAAGCAGAGATGCCAAAGTGAGGATTCTGCAACAGGAAAAACAGTCAGCTCCCCCAACTCAACAGCAAGGGCACACAGAGTTTCAGACCTTACACGAGCAATGAAAAAAGAGAAAAAATATGTGTTTTCTGGCTCTTTGCCCTCCACAATCTTATTAAAAAATAAGGAAAGATAACAGAAAACACAAAAGAGATTTTATAGTTTGGGTTTTTTGCTATTTGAAGATAAAAGTCAAGAAAAAAAATTTAATTTCTTTCTTTTCTGCTTTCAGAATGTGTAAAACCAGTGAATTAAGGAATAAACCCAAGTGAACACCTAGGCCTCCAGCTCTCTGACAGGGAAATGACAGTGAAAACACATACATCAAAAGTCTGGTCTGCACAAGAAAGAAAAAAATGCACATTGATACTTCATTCATCCACCATGTTCTCTTTAGGCTGGTAAAACAGGAAAGTTTTGGGTTGAAAAAAGCTTGCTTGTCTTGGTTGTCCTATAAAATGATCCTCCACAATGGAATCAATGCCACCCCAAATGCCTGGCTTTAAAAAACCACCCAATATTATGCTGAGATTCCTTCTGGCACTGATTGAGCCAAATCATTGTCTAACTCCTCCTTCAGTTACTTCTTCAGACCACGGTTGCACAGCAATCCTTTGACATCTGGAATAGCATTAACAACACCCTCCCACTCAACTCTGCTGCACTGGTACAACTGTTTGCAGCCTCACCGTGAATGAAACTAGGGAACTGATCACAGTTAAAAATAAACCAGCACTTTGTTTTGTTTTTTTAAGGATTACTTTTCAGCCAGGTCAGATCCCCAATCTATTGTGCAGCTGTACAAACAGTTGTATCAGCACAAGGTGCCTGAATTGCTGATGGTTATCCTTGTGCCTAAAGCCAGCGTTTGCATTCCCAGCTCACCTCACTGCATGGCTGCTGTAGAACAGGATCACTGACCAAACAGCACGTAGGGGACTTGACTGCCACTGCTTGCAACCATGGAGGGCCTCTCCAGTGAGAGTGACAAAATGAGGTCACACTGATGTCTATCCTACAGCTAAGGCATGGCTATTGAGCTCCCTCAAGCCGTTGCTTGTCCAAAATTATATGTCATTTTTGCAGCCTGCACGCTGAAATAAACATAAAAACATGACTAACCAAGTCACTAATGAGAATGAACAGCTTTGGGCCAAGTTCTGAAGCAAAACTCTCCCAGAAATTGCATAACCACTAACTATCTTGGTGATCTTCCATTCAAGAAACACAAGCCTACGTGATGTGCAGATTCCCACTAATTTGAAGACTGTGACATTCAAAGAGTGAACAGGGAGCCTATCTTCAGTTTTGGCAACTCTTCAAACTGCAGCTGATTTTTTATTTGAACATGGAAATACAAACAGAAATACTGACAATCAGAATAAGCACTAAGCAATGATGCCATGCTAGCACACTTTAGAAACAACTACGAGAGAAACAGACTGAAGGTTTTCCCAAATTACCAGCTCAAATACTGTTTGAAACAAAAACAACTGAAAATACCTCATTTTTTAATGGCTGCCTGGGAACCCACTGGGAAATACCTGGCTCTCTGTTTTCAGCTGGTGACAGGAACCTGCATCAGACACAGGCCATTGTGAGAGGCCTTCTCATTAAAAACAAAGCACAAAAGACTGAATAACCATGAAGATCTGACTTCTAGCATAGGGCAGGAGGCACATTAATGAAATAGCTTCAGGAAATCAGCTTTCTACCGTTTCTGTTGTGTCTGCTCTAGAAGGCAAAAAAATATCTCTAAGCTGTTCAGCAGCCTTTTTTTGTAGATGTCACCACCTCAATCTATGAAGACACAAAACTGAAAAAACTGCTAATTGGCAAAACTTACCCTTTGTTCCTTAGCATGCATCTCAGGCTATAGTGCCATGAGACAGCTTAAGTAAATCTAAGTCAGCATTCTTCAAACCCATCCTCTCCCCTGAGTCAGCACTGGCACTCACTGATCCTGCTCAGAAACCAGCCTGGCAAACAAGTTAACCCGGAAAAAAAGAAAAGTTGTTTTCTCCAGTGTGGCTTCCTGAACTGGTTTACTGCCAGTGCCCAACGAAAGTAAAAGGAACAATCACTGAGCAGGGCAAGGGCAGGCACAAGAGGAGCAGAGCCAATTCCATTCAGCTCCAGCTGCCCTGCAAACACACGCTCAGAGAACAGTCTCGTCCCCCGACTTTAAGGAGACGTGAGTTGTCACTTGCAGCACAAACATCATTTGACTTTTTCACCTCTCCTGACATCTTCTTTACACCAGCATCAGCACCCTGCAGACAGCTACATTAAGTACCCAATCTGTAGGAAAACAAAGCAGCAATATATAAAACAAAACAAAAAGCCTTCAGTTTTCAGTTGGATCAGGTCCCTAATACATCTGGCCAACAATCCCCCAGCATCAAAGCATGGGAGAAAGTGGGAACCGAGGCACACAAAACTCCATCTCCAAGCAACTGTGAAGCTGCTCTCTTACTCAACATAGATGAAATATCACAATATAACTACCTAATAGTTACACAAAACCACTTTGGTTCAAAAGATTTAAACAGTACATTAAAAAATCTGCAATCTAATTCTTCATGTTTTCATCTTCCACAACACACCATTAATATTTAAAACGCCTTATTTCCTCAAAAATAAATCTTTAATTTATTTGATACCAGCATTACTTTCAGAGCAAAAGAGCTGCTAAAATATATAGAGGAGAGTGAGGAACAGCCTGTTGTGATTAAATAGGGCATGACAAACAGCAGCAGCATGCACAAGCAGTACTGGGGAGCAAAGCCAGGGGGAACAGTGACAACAACATTATACAAACAACACCGATTCATGAACAACAAAGAATTCTTAGAAACTGCTGCTTGGGTTACATCCAAGGTTCTCTTTACCTTGGTTAAACTATTAAGAAAGTCACTTCAGAAAGCTGACCACTTCTGCACAACGAAGCTTTTTAGGAAGGAAGAGTTGATCCATCTAAAGGGCTCTGTGTAGAACCCACTGCAGCAGTTCCTGTGAAGCAATGGAGCTGCAACAACACTGAAGGTGACACGAAGCTGGAACGAGTCATTTTTGTCCCCTGTCCCACCATGAAAGGGCTCTTGTGCCAACACAGGTCCAAAAAGCTGTGTCTGTGTATGTACCCCTCCACTGCTGGGGAGAGACATGTCACCCTTGGCTGTGCACAGCAACTCCTCAGTGACAGGGACATCTCAGGGTCTCCTGAGGAGAATTTCACTAAGGTATGTTTCATGACTTTAGCCTCACACCCATTTCCTCAGGATTAACATCTGCTGTAGCAAGCTCTCACCAATGCTTTTAACACCTAACTCTGGACATGGCATTCCTGGAATTAGGGATTCCTGGAAGGCCCAGCTTTGCTTCAGAGATGCAGAAAATTCAGTTTTTACTTGCCATCTTGCTGCCATGTGGAGGAAAGCACACTTACAGAACAGTCTGGGCCACTGCCATGCAGAATTCACTCCTCCAAAGCTCAGAGATTAAGTTGTGGCTGCTGCTTGAAGAAGCAGCAAGTTTCCACTGTATTTGGACAATCTTGCAAAAAAAAGTAGGTCTTTAAAAGAAAACACTAAATTCATGAGCAAATGCTACATCTCTGTCCCAACACATCACTAAAATATCATAAATCACAACTAAGAAGTTAATAAATTTCAGGCTGCTGACAGGCACTAACACTGGAACTACTGCACATTAAACATCAAATACACATATCACAAGGTTTTTAAACATTAAGGAAATTTAGTAAAGCTTTCATTTAGGACTGCATTTAGACATCTGAATTTCTCACAACTCTCCAACTCAAGCAAAATACAGGTGCAACAACTAAGGCAAAGGTAAAACTGTGGTGAACCTGCAAAGCACTAAGCAGAAGCACATGGCTGTGCCCTTTAGATCAAAGTGTCTCATGGGGAACAGACCACTATCTCTATAAAGTGAGACTTCACAACCCTGTCACACAAGATTATCAACCCATATACACACAGCTGTCTTTTGGCAGGTAGTCAAACCTGAGGCAGTGGGAGTTTTACAGGGGTCAAGACTTGCAGGATTCATCTAGATCTATTTTCTGCTGCTGTGAGATGAAATATGAAAATGGGAGAGGAATTGATCATAGAGGCAACAGAGCTTTGCACAGGGAATGTTTCTTACCCGGCAAAAGGTGACCTTCCTATGCCTCTGATTCTCCTCTCCTCTAAGAAGATTATGAATCCTACCCTTGGGAGACTTCTGCTCAGCTACCAGCCCACTGCTATTACACATTAACACTATGTCTTGTGCCCTCGTTTCTACCAGCAGAGAGATATTAGAAAAATTTATAAGACGACTACTCCAAGAGCAGACTTCTAATGGAATCTCTAATGCAAGCAGGGAAAGCCACAGCCAGTGGTGTTTGGAGGGGACTCTTCTTTGTGCTGTCACACACCCAGCTGCAGATCTGCTTAGTGCTTCCCTGCTCAAATCCCAATTCAGCTTATCTGCACATGCAGGCTGCTGACTGCCTTGGAAGCAGACATTTCATCAAGGAAAGACTGAAAAGCAGAGATCACTGTATGCTAAAAAATTAGGGCAAGTCTGAATGCAGTTCACAGCTCCTCCGCTCATGTACCGAAGCAGAGCCTCAGCAGGCAGCAAGCCCAGGTGGGCTGTCAGGAAGTGAGAGCAGCAATGCCCTGCAAGAACATGCTGGCACCTCGGAGGGAAAGCCAAGGAGCAGAATGCAGCACATTCAGTTACATAAATCCTTCTTTTTCACAGACATCAGACACCAAGAATTTGAGGACAACTTTCCCCCTGTTCTTTTGGATTTTTTTCATCTTCCAACACCATTTTCACCTTCCAAGACACCATTTGGACACTTCTGAATGGAGTCTACAAAGCAAATCCTGAGTCTTCTTCCATGGAGAAGATAACAAGGCATTACTCCTCTTGCCACTTAACAGTGCACAGATGTAAAGCAAACCATGCTGCCATAGAGGTGACCATACACCTTTTCTATTCATAAGGTAATTAAACTTACAATGCATTATAAATTACAAAATGAGACATTATAAATTCCCAAATGAGAAAAAAATGTGGGGCTAGACATGAAGAGAAACCTCAACAGGAAGGAACACACTTCAGCATCTCTGTGAATGGAGATTTAGGATGAGATTAGACACACATACAAGCTAAATCTAATGGACACAGTTCCCATTTGGGACAAATGGCAAAGTATTCTCAGAAGGAAAAAAAAAAGTACTGGCTAACACAACAGAAGATCTCAGATGCATCTGTAAGAACACTCCCTGGTTTTGGCTGTTTCACATTACACAATGCAATAGCAAAGTGCAGCCAAGAGTTAAAGAGTTTTAACCAGTAACTATACAGAGAAGCTACAGGGTTAACCACAGACACACAAAAGCCACAAGGAGCTGAACCCATGAAGAATAACTACAAAAGCCATAAACGCAGAGGAGCTAAAATTACATTCCTTAGGCAGTTCTGATAAAATAAGGATGATCTATAGCTTTCCTAGAGACCACTAACTGAAAGACAAATGTAAGCAGCTTGTGGTGAACTTGGATTTTTAATACTGTTCTCAAGTTTTAAATTATGATGCTTTTAAAACAGAAAAAACAGCCTTGATTAGAAAGTCAGTTGCTGCAGATAATTGATCCCCACAGAAAAATATACAACTGGGACAAAAAATGAACTCCTAATTGCTATTTTTGATTCTGCAGTGGCAAAAAACCTCAAGACCAGCATTATGTAAGACCATTAACCTCTTTGCTCATAACTGGCACCTTAATTTAGCACACTACCACACTAGAAAGCTTAAACTGAATTCTTAATTCCAACCCATACCACTGGCTGCAGCAAGGCATTAATAGCAGTACTGGAAAGGAAAAAATAAATCCCAAAGCAAACACTATACACTGAATTTTGCAATTGGAGTTCCTTGGGCATAAATATATATACTTTAGCCTGACAAGATCTAATGACACAGTATTCTTTTCAGACTGGCAATCCTGAAAATATTATCAGATGCTCCACAGTATGTTAGGAACACTGAAGAGAATTCCAAGTACACATTAAGTAAAGAAAACCTCCAGATCACCTTTTATAACAGCAAGTTTATCAAATCCAAAGAAGCTGTAACCCGCTGAAAACAAAATTACTTTGTTCTGACTGAATGTTTTTCTTCTTCTCAAACTAACCTCACAGCATTCCAAACACATCCTCCTTAGGTATGACTGAAATCCCCAAAGCTACCATGTATCGTATTTAACTATAGTTCCGTGGCAATCACAAATATACATGACTGAATGAAAAACAAAACAAGGTAATCTTGAAGAACATTCATGTGAACCTCCCCACTTCTTCCCAAGAAAAGACAGATTAATCTTCTGCACTGATAATGAGCCAGGCTGATGAATTTCAACCAGACAGCCTCTTAAATACTGCCTTCCATCCACTCTTATCACTTTGTGGCAAAGGATGACATTCAGGAGGAAAAAAAAGACTGATTAAGAGCCTACTTTCAGACACTAACGTCCTGTGTGGAAAGAGCTCTATGAATCACTCGTTCATCTGCCTCTGACTCCACTTACTCTTCAGAATTCCCTGATGTGCTTGAATTCATACTCCACCCATCCAGTCTGTAATGCCCCAACTTGCATACAAGAATACTGTGGGAGAGTGTCAAAACACCCAGTAAACTTAAGCTAAATGGCCCCTAGTGCTCTTCCTCATCCACAAATCCGATTATTTTATCACAGAAGACAATGAGGTGCGTCAGGCACAACTTAGAGGCAGTAAATCCATACTAACTGTTCCCAGTCACATTCCTGCACGTTTCACACAGGAAAGGTGTACCAAAAGGACTTGAGCCACGACTGTCCCCAGGACTCAAGTGAGACTGACCACCCTGGATTATCCTTTGGGCCTAGTTTGAAAATAAGTGCTCAGAGATGTGCCAGCACCTCTGTGATTTTTCCAAGCTGACCAAGACTGGCAGTACAGCACCATCGGGTCCCATGGGCTCCCACGGCTCCAGTTCTCTCAAGTAATCCCCCAGGCTGTCTCCATTTGCTTCTGACTGCTGGTTCCTCTTCCAGCCTTGTCTCTAGACACAAGAGCCAGGAGACCTTGCAACTGAAGACTCACTCAGGCATAAAAACCACCAAATACCTCAAGGTAGTCTGTGCATCACTCATCCAGCCCCCTTATTCAGCAGAGTCTTTGTTTACCCTTTCATTGCCAGTGTAAAGGTAAAAGTTATGTCAAAATTATCAGGAATGCTGCAAAAAGGTCTTCCTGTGAGAAAGTAGCTGTTTCCCCCATTCAAAGACAGAAATGCAGACTAACATGGCCAAGTTTGTTCTGTCTGTATTCCAGGCTGTCAAAGAAATCCCAGGTCACTTTGCAGACATAAAACAAACTTGCTGGAGTTGCATGACCCCATTTCTAAAACATTTGGCAAAACAGCCTCCTTTTTACTGTTGGCCAGGCCGCATTTAGCAAATGGAAGTTAGGTCTGTAAACAGCAAACCTAGACTCCCCTGAAAATCCCAAAGAAAGCTCACAGAGAAGCTTCTTTCCAGCTTTGAGAATAAAAATCTGGATAAGGGAATAAGGAACTAAGATTTTCACACACTTAGATGCCAGCTGTCCAGATTGCTCTTGGTATAGAAATGGGGATGTTTTATGATGACTCCATTCTCTCATGGCTTTAACACACATACCATTCCAGTGTATGGGATGAGAGGGAACTGCAGGAGAGAACTCTCAGCTGTTGCAATGCTCCCCAAGAGAAAGGAGAACCGAGGCAGGGAAGGCTTGCAGCCCAGGGTCCCTGCTGCAGGCTCCTGGCATGGAGCAGGCTCTCATCGTGCCACGCTCCCGCTGCCAGGGCGGCGGGAGTGCCCGCTGTGCCTGAAAGGCAGCACGGAAGTGTCACAAAACCAAACAAAAGTACTTTTTATCAAACTCCACAACTCGCAAGTCTCCCCTGCCCCCTTCTGGGAACAACATGGATTTGAAAAACTTCAGTATCTTCTTCCAATGATAAAATTCTTTACTTGGGAAAAAAAAAAAAAAAAAAAAGCTTTGGCCTCAAGTAAAGACATGGATGTTATTAAATGCATCTCCTGCAGCAGCAGAGGCACACTCTAACTAGATTTTCCTCACCCATACACTGAAGCCACTGTCAGGAACTCCTGCCTGCCAGAAAATGGCCGGGCAACTCACTACAGCTCAACTCTTATGACTGAGCTGATTCACTCCCCAGGTCATGATGCAGATGCGCAATGCAGGCTCCCTGTCCTCTACCCCAATAACTCAGCTACTTACTTCCCCAAAATAAAAAAATAATAAAAGAAGAAAAAACAGCAACTGCAGCAAAACTTGCATGATACCATACATTAAACTGCTCAAAAACCTTCTCCACAAGTTATAGAAACCACATTCTATTAAGCTGCTGACTGTGACCTGACTTAAGCAAAAATCCCATTGCAGTGACTTATTTATGTTGAGACTTTAAATGCTAAAGACAAACAGGCCTCATTAGGGCCAGAGGCAAAAAATTCTCCCACCTGTCTCTTCCTACCACTGCTAACAAGAAAAACATCACACTGCTGTTTTATACGTGCAGTTTTCCATTTCACAATGCTTAAGAGAAAAGTTGCTCTTTCCTCTTTACCTTCAGAGTACAGTCCTGCAATATTCTGCTTCTCAGAAAACTTACACAGATATTCAAACACTTCTGCTTTGTCTTTGCTTTGCATGTAGACTACAGAGGAAAGCTAAGCCAAGACCTCACATCCCATTCCCACCTGGGACAAGGACAAGGGAATTTTCAAAGCATGGCTACTGGTAAGCAGCCATTTAAGCCTGTGAAGGGAAATGTTTCTCATCTTGAAGAGACTGACCTCACAGTCAAGATCCAGACACTCCATCCAAAGAGCACATTGTGAACAACAACACGTCCTGTGCAAAGGGAGGGGAGAGCAAAGCCAGCTGGTAAGGAGCAGAAGCTGGCTCCAGTACTCAGGAAGCAGCACAAATGTTTTGTTTCCTTAGGAATTAGGACAACATATAGATTTAAATCCATCAAGTCTAAGAGCTATGCATCAAAACCAAACATAGACTTGCCACAAAGAACCATCACAAGCCAGCTAATCTCACCCTTAGGGCCTCTGTAAACCAGTGTTTGATTTGGTTCACTTCAAGCTCAATGTAAAGCAGCTTTACAATTCCTATCATACGCTGTGGGCTGTGACACCACTCTGATCCATCTCGTCCTCAGATCTATACATTGCCCTTTTGCTGAGCTGCCTGAGAATTAATTATATGGAAATGAACAGTGTTAGATAAGGGCATTCCAAGCAACTAGCTCTCTTAAAGGAGCTGGGGACTGCAGGATCTCTGCCTTCAGAAAATCTGTGGCAATGCCCATTCAGTACAATTCCCGTTGTTAGAGAATGAGTTTAAGACCCAAACAAGCAGACACTGGTACTACACTCATCTTCTCACTTCTGTGGCCAGAAACAAACATTGCTCAGCCATGGCTTGGGCTCTACCTCTGCCTCTTGTCACCTCCAAATCATATCAGAGCAGCATCCTGACTGAGGACACTCTGCCAAAATTGTAGGGGATGCACAAACAGCAGCCCTGAAGAAAAAGATTAACACTGACTTTTAATATGTTGTCTGCATAAGCTCCACCTACCCCTCCATGGAATGCAAGGCACTAACAGCTTCACAGCCTCATGTGAGCTGGAATTTAAGTACCCAAGAGGACTTTAATCTCACATATGCAGACAGAGATACACCAGGGCATTTTGGCAGTTACAACAGCATTTGAGATAACTGGAGGGGCACACACATCAGAATTTTCTCTAACTGTGAAGATAAATCTAAACAAACATTTTGCCTCAGCTACACTCATCTTTTTCTACACAGGGAAGCAGAAAACACTTACATTTGGCAGGTCCTTAATGGCATCCTGCAGTTTTATCAGACAGCACAACTTCTGTCTGAATACTGGTAACACACTCAAAGCCAGGAAAAACGCAGCAATTCTTACATCTCTCTGCTGATGCTTAACAGGTCAGCAAAGCACACAGTTGATTTGGTTAACAGATTCTTTAGATATCTTTTAGATAACCATAATCTACCTGAGATTACCCAAATGAAAAGGAAAGAACCAGGAATAGGCCACTGGTTTTGATAACTCTGCTGAGTATTTCCATGATCTTGGTAAAACCATTCAATTGTACTTCAGCCAGCAGAAAAACAGCTCTTCAGAAAGGAACAACTTACTTGACTATCTTGCTATTTTTAAACCATATTTTAAAGCCAGAAGTCTGGCAAGCATTTCGCTTTTTATGGTCCCCTTGCACTTCATTTCAACTTAGTCTTGCCTGCTAATTAAAATTCTCAAAATCTAAAGAATTTGTGCCCCAGTACATGAACGACGGAATTGGTTTTGTTAATGCAGACTCAAATTAGGGCATCTCTTTCGAATGAATGTGGTGCTGCTTGGCCAAAAATCCAAATCCTTGAGCAACTTTTCTGTTTATATGGCAGAAACAGAAAGACAATCTAGGAGCACATCAGTCCAACAGAAACACTTAAGGGAATAGAAGCAAGATTATCCAAACAAGCTCACTTCACCCTGGTAAACAAATTCTTGTGCCAAAAGCACAAGGAGCAGTTGTTATCTAGTGGCTTGTTCTGCTACTGTAATTCTGAGACATTGATACTAAACAAAATTTGGGGCTTTCTTAAACATGTGAAAAAGTTCAGAGAAATGCAAGGCAGTCAGTTATACAGTACTCCAGGTTATACCAATGCTCAGGACACCACTTAATTTACTGTAGGAGAAAATGAACTGCAGATTGCCCTGTAATTTCAAGTAGACACCCATGCTACAATAAATACACCAAGGTTTGTATGGATAGGTAAAATTTTCTATGCCCAACTGAGAGATGCCCTCCTCTCTCACTACAATCCCTTCTAACTTTACACTACCAATGAAAAAGTTAATTCAGCTGGAAAAGGCATATTTTGGGCCCCCACTTTTTTTATCTGATTTTTTTCCTTGAAAAAAGTACTACTCACAATGACAAATAAAACATTCCTCACTCTTTACCTTCTCAACACCTCCAGCAAAACAAGCTTTACCTTAGAAGTGTCATTTTATCACTATCAGTGCATCTACATTAAGGGATTCCACCTGCAGAGCTTCTCTAGGTAAGGATGAACATGCTGATTAATGCAGCTGTCCCAAGCACTTGTGGCAGAAACAACATTATAAGTACATCCATAGGGAATTAAAGCCACATAATCACGTTGCAAATCCATGCCCCCTACTTGATGCCAGTTTATAATTTCCCTAAGCAGGTGACCCTTGAGGGTCACAGGCAAGAAAACATGAGTTATAACTTCTCAACTGAACACTGTGATTTTTTTCTCCACGAGTAAGTACCAAAGGAAGGTACATTCTCATCTCATCTACAGTGTATTCTCTTGTACTGTCAACCCACTAAAAAAAAAAAAAAAAAAAAAAAAAAAAAAAAAAAAAAAAAACAAAAAAAAAAAAAAAAAAAAAAAAACACTGAAAAGGAAAGAAAAAACTGAGCTCTGCATTAGGGGGAAAAAATCTCAATACAAGTGCTACAGGAAAGTAAATAATGCCATGGCAAATTCAAGGATAAAGGGCAACATTTCATTTTTGAGGTTTAGAATGGGAAATAATGAGGTCTGTCATGGCAAATATACTTTAGACAAAGACAGTGCACTAAATCTGGTACTTAATTTAAGTAGAATATATGACACAGTATCTGATGGGACTGAAAGCTAAGGTAGTCATGTAATTTGAAAGCAGATATAACTCTAAACACAATTTCATACAAGGATACTCTCATCCCTTCAACATGGTAGAACACACATGACACACAACCCAGGCTCATGGGGGGGATTTTGATCTGGGCCTGTTGTTATCCTGTAGCTCCCCTGAGGATCAGCATAATCTGCAAGGCTTTCAATCACTCGTACTGAAAATCTTAAAGCTGTTAAAATACCTTGGAGTTGTTTTGTGGCTTGCAGCATGTTCTGGAAGGTAAAGGACAAAGAATTAACAGGAGGCCCAGCCAGCTGAGTGGAAATGAAAGGCAATCTGAACCTGAAGTTGTCTTCTCAGGAGACACATGCATCAGTCAGACAATCACAACTTCAAGCTTGGCAAGGTGCTATACTTTTTGAAGGACAAAACCTGGCATTTAAAAATGTCTGCAGGATTATTTTACCAGATCAGGAGCCAGTACAACCATCCTTTGGTACCTTCTTCTAGCAAACCTCCCACTTCTAAGGTATCCAATGCAACTAGACTTTGCAAAAGGAAATATCAAGAAGGGAGCTCAGAACACAGTTCACTCCACTGTACTTCTCAAGCACCTTCCAAAGGGACCTTCAATATTGCAAATCTTCATTATTACTCTCCTATACACTAACCTGGGCAGCAGGCCCCTTGAAATGCTTTGCCACACCAACCAGCTCTGTTTGAGGGTTTGAGACAAGAAACTTCTCCTCTTCATTTGAAGTGAAGAATCAGACAAACAAAGCCTATATTTAACTTCCTGTTCACTGAAGCAGCCATAAACAAGTCCCTGTAAACACTCTACAGGTCACAAATTCCCAACATCTTATCTAAATGTTAAGCTGCTGAAGTGGATCTCAAAGCTCCTTCCAACAGGCTTTCTAGTGTGCCACTTACAACAGCTGAGGCCACTGCTTATGTAAGAGATGTAAAGCCAAGCAAAAAGAAAGCGTGTTAAACCTGATAAGCCAAATTGTTTTGCAGATGGTTAGATGCAGCACCTGCACATACATAAACAAATCTTCTGTCCCATACACTAAGAAGGCACAGCACACTCATCTGGAAGTCACACTAATTGTGGTAAGTTTCTTTTTAACAGCAAAACCTCTCTCAAGTGTCCTACAGCTGCCTTGGTTTTTCACACTAAGTTCTTCTCAAGACACTGCAAGGCCATGCTGCAGGCTGGTTCAGGTTGGGTTTTTTCCTACAAAATCACAGTCTGCTAAATCACAGCCACAATACATCATAGGCTGTATATAGCTAGGGAAAGCTAATTTCCCTTTCATTTTCTTTTCCAGATCAATACAGTGTGGTAACATGTGCCAAAAGCTTATCATCTCAGGCTGAAAAACACAAAATAACAAGCATAATGGGTGTAAAACAACACAGAGTTCTCTTCCCTGAGTATCATTAAAAAACCTGCAAATGACAGGAAACCTGAAACAAAGTGCTTTGCACTCATGCAAGAGTCAACCTGGCAAGCTCACTACCATGGGACACTGATCTTAAAGGTTTTGAATTTTCTTCTGGTTGTCATGTCACAATGGGATGAACTCCAAAAAACAAAGTCTCAAACTCTTAACCATCTGACCTGTGATCTTTCATTGCCAGGTTTTAGGAAGGTATTTTAACTGCAGTAAATAAAAATCTTGGGTCACTTTTGGCTGGTGAATGATACAATACCATTAACTATTTTAACTAAGAATATTTGAGTCAAGCTGCATTCACAAATCAGAACTAATTTTTAAGACAACTGGTTTTTGTCATAAGGTGAACCAAATGGTCAACAGGTTCAGTTTTCTAAGCTGCTGAAATTCATTGGAAGTGTCAGTGCTAAGCACGCTACAAAACTAACACACAGACCACAGGAATGGAAATTTCTGTGATCGTACTTAAGTAAAGCTAAGAATAATTAGGGAGAAAAACAAAAACCAAGTGTTGTTATTACACAAAAAAAACCAAAAAAAACCAGCATGCAGAGCACCTGAAGAAAAGTGAAAACTATTTAACTCCGCATGATGCACAACAGTGATACCTATTCAGTCTGACTAAAATAGAGTTAGAGGTTTTTCCTCAGTTCCATAAAAATAAAAGATGCATAAAGCATGCTTGATAATGCTTATTGGTTCACATTTAGCTTACTGTCAAATTTTAAAAAGTGTATTCAGGTCAACACTTGTGGTAAGAACTGTGAAGTATTAAGACCTCAATTACATAAAGAAGATTTATGCCCAAGTAAAGGAAATGCCACTTGCACAGCATAAGAAAACACTCTTACAATAGCTGCTTCTAATGGAAAATAAAGTAAACCTCTCCATTATTTGCAAAAGTAAAGGGATCCATAAACATTTTATACAGTGTAACACTTAATCTAAGTAAAATCCACATCTTTGAGACAAACATGATGTGGGTTTTATTACAGGAAGCGTGGGAGTGTTTAAGAAACTATCTAAAAAAACCCCTGCATATGTATTGTTTCAACACAAACTGAGCTTCAGACCGCTTCAACAATTCTTTTGGGACAGACCCAAAAGACTGAAGTTAAAAGTTCTTTTTATTTCCGTATCTGTGGTAAGAGAACTCAACAGGTCTATTCCTCAGACATGTCACACAGCTGTACACAAAGACCACAGCTTGGAAAAGTGCAATAAACCTTTCACAAAGCAGCAGTGCTGTGGGGGTCCTCCAAAGCTCCATGACTTCACCATGTTTTTAACCAACAAACCAATGCAAGAGCAGCATATCTCATCTCCTGCAAGAGCACCAGCAATTTCATGGCAGTTACTCCATGGTTTGATTCAGACACTGAGTAAGACATGGGTCTGTGTAGCCCCCAGGCCTCTCTCCCAAATCCTTCCTGCTTTAAATAACTCACTGACATCTGCACTTGGTGGTGCACTGATTTTGGTGCTCAAAGCTGCTTATCACCTATAGTTAGCTGTAATGAGATCATGACTGCTCCCCACACGTGCTTAAGCTGCTCAGACAGTACTGTCAAAGGACACTGAACAAACAGCCAGCCCTACCTTCTTGTGCCCTTTTTAAGACTTCTAAACTCACTTTTGGAAGTGCTTGACAATACTTTGATACCAACAAAGGAACAACATTAATTGGAATTAAAGATCACATGATATTTTGCATTAACATACTCTGGAAGTTTAAAAAATTGGGGAAAATGCAGCTCAGCATGGAACTATGGGGGAGGGGAAAAAAGAGAAATGTCAGAACAGAACATGTAAGCTATACAGTAGTTTAGGTTTAGATCAGCACTTAAGTCAGCAGTGACAGACACAGGAGCATGCCTGAAGGGAAGGCACCACATGTCTCCTCTCCCTACCCCAGGAAGGTACTTGTGGAGCTCAGCTTCCCTGGTCATTACCTTTCGCATTTCAAACTGAGACCATCACCCACCAGGTCAGGGGCTTCCCCACCAGGAAACTGAACTGTGTGACAACCACTACTTAAAGATACCATGTCTAAAGAAAACAAGGTCATTTGAGTCTGTTTATACCACAGATATACTGAGTCATGTCTTTATTGATAAAGAGCTGGGGGAAAAAAAATATGATTGACTTTCTTGCAAATTCAGGACAGCACGTAAGCAACCTCTTTGAAACTGAAAGACTATCAGATCAGCCTTATCAACTTTCAGCAAACTAACCTCAGAACAGAAAGAAAAAAGCACACAATGATAAGAATTCTGAAATCATCATAAGGTGATTCAGCTGCAAATCAGCCACCTGAATGGCCAGAATTACTAGAGCATGAGTGAGTATCCAATTCTTGGAATTTTAATTCTTATTACAAAGAACTGACACAAATCTGGTGAATGAACAGGACTGAATTTTTCACTCTGTGCTACTGCACTTACCTGGGTGTTCCTGTAGTATCCTTCAAAAATAAGAGCTAAAGTCCCACAAACTGTATCTACATATCCTTACTTGAAGGGTAAAATTCCAAAGGGAGAGGCAAAAAGCAAGCAGTTTCTTTCTCTTTGCATCTGTAAGATGGCTGCAAACAGAAAAAAAGTTACCTTGGAGATGTCACCCAAGCTCCTTTGGCTGAGCAGTCACTGGAATATGGAGCCAACTTCTCACAGTCAAGAGGGAACAGGACCCCAGAAGCAAGTCAGCCTGTGAAATGATGTATGGAAACGAGTTATCAAGTCCTAAATTAGCTTTTATTTAGATCTTTACTTGCTTATCAATTCAGAATGTTTGAGAGCATGTCTCCCCTAGAGAATGGGACTGGAATTCACAAGTTCCTTTCAGGAAGCAAATGCCCTCAGTCATTCCTGTGGGCTCCGACAGATGCTCTTTACCAAAGCCACCAGTTGGGCTGAGAGGATACACTGTCCCCAGTTGCCCTAGCCACCCTTAGCTGAAAATTCCCAACCAGGGTGGAGCAGAGCAGCATCTCTGACAACTGCTCCTCACCAGGCAGGGATGGGCACTAGGGAAGAAAGGCTGAAGCAGAGTGTATTAAACCCCAGCAGTTGAACAGGCCTGCTTGTAGGCCCCAACACAAGGGAGGAAGCGTTTGGCAAAGCAGCAGCACAGCTGGTGAAGGAGATAACCTTCCTAAGCACAAAAGCTAAATCAGAGACAGCTTATCTCCTGCAGCTCCCAAGCACATGTAGTGACGTCCTGCCAGGACAGACACATCCACATCATAACCTCTTTCACTGCTTTTATCAGATTTGGTTGATGGATCACCTACTAATACAATTATGGACAGCTACGTCCATGTGATTGTTAACAAAACAACTGCACCCATTTTAACTACTGTGGACACATTATACAGCTAGAGAGACACCCTGTAATAGCAAAGCTGATTCCTTTACTCCCAAAGGAGGGGTTCAAACATTAACGACACCACATACTGATGGGGTGATGCAAAATAAATGCAAGCTGGAAATAAATAAAGGCAAAGGACTTCCACCTCTCAGTACCATCTGCAGAGTGGTTCACACCAGCACGGACTACACAGGAAGCACAGGCAGCCCAACACTCTGATTAAGAGGATTGCATCTATTAGGAAGCACATCTACCCGAACAGCACACTGGGAACACCAAAAATAACAGCTGCTGCCACATCAGAACAGCACAACGCTGCGCACAGGCGATGCCTGCAAAACAGAAACCCAGCAGCCACGCACACACTTCCTCTTCCTCCCCCCACCACCCTAGGACAGCAGCAACAAACCTGATATTAAACACTGGCCAGCATCCTGCTCTGCATTCCTGTCACATCAGGAATAGAAATGAGGGAGACTGCTAGCTGCTCCTCCATAGAGCTGAAGGCTCCTTCAGTTTACAGCACGTAACACAAATGCTTGACGTGACTGTTGCAGAGGGCTCTGTCGCATTTTCTTTTGCTCCTTTTCTCAAACTCACTGGGGACCCTCTGTACTTAGTAACTTGTTTTTGATACATTCCCTCTCAAAGACTGAGAGGTCAGAAATAAAACCAGTTGTCCCTAGGCATGTCACACTATATAAACAAGTAAGCAGAGAGCCACACACAAACTCAGCAAGTCAAGTTCAATGCTAAACCGTGCCCAGCACCAATGTGACACCAGCAAATGCAAGAGCAAACAAATCAGACTGCAGCTTTTTGTCAGTACTAAATTCTGAGACTACAAATCCCAGCATTAACACTCCACTGAGATGCTCACATCTCCAACACGTTATGAGCTAATCCCTGATGGACAGACTGGGGGAATCTACTGACAGTGAGTGAAGTGCCTGGGTTACACTGCAATAATCAAGGCCTCTGACAGATTTTTCCATGGCTGCAGTATCTGCATTTCAACCATAGATGGAAGAAACACATCTCCTGTAGAGCATGGGTTCTGGATATCCAATTCAAACTTAGCACCTACATTTCTTATCTTAATGAAAGGCACAGTGAGTGCCATCCCACACCCAGCATGCCAGCCAGAATCCACCAGATCCACAAAAACCTTGAGGCATGGAGAAACTAACTAAACACTGAAATCTGAGAAGTGATCAAACATTTTTACAAACATTTGGTGATCCACTGGACCAAAGAGACCATCTGTAAGCAGATGGTCAACAAACAGCCCCGAGCTTGTACAGGGCTCCTCATCTCACACCAGCCAAGCTCAGCAAGGTCACATTTCAGAGTTTGATCAGTTTACCCAAAAGGAATCAGCTCTGTATTTGTGGGAGGAAAGGAAAGAAACAAACCAGGCAGCTTAGATGGGATGAGCAGAGTACACAACTGAAGGATTAAGAAGAAATCATAACACTTGTTTAAAAGGCCAATTAGCTGATTAAGGGCACAGGTACTACGCCAGCCTGGCCCCTTTTTTGACCTCTGAGTGCTTGCTATTCTAACCTTGACTTTTCACTACGTGCAATGCAAGACAGAATAACTTCCAAGTCAGTTGACCTGCACGATCTGCCAAGAGAGGGGATCTCAAAGCACATCTAACTTTTCCTTCTATAATATTTTTATAAGAAGGACATGTCCAGTGCTGTCTACCTGATGATGAGGCACACGACGATTCACAGAAGTAGAAGAGAAGCATGGGCACCACTGTTTCATTTAATTTTTGAATATATGTAAAAATATGGTTTAAAATTATATTTATATGCAAGAAAATAGATCATGTAAAAATACATTGTTGCATTTGTACACAGTCACACTGCAGATCACCCTGAACTCAGATAAGACCCCATTCCAGCACCAGCAAAATCATTTATGCACCCACAAAGCTGGGTAGAAAAACAGGCAGTTTGTCTTTAGCTTGCTCAGTCTGTAAGTCAGGGCACTCTGATTCTCACCTGCACAGATATAAGCAACAAGGCAAGAACTCCTGTGGCTTGCAGTCTGTACTTACATGAGCTGAAGTACCTGTGAAACCACACATGGAACTGGTGATCAGAAGCAGATCTTAAAAACTGTCCCCTTTCTCACCTCAACAGATAATTGTGTTCATTTGCTCTTCTTCTATGCAAGAAACATGCAAAATTGCCACAAAGTGCCTAATGAAAAACCAGAGAGTCCAGGAGAGAGTCCCACCAGCATATCCTACTCTTTCCATCAAAGATTCCTATGCTAATAACCTTGTATACATCAACTTCCCCCTCCAGGAGCTAAGGATCACTTCCCCTGTTCTCTCAAGTCCTTACCAGACAGGAAGCAAAGGCAAGGCCATGAAAAAGGACATTTCACATCAGCCTAACGGGCTCTAACCAGGATGGCATAGGTTGTTCACCCATGCACCTGGAAATGGTTGTGCTGAAAATGCTGAGAGGGTATGAAACACCCTCTAAGAAAGGAAAAGAAAAATCAGCATCAGGACAATTCAATATTCAATGGACAAAACAAGGAGTTGATGCAGTTCAAAAAGCAACCCAATGTTATGTTGCTTTTTAGAGCTCACAACTAAATCTTTTCATAAGCTACCACTTTCCTTCCAGCTCCAAAACAAAGCACTTACCTTAGGTCAGAGCTAAACTAACCCAGAAAAATACTTCACAATCAAAATAAGAAATTGTTACATAGGACTAGGAGACCTATTTAGGATTACAGTGACAACATGCAATAACTGGTACACTTAATTCTAAAACACTTTGAAGCTCACGACAGAATTTCTATATAAAGGAAACCAGAATCTTAATTCAGTGATAAACAACAAGAATACCATTATTTTTCTCCATCAAAAGCCTGACCACACACACACAAGTGTTAGCATATAAGCTGCAGGTGACAGCAGTTCACTATAATGAGACTTTCACAACACACTACTGAATATTACTTTGTGAGACAAGCTACTGACTATGTTTACACGTTAGCCCTAATGATCACAGAAACATTGCACTAAGGATGAACAGAGACCCAAGCCCCCACCATTCCTGCACCAATCAGTGTTTCGTTAGCAAAGGCCAATTATTGGAATCTAGCTTTGGAAGCTCAGAACACCAAGTTAAGCCAGGTGAACCTGAAGGGAGGAAAAGCAGATGGAGCAAAAAAAGAGCAAGACAGGTTGAAATGACAAAAGCAGCACATACTAAAGCATATCGCTGGGGAAAAATAAAATAAAAGAGAGCTGATGCTGAGCTTAAAAATTAAGGATATGGACCCAGTACCACCTACCCTAATTCAACCCGCCCTGGAAAACCCCGGGGAAGGTCGGTCCCGGTCCAGGTCTGCAGCCCCACGAGCACACCTGCCCCGGGGGACTACCAGGCTCTCCGGGTGTCCCCAGCGGGGCAGCCAGCGCTCCCGGGCCACCCACACGCCTCCCTGCCGGGGGCAGCACGGACGGGCCCCAGCCCCAGCAGCCTCCTCACCATGTTGGTTTCATGTTACCGCCGCGGTTTCCGAGCTCCTTCCTGCGCGCAGCTCCTGTGGAAGGAAGGAAGGAAGGGCACAAAGGGAAGGGACGCTCGCTCTGCCCGCTGGGCACGGCCCTGCCCCGGCACCCGCTGCCCAGCCCGGGAACCCCGCCCCGGCCGTGCCCCAGGCCAGCCCCGCAGGGGAAAGCGCCCGGGTCTCACCCACGCACACACGGGGACGTACCGCGCTCGCCCCAGCCCCTCCTCACGGGGCCGCGCACGGACCCCTCCACTCCAGGCCCATCCCGGTGCTCGCTGCCCCCTCACCCGGCCGTGCCTGTGTATCCCCTCTCCCTTCACGGGGCCGCACCCGGGTCTCCCCTCACGGCAGCGCGCTCGGCTCAGCCCCCCGCCCGGCAGCCTGGCCAGTCCCCGCCCGCCCGGCTCACCGGGGCCGGCGCTGCCTGCCCGGCCGGGACACCGGAACGCGGAGCCCCAGCGCCGCCGCTCCCCGCCGCTCGAATCAACAACAAGATGGCGGCGCCCGGGCGGGCGGGGCCCGGCGCTGGCCGTCATAGCAACCGCGCCGTCCAAAGCCCGCCCTGTCGCCCTGCGCGCCAGTCCGCACCCGGGTCCCGCCCCACGGGGGCCCTCTCGGGACGCTGATAGGTCAAACTCCGTGTCATTCAAGCGCAGAGCCGCCCCGCCCTTTCCCGAGTGCGGACGGCAGCGCACGTTAGGCACACGTGACGCCCGCCAGAGCCCCGCCTCCTCGCGGGCAGCTCCTCCTCATTGGCTGCCCGCGGAGAAGGGGGGGCGCTCGGCCAATGGGCGCGGCCCGCGCGTGCTGGGCGCGCCCCGCCGGGCCGCGGTTCCGCGCTCCGACCCGCGGTCAGAGCCCGCTCCCGGCCGGTCTGCGCCCCGTGCTCCCGGCACAAACTCACACCCGGCCGTCCCGCGGTCCCACACTCAGAGCTCCGAGCCCCCGGGGCCGCTCCGCAACCCGCTCCCGCCGCCGCTCCGAGCGGCGTCTCGCCAACGGGACACGCTCACGCACCACTCCGGTACCACAAAGGGTTAAATTCCCGGACAGTCACGGTTCCTGTGGGTTCGGGGCAAAAGGGACCCTCAGGCAAAGTCACACAGGTGACCCCTCTCACTGTGAAATTTCACGGCTGGCCTCTGTTCCCCTTCCCTCCCCTTAGTCACCTACTCCCCAAATTAGTCTCTTCCCTCTTATCCCGCCAGCGCTTCATTTCCCCGGGAGCTGCCAGGGAGGCGTCCCGTGGCGCGCTCCTTTGAAATTCAAATAACCGGTTTCCCACCTCCCGCTGACTGACGCCTTCAAAGCCTCCCGCCGCTCCCAGCTCCTCCTGCGGCGTCCCGCTCACCTGCACCCACGCTAATTCACTTTTCCTCCCAATTATCGACCCATCCCGCCTGCCCACCAGCTGCTCATCCCACCCGTTTGCCCCTGCGAGCGCTGTAACAAAGCAGAGCTTGAGGGGGACACGGAACACGGGGCAAAAGTTGGTCAAAATTACCCGTGGCTGAGTTTTCTAGCCCTAGATAACCTCCCGGTTATCTGACCCAGTCCCGGCTGGGTCACATCCAGAGGCTACAGAGATGCTTCTGCGACCGAAGCAGACTTGGCCGAAGCTCTCGTAACCTTTTTTGCAGTGCCGAGCCCGCTGCCAATGCTTGTCCTGGGTCACTCACACGGCTGACCAGACAGTGCTAATGACCAGCACAGCAGGACAGCCAGCA
Organism: Onychostruthus taczanowskii; assembly: GCF_017590055.1. NCBI lineage: Eukaryota > Metazoa > Chordata > Aves > Passeriformes > Passeridae > Onychostruthus > Onychostruthus taczanowskii. Next base: position 17,032,103 of record NW_024506993.1, on the reverse strand, counting down.
GCAGCACTGCCCGGCCACGGACTCCCTGCGGCAATCACAGCCGCGTGTGCAATCTCTGACACCGTTTATTAGCTCTGCACTGGCTGAGGTGGCTCAGGGTGTGGCTGCGCCCCATGTGCAGCAGGTTCGGCCACAAAGGATGGGTCTCGTCCTCGGGGGCCGTCCCAGCTGTCTGCCAGTGCCCCGTGCTCTGCCCAGCCCAGCTCATGGAGCTGTGGGTCACAAGGAGCCCCTCAGCAAGTCGAGCCCTTCAGATCCAGCGCTGAGCCCCTGTCACGCTGCTGAAGACATAGTCCCTGCCGGTGCCTGGGATGGAGGCAGCACTCAGTCACTGGTCCCCATCTCTCCTGTCCCCAGACCCCTCTGCCCTGGAGGACACAACCTGAGGCTGCTGGGGCTGTGGGACAGGGCACTCACGTGGGTCCTGAGCATGGCCATCGAACTGCCCCTGTGTGGAGGAGACAGGAGAGGCTGCTGAGGGCCACAGGGCTCTTCTGCCTCCCTGGCAGGGCACCCACCCTCGCTGCCACACACTTACTGGGTTGCTGCTATGTGGGTGTCCCTGTTCCTCCTTGCCCCTGCTGTTTTCCACCACATCCCAGGAGCTGCAGAAGGAAGAGGGGAAGGGAGGGAATGCTGTCAGTGATGGGCTGCCGGCCTCAACCCCACGAGATGCTGCTGGGAGTGACTTGCCAGCCAGGTTTCACCCTGCCAGCTTCACCCTGTTAAGCCCATCATCCACCTACCTGATTGTGTCCTGGCACAGGAGGGAACTGTGACAGGGCTGTGCTCCCCCAGGCACCACCACCTTTCACCAGTGCCTGAGCAGCAAGCAGGTCTGCCACCACATCCACTTGTTTCCCCATGTGCTGGCACGCATCACTCTTGTGCTTGGAGGATGCTGTGCTGGGGGAGCTGCCAAGGCCAACCACGGGGCTGACCCTGGGTCTTCTCCCTTGCATGGTCACTACAGTCCCAGTGTCACCAAGCACGGTGGCCCCAGCCTTGCCAATGAACCTGCATCCAGCTGTGCATCACCTCGGGCCAGTTATGCCACTGGAGGTGACTTGTCCTGCCATGGGCTTGCATGTCTCCTCCTTGCTGTGCAGACACTTGGCACAGGCTGGTCTAGCATCTGCCCAGGCTCTCTCCTCTGTCACTTGTCACCATCACTGATCTTCCAGGGGTTGTGCAGCCTGTTCAGCTCTTCCCTGGTAGTTTTCCCTGACAAATGGGGCCCACCCCTGCCAAACAGGGGCTCCCCTGGTGAGCTGCAGTGACCTCAGCCCTGGTGCCAGGACCCAGGCATTGGCACCAGCACTGTGCCATCCCACCCTGTCCACTGCAGAGTTTGTGCCCCAGCCTGGCCACCGACATCACCGGATACTGGCCAAAATGCTCTCTCTGCTTCCATAGCCCCCATCAGGGCTGCACCCCTGCCCTGGGCAGAGACGGCTCCCTGGCACAGCAAGCCAAATGCAGAGAATATTAAACCTACCCCGTGTGCTGTGTCTCCCTGGCTACCTGCAAGGACAATACAACTGCCAGTATGACCACCCTGGCCGTATAGCACTCACCTCTTGGCCAGGAGCAGCTTGCCAGGGGCCCGGTTGCTGTGGGAGGAGCAGAAGGCAGCCGTGAGCCCTTAGCCTTGCTCACTGAGCCATGCTGAGCGGGCTGGGGCTCACCTGCACAGCAGGTTCCGGGCCATGCAGCCCAGGGTGGCCAGCAGCAGGACACCAGAGATGGTCAGCACGGCCACAAACCAGGCTGGCGGGTGCCACACTGCCTCTGTCTGCGTGACAACCAGCGGCTCCTTCTGCAGCGTCTGTGGAGGCAGTGGGGTGAGGGCCATGGGAGGTTCAAGGGACCCTGGAGCACCTCCCGATCAGCGGGCTCTGCTCACCGTGTGCTGGGTGCTGGTGCTGGGGGGCACCGGGGTGCTCCGGGGGGTGACGTGCACCACCAGGGCCACCACGATGCTGCGGCGGCGGCCACCAGAGCCGCCCCCCACCTCCACCAGCAGGACAAAGGGGTGGGGCTCGGCTCGGTCACTGGGGAGGTAGACAAGGGTGCTCCCTTCCAGCCGAAAGCGCCCATCTTCATTGCCTGGACGAGAGGGTCTGCTCAGTGTCACACCACGGCGAGGGCGGCTTTGTGCCGTGCCTTGGCCGTTCCTCACCTCCAACAATGCTGTAAGTCAGCACGGCGCTGTCGGGGCCGCCGTGGCACACCAGGCGGGTGACGGGCTGGCGGCTGCCCGGGGACCCAGCCGTGATCCGCAGCTCCTGCACCTCGGGGATGCACACCGGCAGCTGGTCCGGCACAGCCTGCCAGGAGCGGGAGGAAGCGCTAGGGTAGGCACCCCCAGTCCTCGCACCCAGCACAGCCCGCCCAGCGGGCTGCCCTCGCACCTGCAGGCGCACAGACACGTCGCACAGACGGCTCTGCCTCTTCCTGAGGTCCAGGTCATTGTGGGTGTCCGTCAGCCGCACCAGCAGCCTGTAGCTCTTCTGCTGCTGCGAGTCCAGGGGTCCCACCACGCGGATCTCGCCTGTGGGGAGGCGTGAGCTGCTGGGAACCGGGAGGTGCCATGGGGTGTGGCGGGGGCTGGGGAAGGGGCCCGGTGCTCACCAGTGCGCCTGTCGATGGAGAAGGGCTGTGCCGGGCCGGGCCCCCCCTCCAGGCTGTACTCGAGGCTGTCCAGGGGGTAGTCACGGTCAGTGCCAGCCACACGCCCCACCATGCTGCCAAAAGCTGCTGTCTCTGGCACCGCGAAGGTGGCACCGCTGGGGCACGCCGGTCTGAATTCGTTGACAGGTGTCACCGTCACAAGCACAGGCACACGGGCTGTGTGGGACACAGCTGCTAGCCATGCTGGCACCACCCCACGGCCTCTGCTGAGCTGGGTGACATGGGGACAGAGGCACCACCCCTGGGGTGGGCATCTCTGGGGCAGCAGGGAAGGAATGTTTCCTCTGTGATCTGCTGGTTTGGGGATTGGGAAAGGTCTTTTCCCACCCTAGGGACATGGACACTCACTGCTCTGTAGGGGCTGTCCTCCCACTGTCACCACAATGGTGGCCGTTAACTGGAAGCCCAGAGCAGCCATGGCCTCTGAGTCATAGTCGAGGGTGGAGTTGACCTGCCAAGCCAGAAGGAGAGAGTCAGGCAGAGCTGAGGTGCTCTGCAAAGCTCAGATGCTCTGCAAAGCCTGAGTATCCCACAAAGCCAGGGTGTCCCACAAAGCTGCGATGCCAGGGGAGAAGGAGGGACAAGTGAGGAGAATGAGCAGGCCTTGGGGAGCAGGGAGCCCTGACGCAGAACCTGACACGACAGCACATGTTACAGGGTCCCACTGGGCTCCGGGGTCTGGGCTCGCTGTCCACCTGGGCACTGCCCTGCCCACCTTCAGCTGTGGCCCCTCCATGCAGAAGTGGGAGCGGAAGGAGGGAGGCCCCTCGAGAGCATAGTGCAGACACCCGTCAGTGCTGGTGGAGTCGGTGCACCTCAGCGTCACCAAGGTGCTGCCGGGCGACTCGGTTTCGGCCACCTGGGACCTGTGGCAGGGCAGCCAGCAGCTCAGCCTCTGTCCCCTGTCCTGGGAGACATGAGAGAGCAGAGTCTCATGCACCCCACTCCCCCCTGAGCCATACACGAAGATGGCTGGGTCACATCTTGGTGCCTGGCGGTCTGTCCCCTGCACGGTGACATTGACCGTGGCGGTGGCGTGGTCGTCGGGGTGCAGCGCGTTGTAAGCCCGGATGAGGAGGTGGGCACGGATCACCTCCAGCCGGCGGGTGCTGCGGATCTCACCTGTCACTGCAGGAGGAGCCGTGGCCTCGCACTGGGCACAGGGACAGGGACAGGGCGTCCCTGGGGATCCCCACTGCCCTGCTCACCCTCATCAATGGTGAAGAGTGTGGGAGCCACAGGAGCAAGGATGGCATAGCGGACATTGTCCCCTCTGGCATGGACCTGTGTGACCACTTCCAAGGGGCCAATGCCTTCTGTCACTGTCACAGCCCGGTGTGGCTCACTGCAGGCGAGGTGGGCATTGTGGCACAGCCTGGTGCCACCAGCACTCCCCTCCTGGCCCAACCCCACTCACGGGAAGGTGACGTGGGGACGCTGTGATGGCAGCACCTCCACCCTTACAGCCCCGCTGCAGTTGTGCCCGTGACGATCCATCACCTCAATCTCCAGCCGGAACGTCTGTGGGCCAGCACCGGGGCAGCTCTGGGACAGCCCCGAGTGGCACCAACAATGGGGATGGGGACGGGGACAGGAATAGTGATGGGATGGGAACAGAAACAGGAACAGAAACAAAGGAGAGGGGGCAAGAGATGAGAATGGGGCTTGGAGTAGGAACAGAGGTGTGGAGATGGAGATGAGTATGAGCTGGAAACTAGAATGGGCAGGAATACAGACAGGGATGAGGATATGGATGGGACTTGAGGTGCAGAGGGGATGGGGACGAGGGATGGAGCACTTGTGGGTCCAGGGGAAGACATGGGCCTAATGGGCAGAGCAGGATGTGGAGAGCTGAGGCCAGGGAGGGGCTAAGCCCCAGTGGACTGAGAGGTGGCTGTGACCAGCCTGGGGCTGCTGGTGCCCACCTGGATGTCCTTGCTGGGATCAAAACCATTGTCAGGTGCCAGCACCAGGCCCCGGCGGGTGAGCGTGAGTGGTGTGTTTTGGTTTCGGAGCCTGAACTGCAGAAAGGAGGGTGACGGGAACCCCTGTCCATCTCCTCCATACCTGGGGTTCTGCTGTCTCCAAGGCTGCTCCCTTCAATGGGGGTGTGGCCCCCCAGGGAGCTGCCACTCACCGTCAGCCCACCAAGTGGCTGTGGCAGTACCGCATACAGGGGTGTCCGGGGCGCCACATCTGCCAGCACTTGCACCACATCACCTTCTGGAGCACAGCACAGCTGTGGGAGCTTGGTGCTGGTTGGCACGCACAGCCCCCACTGCCCTGTGCCCCCCTGTTCCTACCTGCGCTGGCAAAGGGGGTGTCACAGCGCAGCACATGCCCTGCTGTGACCCGGACAAAGAGCCGCTCTTCCACCTCATCCTCACCAGGACAAGCAGCCCGCAGGATCAGTGTGTACTGGTTCACCCGGCGGGCATCGAGCTCTGCACCAGCACGCAGTGTCACCTGCCATGGGGACACAGTCACTCAGCAGGGTGCCTGCCAGCTCCTGCCCCACTCCCTATTCCCCAGCCACACCTCTGCCCGGAACGTGGTGGCATCTGTGGGGTCAGAGCTGATGGCGATGGAGTTGAAGGGGTGGTCGGGCTCGATGCTATCCAGGGTGACATTGGGACTGCTGCTTGAGTTGCTGCAGGACACGGTCACCTCAGCGATGCGAGTGCCTGGAACTGTGTCCTCACTCAGGGCCACCACACGTGGCAGGTCAGGCAGGACTGGTGGAAGACCCCAAGGGCCACTGATGGCTCATCCAGCTGTGCTTATGGAGCTCTTCTCCTGCACCTAAGCACCAATGCAGGCACAGGTTCCCCTGCCAGACACAGCTGGGTCCAAAGCACCCCGCTCTTACCTGTTGCTCTGACGAATGTCCCTGCAAAGAGGAGAGAGTGTCACCTCAGCCTGCCAGGTGTGCCCTAGCAATGCCCTGGGGAGATGCTGGCAGAGAGAATTCCCTCTGTGAGATGCTCTGATGAAACCCCAGTGGTGTCTGGATATGCCACAGTGATGCCAAAAGAAGCCCCAGTAAGATCCTGGCAATGCTGAGGACACCCGGACAATGCCCTGAGCATGCTCATGTGCCCCTCCCTGCCTCAACCCAGGCAGCTGCCAATCCCTCTGCCCACCGTGGGGTCAGCCCCAGGAATGTGGGCGCAACCGAGGAGAGCCTCATCCCTGTTGCCTTCCTCTCAGTCATCCACCCACCATCTGGCAAAGGGTGCCCCGAACACTGTGACCTTGAAGCACCTACCCGGGGCATAGAGGCTGAGGAGGAGGAAGGTGAGGTGTCCGTGCATGCCCATGGCTCGCTGAGTGTTTGGGACAAGCTGCAGCGGGTTGCCAGGGGTGCTGGGCACCACCCCGGCCCGGCGTCATGCCGTCCATCCCCACCCGTGGCGGCCGTCCCGGCCAGGGGAGGGACAGGGCACGGCTCCAGTGCCCCCCGCTCTGCACGCCGCCACTCCAAGCCCCTCGCCACTCGCAGCTCCGTGGGGTTTGGCTGCCACCCCACGCTGCTTCACCACGCGGCACGCTCGGGAACGGGAAAATTAGCTGGGAGCTAATTTTTGGCCGTGTTCTCGTTCATTTGCAAACCAGTGCCGCTTCTCCCGGGATCCCCATTAAGCGCTATTAGTTCCCAATTAACGGGCACCGCGGCCCGGGTCACTGTTCACTTCTCTCCTCCAGCTCCCAGCCCGGCTCTGGCAGCCCGGTGGGGGTGGTGCCGACGGGGAATGCCTCCGCCGGGGCTCTGTACCGGGGCTGCCCTCCTTCCCGGCGGGGCATACCGAGCTGCGGGACCCCCGGTGCCCGAGGTGCTGCCGGCCGGGACACGGATCCCGGCGGTGCCCGGGCGGTGCCCGGCGCGGGGCCCCGGGGCGGGCAGCGCCGGGAGGCGGCGGGCACGGCCGGGCGCTCCGTCCGCTGTCGCTGCTGCTCCGCCACCGGCACCGGCGGCTCTGGGAGCGGGGCCGGGAGCGGCGCCGGGGGAGCAGGACCGGGCATGCACAACGCCCGCCCAGACGAGCTCGGCGCCGAGCGGGTGAGTGCCGCCGCGGGCACCGGGAGGGAACGGGACGGGACGGGACGGGACCACCGTGCCCGCGCCCCGGGTCTGCGGGGCTACCGTGACGTCCAGGCTCTGCCGGTGACATCAAGGCCGTGACATTACACGCGAGGCCAAGGGCAGCACGGGGGACGTGTGCGTCCCGTGGGACCCTGGTGGTGTGGGGGCACGGGTGGCCAGCGGCCACGGTGTCCAGCTGTCAAGGTGCCAGCGGCACCGTCCCCCGGGAGCTGCCACCTACCTGGGCTGCCCCGAGGGACGGCGGTGACAGGGCGGCCCTTCGGCTCTCCTGGGCCTGCCACATGCTTACCCAGCACCTCACAACCGGCTGCCCCAGTGTTCCCGGCCAGCGGCAGGACTGGGCTGCTCGGAGTGGTGGCACATTGCTACTAGGGCTGGATGAGAGGGTCCCAGCCAGCAGGGAGGAGGACAGGGATTTGGACGGGGACGTGGAGAGGGACAAGGACAGTCCTGCCAGCAGCTGTGTCAGGGCCAGCCAGAGAGGACAGAATTATCGGTCCTGGAAGCAATCCCTCCTGCACACTCAGCTTCCCGCGACTCCAGCGCAGAAAGGAAAGCGGACGTAACACCCTGCTTTTGGGTTCAGACAATAGGAATTCAAGAGCGAGGAGCGGCCCGGCTGCGGGAGCCAGCAGTCCCCTCCAGCGCCCGCCCGGCCGTGCTCCGTTCGGCCCTGGCTGCCTTGGTCCCCTGTATTTCCCGGCGTTTGGGGGGTCCCGGGCCTTGGACGCGGGGCTGGCTGCACCCTGACGTCACCTGGGGTGTCCCCAGCTGGAGGGCGCAGGGTGGGTGGGTGGCCCTGCCGACGCGCGGGGGCAGAGCCCCACCCCAGCACCCGCGGGTGCCCTGGGGCTGCCGCTGGCCCCGTGCCACCGGGTGGGACTCTGCCGGAGGGGTGTCCCGGTGCCTCCCTACCGAGAAGGGGGCACTCGAGGGGCTGTCGGGGGGGTGCAGTGGAGCGCCCGCTCCTACGTGCCGTGGCCCTCTGTCATTTCCCGCAGGCACGGCCGGGGCTGGGTGCCTGCTTGCTCACCCGACAAGCCGCTGCACGCCGGCCGGCTCTGCGCAGGAGCCGCAGGAAAGCGGGGCCCGGGGCTGGAGGCAAGCCGGGACCTGCGGCCCGCTCTCCGCACCCTGCTGCACGCCCACTGCGCCAGCGAAGCCCCCAAGAGCCGGGGCGGGGGGGGCGCGGGGTGCCGAGGAGGGTGGGATGGGGATCGCGGGGCTGCCTGGGGGCGGCGGCGACATCCGTGCTGACGTGCCCTTTCCCTGCAGTGGTGCCGGCGGGACGCGGGGCCGACGCTGCGGGCGCACATGCACGGCACGCGGCAGACACCGCACCACCCCGGAAGGGCGGCGGGGCCGGCTCCCCGTGCCCCGCGCCCCGGCTCGGCGGCGGACTCGGCCTGCAGCCTAGATCCCGGTGGCGAGGAGGAGGAGGGGGGGGGCCCGGCCGCTCGCTCCCCCCCGGCCAGCGAGCGCAGCCTGGAGTTCGACTCGGGGTACTCGGAGGCGTCGGGGGGCACCTGGAGGGAAGAGGAGGTGCCCGTGCGGCGCCGGCATCTGCTGCCCTGCCAACGGGCACACCGGCTCTCCGCCGGCCCCGCCGCCCCACCGCCCGCCCCCGCCCGCCGTGTCCGCCCCAAATCCACCTCGGACGCCTGTCTGGAGCAGTGGCGGGCCCTGGAGCCCGCCGACACGCAGGACTGGACCGTAGCACTGCTGTCGCAGAGCCGGAACCGGCAGCCTCTGGTGCTGGGCGACAACTGCTTCGCTGACCTGGTGGAGAACTGGATGGACCTGCCCGAGGTGGGCGCCGAACCGCGTCGCCGGGCCCCCGCCGAGCCCTCCCGCCGGCTGGCCAAGCCCCCCGCCTTCCTGCTCAGCCTCTCGGGCAACGTACGCCGTAAGCTGGCCAACATGGCCCGGCCCCGGGGCGCCGACGGTGCCCGGCCGGGCGGCCGCGATGCCACCAAGCGTTTCTCCTGCCCGCTGGGGCTGGGGGGACAGCCCAAGGGCGCCTGCTTCCACCAGTCCCACAGCAACATCGCCCAGCTGGCCACGGACTTCCACCGCTTCACCGCCTTGATGAACAGCCGCAGCCGCCAGCCCATCATCTGCAACGACGTTATCGGCTACATTTAGCCCCGCTGCTGCGGCCTGCACCCCCACCCTGTAAATAAACCCCCGTTTTATACGGTCTGGGTGCCGCAGCGTTTATCAAAGGGAGTGCCTGTGCCCGACGCCAGGCAGGGGCAAACAGGGGTTTTTTTGCAAGGAGGGCTATTGCAGCCTGCAGCTTTTATTGCATGGGGCAGGAGGTGCTGGCCCCTTGCTCAAGGCAGGGAGCACAGGAGAGGGGGACGGGTATCTTCAGCCTCAGCGTCCTCTCCCTCGCAGATATACAGCAGCTCCAGGTCCTGCTGCTGCGGCATCCTGGCATCCTCCAAGCTCTCGGATAACCTGTAGCAGGGAAGGGGGGTTTTGGGGGCACTGGCTTGTCCCGCAAGGCTGGCTGAGTGTTCTGGGGGTGCCTCGGGCCCCTCAGGGGTGTCCGGCCAGGCTGGTGGGATGCAGGGGCCGCAGCAAGGGGCCGGGCAGGGGTCCCGCCACGGGAAGTGCTGCCGGCAGGATGTTTATCCAGCAGCCGGCTGGGAGCTGCACTGCAGCTGGAGTAGCTCAGGATTGAGGCAGTGGGGGCTGGAAGCCCCCCCCCGGGGCAGGATTGGGCCCTGGAGCCGTGGACCTACCTCTGTGCCTGCTGCCGGGCCCGTGTCTCTGCATCTGCCTTGCTGTCATAGAGCACGCTGTCACCACACAGGAGCATGGTCACGGTCCAGCCGTGTGTCCTCTACAAGAGGTGGGTGTCAGGATCTGGCCCTGCGTCCCCCAGGGTGCCCTGACTGAGTGCTGACAGCGCTGGGCTCACCTGCAGCCACTCCAGCACCTCCTGCACCGTCATCCCCTGCCCATCTGCGCCGACTGCCCGCATCTCCAGCCGGTCCCAGCAGCTCCACTCCCGCCCGCCGTACTGCCAGGGGGTAGCAGCCAGCACTGGCACCCCATATCCTGGCTGACCAGCCCTGTGGGGCAGGGGCTGGAGCAGCACAAGGGCTGGGGGACATCAGGGCAGGCAAATGGGTAGGGTGATGGGGGCACCATGGTATTGCAGGGGTAGTGGGGGACACAACTATCCCCCCAGCACTGCTGGGGTCCACTTAAGGGTCAGTGTCAGTGTGGGGCCGGCACTGCCCCTAGCCCCGGGCCAGGACAGGCGCACAAAAGGCCATTGAAGCGTTGCCCAGCCCCACACAATCGTCTCTTCTCATGCCTGTGGCCCCACGACCCCTGCTCCGGCCGAGGAGGCCAATGCGGTGCCAAGCCCCGGGCCAAGCGCCGGACGCGGCCCCGCGCCGTCTGGCAGGGCTACACGGCCATCTGCCCTCGCCGCAGGCAGCGCCGGCACTGCCCGCCTGGCCCCTGCCCCACTCGGGAGGGGTGTTCACACCTGGTCACTCTCCCTCCTGCTTTCTGCTGCCTTCTCACCTCCGCCTTCTGCTGCCTGCACTTATCCCACTGGTGGAGAGAAGGGCTTAACCCCATCCTCACCGGGCAGCAACAGCTCGGCACAAAGGGAAAGCCTCGGCCTGGCCCTCCACCACCAAAGTACATCGCTCTGGCCCTGGGAAGCATATTCCTCTGGACAAGGCTGGCCCCCAGCGTGGGCTCCCCAGGTCCCCATGAGGACATAGGTCACACCAAGCAGACCTTGAGGACGTGTTCCCACCACAGCCAAGCAGCTGGGTGTGAAATGTCACACCGGGTGTCCTCGCCCTGGGACATGGAGGTGTTGGGTGCTGCTGCAGGGACCTGAGGGCATGGCCAGACCCAGCAGCATCCTCCATCCAGGGATGATGCCAACCCAGGGACACTACAGCCAGGATGGCACAGGGCTGGGCATGGGGTTTGAGGGGGCCGTGGGGCAGCCATCAGCCCGAAGTGGTGCTGGAGCCGGCGCAAGGCAGCGGAGTCGCCTCCCTCCCCCTCTTCCTGCCCCCGGCCCTGGGCCCCCCGGGCCAATCTGGTTCCAATCGGCGCTTCCTGCCGTGCCGGAAGGGCTGCCTCGCACGCCATAAACCCCCAGACAAAGGGGCCTCTATAGCCCAGACGGTCCCAATCTGGGCCTGCCCCCACCCCCGCTCTCCCTCCCTGGTTCCCCACCGCCGGGACCCCCGGCCCCGCTCCCCCGGGCGGCCCTTCCCGGCCCGGTGCCAGCTGCTCTCTGGCTGCCGCAGCTGGTTTCCATAAGCCAGATGAGCGCGGCTGCAGCGGCCTCCCACCCCTGGCTGTGGGGCTCAGCGTGGGGCCTGCCGTGGGGCAGCGGGGCTGCCTCAGCCCCATGGGCACCCCAGAGCATCACAGCTGGGCCTGGGGCTGGGGGAATGGGACAGAGGCAATGTCTCAGTGCTGGGGGCAGCCAGATGAAGGAGCTGGTTCCTCACTGCCTGGCAGTATTCCCAACCCACTGCAGCACCCAGATCCATTTCTAGAGTGCTATGGCCAGGCCTGTCCTTGCTGCGTGGCCACCTCCTTTCCCCTGGGTCCGGTGAAGGAGCTGGTTCCTCACTGCCTGGCAGTATTCCCAACCCAAACCCACTGCAGCACCCAGATCCATCTCTAGAGTGCTATGTCCAGGGCTGTCCTTGCTGCGTAGCCACCTCCTTTCCCCTGGGTCCCTGACATTGTCCCACAGCAGATGCCACTGGCCCCTGGGTGTCCCCTGCCTGCCCTTTCCCAGGGAAGAGGGTCCTACCCGGTAGGTGGGGGCTGGCGGGGGCTGCACACGGAGCAGCAGGCAGGCAGACAGGCTGATGTTGCTGTTGCGGTAGCAGCTGAGGTCCTGACACCCCCACACCAGCTTGTAGACCTCCAGGCACGCCAGCCCGGCCACGGCCGCCGTGGTGGTGATGATGGTGGGCACGATCCGCCCAGCAATTCGCTTGCTCTGAGGACAGGAGGGCGTCACCAGCTGCCCCACACGGGACAGGGACTCGTGACCCCACAGGCTGCCCCTCTCACCGTCAGCCAGTTGGCAGGGGAGATGCCATAGTTCTCTGCACGCAGGTTGGACGCTGCTGTGATAAAGTCTATGTGGACATCGTTGTCCTGTGGGGAAGAGTGGGGAGATATCTGCATCCCATGGGGACATCAACCCCCTCAGGCTGAGCAGGGCCACCTGCCTGGCTCCGCTACCTTCTCAAAGTGGATGGGCACCATCAAGGGTGCTTGTGTGTCCTCATCCCCCACCAGCTCCTGTCTCCACTGCACCAGGTCCTGGGTAAGCTCTGTCAGCTGCCTGTGATCTGGGGGCACAAAGATGCCTGGCATGATACTCCTGCACTGTGGCACTGCTGGGGTGTCTCCACCTTCGTCTAGATCATCTTGGCTGCTGAAGCAGGGACAAGAAGCCACAGCCCCACCACCATCAGGCTGGACCCAGGAACGTACCTGGGAACCTCACCTGTGGGAACCTGTGCCTCCTCTGTGGGTTCCTCTGTGAGGGGGATCTGGAGCCCTTCCTGGGGTGCAAAGGGTGGCAGGACCACATCACGGAGGATGGCCTGGATGGCTGCCCGGTCCCTGCATGGTGGCACCCTGTGTACTTGGGCAAAGAGGTGGGCAGCAGCCAGGACATAATCCAGGTGGGTGTCCTGCAAGGTAGAACAGGGGTGGCCATGGGGTGCCTTGCTGGGGTGGTCCCACATAGCCAAGGGCTGCCAGCACTGCCCCGAGCTGGTAGAACTGCCTGGCTTTGCCCCAGAGTGGAGGTGAAGGAGACTCTCCTCCTCTGGCCACAGAGCATGTTGCAAGCTCTCCTCTGCAGTGCCCTCACTGACTGGGGGACAGGGACTGACCCAGCCCAGGACCTGGCAGCCCTGCACAGGCTGTGGCAGATGTAGCACAACTACAGTTTAGTATTCCCAATATGCCCAGCACAGGCTTGGCTCTCCCTCTGCCCATACCATTCCCACGTGAGACCCCCACAGCTCTCCCTCCCGGCACTCACATTGTCAGGGTTGAATGTCAGTGGATGGGGGCAGCTCCTGTCCCCTGCCCAGAAGGGGACACCCGGGCTGGTTTCCTGGCACAGGGAGAGAAGAGTCAGGCCCAGGGGTGTGTGCCCCTGGCTGCAGTGAGGTGGCCGGTAGAGGGACGGGCGTGCAGGGGGTGCCAGCCCCATGGCACTGGGCTCACATGCTCCGGGGGGTAGGTGTGCAGCAGCTGGGCGATGGCATCGTGGTAGCAGCTCTGCCAGCGCCGGCGTGCCCAGCGCACACAGTCCCGCCAGTCCTGCGGCCGCTCCCGCAGCCTCTCCCACACCTGCTCCAGGACCTTCCCTGGCGGCTGCTGCTCCAGGAAAGCTGGGTCCCTGCAAAATCAGGCAACTGCTGATGCTGGCCCAAGAGCAATCCTGTGAGACATGTGAGTCTGGCACCCTCTCCCCATTCCCAGGAGTGCCCTGGCAGAGCTGGAAGCTCCTCTCCCAGTGTCACTACCCCCAAAGCCCACTCACTCCATGAACTGGTTGACTTGTTCTGCAGGTAGCTGGAAAAGCCCCTCAAACTCATCACGGGCCCACTGTGGAGGAGAAACGAGTGTTGAGCACTGGAACCTCCCCCTTACGCCCCCAAGCCCAGGGGGAGGGGGAGGCTCTGGCAAGACCAGCAGCAGTACTCAGGCTGCCAGCAGGAAGCAGCTGGGGCCATATCCTGCCCATGGCTCACCACTGGAGGGGACAAGGGGAAGGAAGACAAAGGTCCCGGTGCCTCCTCGCTGGGTGCTGTGGCTGGGGCAGCTCAGCCTACCTGCAGCGTGTGCTGGATGGTGCGGGGGAAGTGCCGCAGGGTACACATGGGGAAGGTGCCATCCCTGGGGGTGCTGGCTGGCCGCAGAGGCTCGGTCAGGGACGGTACCATGGCCAGCACATTCCCCCGTGTCCCCTCTGTGCCCGAGTCCAGCAGTGGTGTGCGACAACGGAGACAGCGTCTCTCCAAATAGGTGCCTGCAGGGAGCCAGGAGTGCTGGGGAGCCAGGCAGCAGGCCCAGGGCCTTGGCCCCCTTGCCCTTCCTGACACTCACGGGCCTCTATCGTATCCAGGGCGCTGGCAACGCCATCCAGGTGCCGGAAGAAGTTGTCCTTGTAGAGCATCTCAGTAGCAGGTCCCACCTGGTTCTGGTGAGCTGTCACTCTGACATCGGGGTTCATGCGCTGCACGGCTGCTGCGGCCACTACCGACTTTGGCTCCTGCCAGGGCAGAGAAGGGGTGGGCAGCCCTAGAGAGCCCCTGGGACAGCCAGGATGCCCTTTGTGGGGAGCCCAGCCCCTGCCTCATGCTGCCTCACTGATATATCTGCTGAGCGATAGAGAAGCTGCCGATGGAGGTTGGAGAGGGCAACAGTGTCCATGTCAGTGACGATGAGCTCCCCATCCGGCCCCGCTGCCAGCCCCATCATGGCAAAGTTTTTCAGCAGCTCGCAGCCGATGGCACCAGCTCCCACCTGTTAGAACAGAGATGCTGCAGCTCCCCAAGTGCCAGTTGGATGCTCCACAGCCTCCCAGCGCCATGGCCCCTCCCCACTCACCACCAGGTACTTCTGATGACCCAGGTTCTCCTGGAAATTGGCCCCGAAGACGGCAATCTGGCCATCGTAGCGAGAGCCTCTCTGCCGGGACAAGGAGCTGTGTGAGCACAGCAGCCACGGCACCCCAGGGAGCCGGGAGGGGCTGGACACGGGGTCTCACCGGGGCACAGTCCGTCTCTGTCAGCTGCGCAGCCCCCGCCAGCGCCAGGCACTCCAGGGCATCGAAGTACAACCACTGGTCCAGGGGCAGGAACTTCCCGGTGATGGCCTGGGGCGAACAGCCCGCGGGCAGGTGGCAGCGGGGCGCTCCCCCTCACCCCGCCCCAGCCCTGCTGCCGGACCCGGCGTCCCCAAGCGGGCAGCAAGTGCCCCCTCGTGGCCACCAAACGCCACCGGACAGCCACGGCCGGCGGGACCCCGCCCCGCTCACCTTCAGCACCTCCTGGGCCGCCAGCGCCCCGACCACGGCGGCCACGGGGCACAGGTCCCCCGCGCTGACGCTGGCGAAGGCGCGCACGATGTCCTCATCCAGGGGACCCTGCTGCGCTCCCAGGCTCCGCGCCAGCTCCAGCACCCGCTCGGCATCCGCCTGCGGGCAGAGGGGAGAGGGCAGAGCCCGCAGGGTGGTGCGGTTCGGCAGGGCCGGCAGGAGCGGGACACGGACTTACGGGTGCCCGGGGCCGCGGCAGGCGGCCCTGCTCCCTGCGGAAAGCGTGGAGGGCCTGGAAGGCGGCGTGCAGGCTGCAGCTGCGTGGCAGATCCTCGGGACTTGCCACTTGGATTTTGGGCTCCTCCAGTGACTGGCGCAGGGGCTTCTGCCAGCACAGCACCAGGGATTGGATGAGTGCTTTCCTGGGGCCCGGCATGGCACAGCAGTTATCCCAGCCTGGGTGGCAGCACCCTGGGACCGAGAAGGACTTACATGGGAACACTCCTGGGGCTGCTGCATCTGTGAAATCAGACCCCCACAGCGGTACGGCGAGAAGGAGCTGGTGTCACTGATCTCCAGCCTGAAGGCATCTGGGGACAAGAGGAGCACAATTGTCACATCACGGTCACTGCCAAGGACCCGGTGAGTTCCTCAACCCTGAGCTAGGGCAGCCAGGATCCCCCTGGAGGTCTCACCGAGCACATGCACAGGGACGGGCTCCTGGCCGTTCAGCTCTGTCATCCCCTGCACGCCAGAAAATGTCACCAGGTCACCGTCGCAGAAGAGGTGGCCATGGCTGTTCTCTGTCCCCATGTATGTCACCACTCCTGGGTTGCCCTGAGGAGGGGAAGGCTACATGAGAGTGGGGCACCGGACTAGGATGGCATACAGCCAGTGGAGGAGGCAGCAACATTTTGGGGGACCTGCAGGGACTGCCCTCCCTCCTACCTGGGAGATGTGCTCCACAGCAGCAGACACTGGATCCCCTTCTGCTGGGTCATGAACAACAAAGCGCTCCCCGAAGTCACAGAACAGCTGCCTGGAGAGGACAGACGGGGTTTTGCCAGAGGAAGTGTCCCACCAAGCTGCCCCACCACTGCCATGTCCTGCCCAGGCCGAGCAGCCCTGCCAGTGG
Organism: Onychostruthus taczanowskii; assembly: GCF_017590055.1. Classification (NCBI taxonomy): domain Eukaryota; kingdom Metazoa; phylum Chordata; class Aves; order Passeriformes; family Passeridae; genus Onychostruthus; species Onychostruthus taczanowskii. The sequence goes on along the minus strand of NW_024506993.1, from coordinate 17,016,095 downwards.
GCTTCTGGGGACATGGGCTGCAGCACAGGGCTGGGGGTTCTGGGGACAAGGTGACCCACAGCCAGTGCAGAACCCCATGAGACCTCTTACCCTGCCAGCCCCTTGGTGTCAGCCACGATGAAGCAGATGCCCTGGGCATGGCAGAAGTCCCCGACGCGGAGCTGCTCCTCCAGCGGGGACTCGGTCAGCACCACCACCTGTGCCAGGTCTGTCAGCGAGCGCTGCCCTCCCGGGGGTCCCCCCAGTGCCGGGATGCAGGCTCACCTGGAAGGAGGCAAGGAAGGCCTCCGACAGCTCCCCGGTGTGAGCCTCGACCACCACATGGGGGTTCAGCTCAGCCAGGGCCCGCTGGGATGCCTTGGCACGGTTCTGGCCTAGATCACTCTCTTCCAGGAGGAACTGCAGAATGGACACATGGTCGGGCACCCTATGGGCCTGGGGTGCAGCTCACCACTGTGGGGTGCTCCACATGCCCTGTCTGCACTGGTGAGGGGGGCTCTGTCACCTTACCTGTGACAGTAAAGGGCACCCTGTGCCTTACCAGCCTCCCCAGCTTGTGCCGGTTATTGGAAGCCCCTCACCCCAAACCCATACCTGCAAACAGGGATTCTCCCAGCTGCACCTATTACTGTGACATCCAGCCACATCTGTGCCTGTTACTGGGACCCACACCTGAGTCTGCACCTGTACCAAGACCCTTGTATGTACCTGTAATGTTATGGGGTCTTCCCATCCATACCTGTACCTGTTACTGGGATTGTGGTCTGTACCCATTATGGGGATTCCCCTCCATACTCGTACCTGGTACTGGGACCCCCACATGAGTCTGTACCTATTACCGGACCCTTATCAATACCTATACACATTATGGGGCCCCTCACCCATACCTGTACTCTGGGACCTGTGTCCATACCCATATTCGTTACTGGGACACCCGCCCGTACCTCTACCTGTTACTGGGACCCCTGACCGTACCTATTATCGGGATCCCCACCCATACCTGCACCCACTACCGGCATTCTCACTAGTTCCTGTTATGAGATCCTCACCTGTACCTGTTACAGCGAACTTCACCCGTACCTGTTCCCGGGAGCCCCGCCCGGCCCCGCCGGTACCTGGTGGGTGCGGTCGGCGGTGCAGGCGGCACCGCAATCGTGCAGGACGACGCGCCCGGTCCCCGCCAGCACCAGCGCCGTCGCCACCTGCGCTCCGGTCCCGCGCAGCCCCGACACCAGCACCGCCGACCCGGGCAGCCGCCGCGCGCCGCCGCCCAGCACATACCTGCGGGTACCGGCGGGGGCCGTCAGCGGGAGCGGGACCTGCACCGCTGCACCGCGCCCTGCCCCGACCCTGTGGCGCTCCGGCCCCCGGTAGCGGACCCCGGTGCCGGTCCCCGCACTCACAGCTGCCGCGAGTACCGCGGCTCCTCTTCGCTTCCCGCCATGACGGCCCCACCCCCGACTGACCACACCCCGGCCCCGCCCCGGGGAGGAGCCAACCCGTAAGGCCCCGCCCCCACAGCGCGGGATGGCGGCCGGAAGGGACAGGCCACGCCCCCAAACCGGCTCTCCGAGGCCCCGCCCCAAAACCACGCCCCACAGCGCAGGCGGCACCAGGAGGCCACGCCCCCGAGCCCGCGCTGTGGCGGCCGTGGGGGCGGGCAGAGGCTCCGCCCCCCGGCAGCCTGGCCGGGTACCCCGCGGCCATGGCGGCGGTGGCGGCGGGCTGGCAGCCGCCGTGGCGGGCGCTGGCCGCGCTGGGCCGGGAGCTGGCGGCCGAGTGGGCGGCACAGGACGTGCGCGCCGCGCTGTGCCAGCTGCTGCTGCTCTGGCTGGGCATCAGCCTGCTGGGCGTGCGCCTGGCCTGGCGCGCCTACGGCGGGGCGGTGGCCGCGCTCTGCTACCGGACCGGCCCCGCCGGCCGCCGCTCCCCCGGCACCGCTTCCGGGGCCTCGCCCTCCCGGCCCCGCGCGCACTCCCTGTCCCCCGCGGGCCCGGCGGGACGCAACGGCGCCGCCGAGCGGCACTGCCCGCCCCGGTGAGTCCCGAGCGCTACCGGGCCCAAAAACGCTGATTCCCCCGCTGACCCCCCGCGGGCCCGCCCGGCTTCCCTCCCCCGCGTCCGGCCGGCGCTCTCGGAGCGCAGCCCGGTGAGCCACCCCTGCCCAGCGCACCCAGTGAGCGTCCCCCCGCTGCACCCCTGCACCGGTGTGGGCCGGACGGGCGCCTCTGGGACACCGGCCCCGCTTAGCCCCCCCAGCTGTGGCTTCTGACAAGTGCCCCCCAAGCTGTGCCCCCGACCTTTGAGCCCCCCACCCCGCCCAACTGCACCCCGGAGCAGTAAGCCCCAGTAAGGGCCCCCAGCCCCGCCCGCCCCACACGGACAGGCAGGTGCCCGCCTCAGCCGGGGGCTGTGCCGGCTGCTGCCCCAGCCATGCTCACGCTGCCTCTCTCTTGCAGGGATGGCCCCACAACAGAGCCCACGAAGACACACCGGGAGTGAGCAGCACCAGGACCGCCAGCTGGGTACTGCCAACACCATTAAAGTGCTGTGCCCGCCTGCTGCTCCTTGTTTTGGCATTGCCACCATAACCAGAGAGGAGGCCAGGGAAACGGAACAGGGTGTTTATTGGAGCTGGGGCACTGTGCCCACAGCACGTGCTGGCCTCACTTGGCCATGTAGTACTGGGTGGGCACGAAGGGCATCTTGGTGATGACGGCAGGGTGCTGCTTCTTCCGCACCTCGACGGTGAGCTCGGTGCCAGCCCGGCTGTGCGCTGCCTCCACGTAGCCCATGGCGATGTTCTTGCCCAGGCAGGGCGAGGGACATCCACTGGTCACTGTGCCTGGGATGTGAGGATATGGGGAGGTGAATGGGGCCTGGCCAGCACCTGTCAATGCCATGGCCACAGCTCAGGGTCATGCCCATGCCAGCCCCTCTGCCCCCACCTACCCACAGGCCTGCCTTCAGGGCCCAGGATGGCCATGTGGGGCCGGATGGCGGGTCCCACCGACGTCAGCCCCACACGCCTGCGCCTTGGCTTCTCTTTCACTTGTGCCATGATGGCAGCAGCACCAGGGAAGTCCATGGCCACACGCCGGCGCTTCCCTGCAGGGCAGAGATGGGTGAGGGTTGGTGATGCCTGACTGGTCCCCTTGTACCCACTGGAGACACCTTGCTGCTCTGCCTGCCCCTAGGAGGAGGTGGAGGTGGACCTACCCAAAGTCCACATCAGCCCAGCCTCAGCAGGGGTGACAGTCTCATCGATGTCATTGCCGTAGAGGCAGAGCCCAGCCTCCAGGCGCAGGCTGTCCCTGGCTGCCAGCCCTGCTAGCCACACATCGGGGACACCCAGGAGCCGCTCGGCCAGCTCCACCGCCCGCGCCGCGGGCACTGAGATCTACAGTGGGACACGGGCAGGGTCAGTGGGGCACGGCCTTCCCCTGCCTGGTACCGCAGTGGGGATACTGGCACAGTTCCCTGGGTACCTCCACGCCATCCTCGCCGGTGTAACCACAGCGCGTGACCCGGCAGCCCGGCACACCGAAGACGGTCGTGGTGATGCTGTTCATAAAGGAGAGCTTGGCCAGGTCATCCGACAGCCCTGCCTGCAGAACCCGTGCCATGGAGGGACCTGGGGAGGCAGGTGGCTGGAAGACAGCAGTGCCCAGGGAAGGGGGGGGAGGTGGGGAGGGCGGTGACATCCACCGGGAGAGGAACCAGGGGAGGGCAGGCCCATGTGGGGCCCCCACTACCTTGCAGAGCCAGCAGCGCATTGTCTGACACCTCCAGCTGTATGTCACTGCCGGTGGCCTGCAGCTGTGCCGCTCTGTCCTGCCAGGGTGACAGTGTGCTGCTAGCGTGGGGGCCAGGCCAGTGCCAGCCCCACACGTGGCCATGGCCACCTCACCCTGCGCAACACCAGTGTCACCAAAAGGCAGAAAGACTCATTCCCACTGCTTGTCCCCCCTCCCGCGGGGCTCAGGCAGCCCCATACCCTCAGGATGGCCAAGTCCTTGTCAGCACAGGCGGCGTTGGACACCACGTAGAGGTGATCTTCTGACGTGTTTGTGACAATGAGGTCGTCTGTGATGCCGCCCTTCTCGTTGGTGAGCAGCGTCAGGGTGCCCTGCGGGACACGGCCCATTGGCAGGCTGCCTGCACCCTCCCAGGGCACCTCCGACCCCACTGGATGCCTGGTGCCTGCCCAGTGCCCCCTACCTGTCCTGGCTTCAGCTCGGCGATGTCCCCCACCACCAGGCTCTCCATGAACCTGACGCGGTCCCGGCCGTACACCAGGGTCTGCAAGGGGCCGGGGAGGTTGTGAGGTGGTGCGGCCGCCCCCCTGCTCCAGCCCCCTCATCCCGACCCCGCTACCTGCAGCATGTGGGAGACGTCGAAGAGGGAGCAGTGGCGGCGGGTGTGCAGGTGTGACTGGAGGTGGCCCTGCCCGTAGTGCAGCGGAAGGGTCCAGCCGGCGAACGGCACCATCCGCCCGCCGCGGGCCCGATGCAGGGCATCCAGCGGCGTCTGCTTCAGCCGCCTCTCCCCGGCCCCGCTGCCCCCGGCCGCTCTCCGCGGCGCCCAGCCCGGGGGGCGGCGGGACAGCGCCGCGCGGCAGCCCGCCCGCAGCATCTTCCTCTTCCTCCTCCCTGCCGGCACGGCTCGGACCGGCCCCGGGGCGCCTGGGACATGGAGTCCGCCCGGCCCTGGCCCCGGCCCCCGCCCCCGGCCCGGCCCGCCCTCGGCACCGCCTCCCCGGGGCTGCCGGCACGGCCGCCCCCCTCCCCCAGAGACAGGCGGGCACAGGCAGGGCCAACGTAGCAGCTTTTAGTGGTGACCCCTCCAGCGCCCCCGCACCCCTCGGTCCCCCCGCACCCCCTTGCAGTGTCCGGGCTCTGCCCACGGGACGTGCCCAGGAGAGGCTCCCAGGGTCTCTGGAGCGGCAGCGCTGCCCCTCGCTGCTGGGCAGTGCAGAGGGAGTCAGGGAAGGGGCACAGGGAGGGCTTGGGACCCCGCGGGGTCAGTGGCCGAGACGGAAATGCAGGAGTCCACTCAGGCTCCGGGAGCATGGAAGGGGCACTTCTCCCCAGCTGGCACCAGCACCAGCGGGCTCAGGTGTAGGAAAGCAGGTTGACATCGTAGCAGCCATCCACCTGGGGAAGAGAGCGACTGTCACTGTCTGCACAGCACTGCTGGGTTACTCCAGCCCCTCTGGGAGGGCTCCTGAGCCATTCAGGGTCCCTGTCAGCAGGGGGGTGGGACTCACGTCGAAGCGCCCGATGCGGGCAGCTGCCTGGCGAGCCCGGATCACCTCTGTCAGCACCCACATTTGCTGGACCTCTGTCGACACCTTCTCCGGATCAGGGAGCTCCTGGAAAGAAGTGGGCACAATTCTGTGGAGCAGGGATGGCCCGGATGGGCTGGATGATCCCGGGTTTGGGCTGGATGATCCCGGGTTTGGGCAGTGGTGCGGCTGGATGGCTTTGCCTCCCAGGGAGCCAGGCACGTGATGATGCCCACATTCCTGCCCTGCTGGTGGTTTCCCAACATGAGGAGGGCAGGGCCTCTCTCCAGGAAAACAAACTACTGGGGACATGGGTGACCCTGATCCCTGGGTGCTGCGGTGCCAACACAGCCCACCTCTGCTGGCAGGTGGCCAGGGTGAGGACAGAAAGCTGATTGCTGGCTAATCATTAAAAACCTAATCACGCAGTCCAGAGTTTCCCAACAGCCTCACTTAGTGACGTCCCTGCGCTTGGGTGCAGAATCCTGGGCACACATGCTGGTTCACCCCAGGGACCTTTAGCCAGGTGGGATGTGTGGGCTCTCCTGGCTGGGGCACAACTCTCACGGGGACACAGCTCTGTTGCACTGGGCTGAGGGGTGCCTCGTGGTGATGTTGGGAAGAGCCAATCTCAGAGCAACCTCTGGCATCTGCCCTGGATACTCCTTGCCAAGGGGAATGTGATCCAAGCAATCAGCAAGGGACGGGGGTGCCCTCCCCAAACTGTCACACAGCTGGGCAAGGATTGGGAACAGCAGCCCAGCAGCAGAACTGCCCCGGCAGGTGTGGGCTATGTGCCACCCTCCTGCAGGCAGCACCTCCCGTTGATTCAGCAGGTTCTCATGGGCGAGCCGGCTCCCATCCTGGCCCTGCTCTGCCTGGACTTTGCCCACCAAAGGCCACCATCTGCCAGGTAGATGTGGCTGGCAATCTGTAAACACGTGCCATGGCAGTGATGCCCCTCTGCCCACATGCTGTCCTGGCTGGGCAACGTGTTCCCCAGAGCACACCCTCAGCAAAGTACTGGGAACCAGCCCTGTCCCCACACGTCTCACCCACCCTGAGTGATGCTATGCACCCACTGCTCCCTCAGTGATGTCCCTGTCCCTGTTCTCACACATCCCTGCTGCCACTGAACCATGCTGTGCATCCGCTGCTCCCATGGGGATGTTCTTGTTCCTGTCCCATCCCATTGTATCCCGCCTGTTGGATGAGTGGCACTGTGCACCCACTTCTCCTTGGTGATGTTCCTGTCCCCAGACTAGAGGGTAAATAGACTTAAATGTCACCTCAGATAGCACATTCCCATGGAGATATTTTTCTTCTTAGCGCTGCAAACTACTTCCAGCACAAGGCGGGTTATCTCAGGGCTCCACAGCTATTCCTGGTGAAAGCCTGGAGCCAACAAGGCAGGCATGGGCCTGGCAGCCTCCTGATGGATGCTCATGGCTGGCCCCCCACAGAAGTCCCTCCTTCCCCCAGTACCTCAGCAGTGATTACTCACCCCATGCAGGCTGGCTGGCTGCTCCGGAGGGGTCAGCTGGGAGAGCCAGGAGGGAAAATCCTTCTGAGGACTCTGAAACAGATCCAGAGGGTCACACAGGGTGTTCCCAACCCCATCTCCATCCTTTACACCAGGCAGCGTGCTGGGGCTTAGAGCCTACCCCTAGTGATACTGCTATGGAAGTGTCACTTTACTATGCTTAAAGATAATTTTGTAGGGAATTCTGTGTTTTGAGCGGCTGTTGGAGCAGTCCCTTCCCCAGCACCACTGGAGCACAAGTGGATCCCAATTGCCCCAGCAAAGGCCAAGGACTTGGAGCCACATCCCTGTGTGTGCTCCCCAGAGCTGCAGGGGGAAATTCCAGGTATAGAGCTGGGGACAGTGGCTTGTCCTGGCCCCCTGCCCATGCCTGGCAGTGGGGTAGCTCTGGCACCTGCTCACCTTCTGTCCAGGGGGGAAAATCTGCAGGTCCTCAATGGTGAAGTGGAGCCAGACTGGGGAGGGCTGTCGCAGGATGAACCGCATTGCTGTCACCTGGTCCATATCACACAGCATCTGCAGAGCAAGGGCCAGGCAGCGTAACCACAGGGGCTGGCACTGACGGGGAGCAGCTTTTTGGGCATCCTCCCAAAACCCCCAACCCACCCCAGATGGAAGAAGCCCAGGGGAAGCATCGTCCCCTGAGGGCTGGCTGGGCTGAGCAGGGCACAGGGACTCCCGCAGCCATGGGGGTCAGTGGGACATGGGCACCAAACCTCTGGAGCAGGAGCCCCACTCATCCTGAGGTGTGGGCAAAGAGGGGTGAGCCCCGGCGGGGGTGATGCCACAGACCCATCCAGACACGCTGACCTGGTGCCGGTGGAGGCAGAAGTAGTCCTGGGAGCCCTCCTCGGTGTGCGGGCACGGCATCAGGCACAGGTCCCGCAGGCAGGTCACCCAGCGCCGGGACCCGCCGGGGCCGGGCCGCTGCACCCGCACGCTCAGGAACGCCGTGTAGAAGTTCTTGAACACGATCTCCTGCACCTGCGGGACCGGTGACCTCAGCCCCACAGCAGCATCCCTCCACACCTGCACCGGCACCCCCCCGATACCGACACCGGCATCACCCCCCAGTACGGGGACGGGCACCCGCAATCCCCCTCCCATAGCGGGATCGGCACGACCCGTACCCGCACCAGCAGAGCCCCATACCGGGACCTGCACGGGCATCCCCGACTCCACTGGGACGGGCACGGCATCCCCAGCATACCGCCCAGCATCGGTAAGGGAGGTACCCCGGCACCGGCATCCACCCGTTACCGGCATCCCCTCCGCTCCGGGACCTCCCCTCACATCTTCCCCATACCGCCCACGGCATCCCATCTGCCCTGGGACCGCCCCCGGCTTCTCCCCATACCGGCACCGGCATCCCCACCCACCCCGCCCCGCTGCTGTCCCCGGCATCCCCCGTCCTGCCCCGGGACCGACACCACACCCGGCCCTGCACCGTCCCTGGCAGGGGCCCTGTCTTCCTCCGGGACCACCCCGGTACCCCCCCACCGGTGCCGCCCCCGGCATCCCCCCGTGACTCCACGGGACCACCCCGGTACCCCCCCGCCGGTACCGCGGCGGGAGCGGCCGCACTCACGTCGGCGGCAGCGCCGCGGGGGAAGCGGAGATCGATGACGGCGACGCCGGGCCGTGCGGGCTCGGCCCCCCCGGCCAGCTGGAGGGGGGCGGCGGGGCTGGGGGCGCAGGGCAGCGGGGNGGCAGGGGGCGCCCCCGCCGCGGCGGGAACGGGACCGGGAACGGGGGCGGGCCCGGGGCCGCGCTGGCTCCGGGCATTCCCCGCACCGGGGCCACCCCGGCGCCTCCCCCAGACCGGCACCGCCATCCCCGGGCGGGTCTGCTGTTTGCTCGGCCCCGCCGGAGCTGGGGGTTGAGCACTCCCCCGCCCTCCCCGCTGCCCTCCCGGGACCACCCCCGGTGCCCGGGCAGCGCCGTCCCGGAGTGAAGCGGCGGGTCCGGCCCCGGTGTGCGGGGTCAGCCCTCCTCCCGGGGACAACGGGCAAATCCCGGCTGGGGATGCCGGGGCTCGGAGCAGAGGGGATGGGGACGGTACCGGTACCGTGGCGGGTCCCCCGGGGCCGGCCCGAGGGGGCTGAGCCCGTACAAACTGCTGGCAGCCGCACACCGGTTTTTAAGTCTTTTTTTTTTTAATAAAACAATCGGAGTCTGTATCAAAAATTTAGTAAAAAATTAGATTTGAGAGTTCACCGATTTTTTTTTTTTAAACTATTAACTATTCCTGGCGCTCTTTTTTCTTTTCTTTTTCTTTTTATTATTTTTTTTTAAACTTTTTTATCTTTTCCAACAGTGTCCAGGCTGGAGTGCCAGCATGAGGCCAGCGAGGCCATTCCTGCACAGTCCCAAGGAGCAGCCGGGACAGAGAACACACCCCACCCTGGTCAAAACACCCCACGGGGAGGGGGTTTTGCTTCAAATCGACCCCCCCACCCCGGTGGTGCTCGCTGGGAAGCAGAGAAATTCGTCGTGGCACAGGGCTCAGCTCATCCTTCCGTGAGCATTCCCTGGCGCAGCGATGCACCCCCTGCTCAGCCACGGGCACCCCGGGCCAGGCTGACCCAACTCATGACTATTTTATGATGCGTGAGAAAGATAGGATTTCTTTGATTAAAAATAAAATAAAAATGATAAAAGAATCAAACCCCAAACCAAGAAGCTGATCCACCCCAAGAGGAGGAGGAGGAGGCTGGCTGGCCCCGCTGACCAGCCCGTGGAGCTCGCCTGCAGCACAGCACTGCCCTCCCCCTCCCCAAAAACTACACATCCCAGTTTAGGTAAACAGCAGATTAAATGTAAAAACTTAAACCATCGACTTCAGAAAGTCCCTTGAATTTAATTATTTTTAGGCTACCTTTCATGTTACGTCCTGTAGCTAGACACACGTGAATAGAAAAAACAGTACAGTTAGTGTTAAAGGCAAACAGCGGAGACCCAGAGTGCTACCCCAGTGCTGCCTGCTCCTCCCGACCCGGCCCGACCCGTCCCGACCCCCCTCCCTGCCCACCGCCCCGGCCCCGGCCGAAGCCCAGCCGCCGGGAAGGCGTCTTTGAGCCGAGAATTTTTTTTCTATGAATAAAATAAAACCAAAGCTTGTTAGGCAAAAATAAAACAAGTGTCCCCCCGAGTCCCGCGAGCGCTGCGGTGCGGCGGGCGCAGCCGGGGAGAGCCTGCTGGGGAGCGGGCTGGGCTTTCATGTTCCCGGCTGGCGAGGGGGCTGCCGGCCCACAGACAGCACCGGTGTGGAGCTGGAGGCCCCTTCTCCCCCGAGAGCCTCCTGTTTGTTAAGGGGGCACGTAGGGCGGTGGGGACCTGTACGGGGTCATGTTCTTCGGGCGGGAGCCTTTCCCCTCCATGGGTGCAGTGAAGGGGGGGGGAGGCTGGTAGGGCGGCGCGTTGGGGTCCTCGTCCCGCAGCGGAGTGTACTCCCCGATGGTGTCCTGGTTGAGCGGCGTGGTCTCCGGCATGCTCTGGTTGGGGTACTCTGGAGGGGGCAGTGGGGCTTTCTCCTCCTGGAGGATGAGGGGCATGCTGGAGGACGGTGGGGGCTTGGAGTCATCCAGCTCATCGGCGAAGATGATGGGCACGCCTTTCTTTATGAAGGTGGCCTGGTCTTCGATGGTCAGCTTGCCTTTCCTCTTCTTGCGGTAGCAGATCATGGCAATGATGCCAGCCACGAGCAGGATGGCGGCCACCACCACGGCAGGGATGACGGTGTGCAGGTACACATCGTCCTCGCTGCTCTTCTCGGGGTCTTTGCCTGCTGCCACCGTTGGCGTGGCCTCTGAGATCACCCTGCCATCCTTGGTCACGGGGACAAACTGGATGTGCCTGCAGCTGCCAGAGCCAACCACAGACACATTCAGAGGCTTGAACTCAGGCTGCAGGACATTGGAGAAAGCTGGGCTCGGCCTGCCGGAGTCATCTGCAATTTTTTTGCTCAAAGTCCGGATCTGCTCCCGAGGGCAAGGCTCCAGGGGCAGTGTGTTGTTGGTCCACTCCACTACGATGGAGCCTTTGGCGATGTCCTGCACTGTGATCGTGCTGCTGTTCCTGTCGCCGAATGCCAGAGCCAGCTTCTTCACCAGCATGATCTTCTTATGGATGTCATTCACCACTGCATTGTGGTCCCCTTCCAGCCTGGCCTTGAACTTCACTGGAGACTTGTCCCCATGCGGGCGTTTGTGGACATGGATTTCAAAAGCATCCACGGCAAAAAGCCCGCCCTTGTCGGTGGCATACATGAAGTACTCGTGCTTCCCAATGTGGTTGTGGTCTGGCATGCCATACATGAGCTGGCTGGTGCTGTTGAACTGCACCCATGAATTCTCCTCGATCATCTGCTGCTCCTTCAGCTTCAAGGTCAGCTGCAGCTTGTCGGTGGTAGTGTCCTCCTTGTCGTAGAAGGTATCCGATGGTATCTTAACCTCGAAGTACGTGCCCTCCCATGCATCGACCCTGTCGATGTGGTTTGTCAGCTTGGGTGGCTCGTTCGGCTCCCAGGGCCGGGGCAGCCCGCTGGCTGTGGTGCGCACGCGGGACGGCGGAGAGGCCGTCGTCAGCTTGGAGATGGGCGATCTGGTTGTGCTGGGAGGCTTTGTTGGACGGGGCGTTTTGGGCCTTCGAGTAGGCCTTCGTGTTATTGCCGTGGAGGAATCTGTCGTGGACGGTGTGGCTGGCTTCAGGGTGGAGACTCTCGGTTTCTTGGTGGTAGTTGAGGGCGGTGTGATCACTGCTGTGGGCTCTACGTACCCAGGCATCGTGGGGCGAATCGGCACGGAGGCCGTGCCCGTGCCTTCTGCTACCCTGGTTGGCTGGATTGGCCCCAGCGTGGGCGTCTGGACAATGGGGCCTCTGGTTCTGATGGTGACTGTTGGCTTCCTCGGCAGTGGAATGGGCTCTCGGACAGGGGGTGCCGTAGTCTCTGTGGGAGGCGCGATGGCGGGCGACGTCGGGGTGGGGACAATCCTGGTGGGTGGCTCTTGTGCGGCAGTGGTGGGCGGCCCGATGGCAGTCAAAGGCGTAGGGGTGGCGTTGATCTGCCGCCGCATCCGCTTTGGGAGGTGAGGTTTCTTGTTAGCAATGTGCCAGCCAACAACCGGGTAGCCAAGGCGGGCAGACATGGTTCCTTCCTTAGCTGGAGCCTCCACCTTGCTGATGTTTGGGACACTGTTTTGGCTCAGGGAACATCCCAGTTTCCATGAGAGTAAGGCCCCGTTTTCCACCACCTTCTTTGCATTTCCTGGTCCAGCCATGAAGGCCGACATGTCAAAAAGTCTGTTATTTACAACAGGAACCAACTTCATGTTGTGAAGTTCCACCTCTGAAAAGCTTCTCATTCTGTTTAAGAGTTCAATCCTCTGCTTTGGTGTCATTTTTGTTAAGTCGGCATCCAAAATGACAGTCAGGATAGTGACAGGCTCTTCCGAGCCACACACGAAGGGCGCTGTGTCACTCGTGTCTTGGACGGCCACTCGCACCGACTGAGGCTCGCTGTGGTCCTCTTGGTGGACCTCAACAGAGAAGACGTTTGTGGTCTGCGGGACATAGCTCCCATTCGGGAAGGGCTGCAGAGTGGTCACCGAGATGTAGTGGACACCCTTGTCCGTGTCAAGGGGCAGCCCTTCCAGGGAGCTGCTCTCTGCATTCCAGTGCAACCAAGAAGGCAAGGAGTCCTTCCCAGCTTCAGAGATCTACCAAACAAATAAAAAACCAAAAAAGGCTTTTAGAAGTGCAGCATGAGGGCAGGTTCTATCTGCAGTAACGCCTAATTTCAAGGATTAAAGAAAAAAATCTGAAGTGTAACAACTGGGGAAGGAACATCTGGCCAGAGCATGGCAGCTGTTGCCTCCTCCTCCACATGTTGGCAAGGATGAGCTCTGCAGGGTGCACGGGACCCAAAGGGCTTAAGGAGCCACAAGAGGTCATAAAGACCCACAGGGCCCCTCGCCTGCAAGTGCTCCAACACTTGCTGGTCAACTGCCAAGCACAAGTGGTTCATTTTCTCTGAGGGCAGACGGGGAGTTTACGTCATGGGGACAGTGACAAAGCTGAGGGTGAAGTTATGCTGTACAGCAGAGCTAATCTAACAACTGCCCTCTTCCCACTCCTTCCTCTCCCAGCTTGGCCATCTTTCTCCTTTTCTCAACCCCATCACATCCTGCCCACCCTACACACATCAAGCTCAGCAGAACATGTATTTTCTCCACTTATTTTCAGTTTGTCCCACTCTCCCCAGAGCCAGGATGACCCAGAGGGGCCGGAAGCTGGCCAGCTATGGTTCTGAGTCCCTGGCCTGGCTGGAGCACACCAGCTCCCAACAAGCAGCAGGAAATCCTGAGAGCTACCTGATGTGGTTCTGCTCTGCCAGAGGAACAGCAGCCAAGAATAAACAAAAGGAGCAGACCCAATGTAATGGCCAGGGTGGGCAGGCAGAGATGTGGCACACGAGCTGAGGAATTGCTGGACATGACACAGGACAGCATGCCAGCCTGGCTTCAGCCCCAGGCTAGCTAAAAATGAAGGACTTCACTTTCACATAATAACTTGCTGCTGCAAGGGAAGGCTTTGTCTCAGAACACAGGCACCTCAGGACTCCAACACACTCTTCACTAACTCTTTCAGCTCGTGGGACTCTGTCTCCTGCCCTGGCTTGTAGCTGAGGGTGGGTGCAAACCCCCAAGCCCCCCCAATTCCAGCAGCTGACATCCGTCTGCTCGCGGATCACGCGGCGCAGCGGAGCCGCTCGGTGGAAGGGGTGAGGCTGCCAGCTCGGTGGGCTGTGACATTTCCCGGGGCTGTAGGTACTCCAGAGTGAGTAACCTGAGCTTCATCAAACCTCCCAGGCCCGGAGGCGTTTGGCAAGTGAGCCGGCTGGGCTTTCCAGAACTCCAGGGGGAGGCATCTCCCCCTGACACTCAGAGCAAAAAGGATGCCTTGGGGCTCATGGAGACACATTTAGCAGCCTGGTCCATGGTCTGGGCTCACTGCAGTCCAACAAGAGCCAGGCTCTAGCTCTCTTCCTGAAAGGGTGCTTTGGTTCTCTGCAGTTCTGTAAACCTTATACATATTTCATAATTTACCCAAATGCAAAGCTGGAAGAGGAGCTTTGCAAGGAAACCTGCCTGGCAGGAGCATTCCTGCATCCAGCAGCAGGTGCAGAGCCGGGGCTAGACTGCCACACTGCAGGTCCTGCTGGGGAAAGCCCCTGATGGACAAGGAAGGATGCCTGATGCTGCAGGGCTGGGCACACTGCGAGCCCTGGGTGCCACTCCCACTCCCTGGCTGCAGGCAGGATCCAGGCAGCAGCACCCTGGGGCTCACCCCCACACTCTGGGTTTCAGCACACTGAAGGGTCTGGATGCACAGCTCTGCCAGCATAACGCAGGACCCAAAAGTCTTTTGGCAAGAGCAGCACAAAAAAGCTTTTGTGCAAGAGCTGCAGAGGGTTTCAGCCAGCCTGGACAAGCTGGAGAGTACATCATGAGCCACATGCTGGGTACGGCTTATAGAGTTATAGAGCAGAGTTTAAAGCTCTCAGCACAGCTTTAGTTAACTCCTCACCAGCAATATTCCAGAGCACAGAATCCAGATTCCTGCTTACAACAGCTGGAGGAAGCTGTCCCAAGGGCCCTGTACCTCGATATAGGCCACCATGCACCAACATGTGAGTATCTTTCCCCTGGCCTTGCTGTGTACCCACGTTTCTGGCAGAGGACAGGGGGTTTTGGCAGGGCTGTGGCTGCATTCACTCCTCCTCCACTGCAAGAGCAGGAGCTGCTTTTAGCCCAGACATCCCAAAGGAAAGGCAGCCCTTCACCTGAGCTGGGCACAGGGAGCCAAGCCTCGCTCCTGCAGGAACAAAGGAACAAATTGTCCTTCCTTGGCATTTCTTCTGCCAAAAGAGAACAAAGGCAGGGTCTGCTCCTGCCCAGCCAGAAGCACTGACCTGCCCCCATCTTCCTTTAAAAACGTGTAATTTCATCACACCCTCTAAAAACTGAGATTCCAGGACAACGCTCAGTGCAATAAAGCATTTACAGTAGCAGGAGCAGGTTCTACTCTTTAGCCTCTTGTGCCAAAATTAGCCACTAACCTGCTCACTGTGGAGGAGGGCTGGGCTGGGCTGGGCACACATAAGGAACAGAAACACAGGGAGCCAGGACAAAACCACAGCATTATTGAGGCTTACACAATCAAGAAGAATAAAAAGTTTAATAGCGAGTGGTTAAATTCACTCTGAGTGTGTAATTTTAGGCTACATTTGGAACAAATCTTCCCCTTCTGTGCACTCTGCAGAAGCCCTTAATTACAGGATCACACACTCCACACAGCTTTCCTGAGAACTGGAGTTTTCTGCTGCTGCCTCCTCCCTGGGCCCTGCCATGACTTGAGGAGAAGACCTACAAGCAGCAGTATTTTACCCAGTTTTATGTCACAAGGTGATTCTTCCTTCAGTCTTCTCTGCTCCTACTTCTGACAGCCAAACTCACTTCAGAAAGATGCCTGACCCCACAGCCAGAAATGATGGTGAGGGAGGCACAGGTCAGTTTGAATATTCCTGCTTGGAAAACCATTTTTACCTACAGTTTACATGTGGGGCCCATGCTAGAAAAGGAAACTGCAGCCAGACAGATTCAAACCAAAAACTAGGCTCTCCTGAAAAACAAAAACAGGCCAAGCAATCACTGACTGGGATGACTTGTTCTAGCAGGGATGCGACAGTTGCAAAACATTTATAAACCCACTTAAACTTGATTTAAAAAGAGCTGAGCTAGTTCAGCTGTGTTCAGCCTGTGAGGAGATGTGGACTGCTTCTAAAGGCTCTGCAACAGATGATTAAGAAAATCAAATTTATGTGGATTACTCCTATGAAGCCTGTGCCTCCCCTGGGAAAGCTTTGAGAAGGCAACAAGTCATAAGCATTCGATGTCTCTGTGCTGCTTTAAACACAACAATTGGCCTGATAGCGGAAATCATCCATGTTCATGTGACAAAGGAAGAGCCCAGAAAGATTAGAGTAGATAAATAAAGTTAGCATGATGGATAAAAATATTTGCTCCTAAACAAATGCTGACCAACGGAGGCCTTGGCATGGCTCCGTCCTGTCCACGTCACTGCTGTGTTTGCAGTGCTGCAAACTGCGAGGAGAGAGACCTGGACTCTGTTCCAGCAATGTTTCCTTCAAATATTGCTTCAAAGGGTATTTGTTAAGGCTACAGATAGTTAATGATTAGGGATCTCTAGTTTTCATGTTAAAAGTTTTCCACTTTTCTATGTATGCAATAAGTATCAGCCTTAAGCCCTGCCATTTCCCTCAAGGGGTCTGGTTTCATAATAACTCTTCCATTGCCCAAGTTTTTTTAAAAAAAATGCTGTCTTTGTTTTCCCATTATTTGAGGTAACTGTAAATGCTTATTGGCTAAAGATTACACAAGCCTGGCAGTGTATTGAAGACCATTAAAAAATAAGCCATGACTGTGATTTAAAATACATACAGTGAGTGGTCTCGCTGGTTTTGAAGAACTTGTTCACAAAATCCTTTCAGATAGACATGGCCTGTTATTTTTAGGCCAGCCAAGAGCAGTCAGCTCATGAAAGAAGATAGCTCAGTTTGACTTGTTTTTTTAAACTTGGATCTTAAAGCCCTGTAGCCAACAAGACAAAGATAAGCAAAGGAGCAGTGAGCAAAACTGCTGCCTCAGGGGAATTCAGGAAAAAACTGCATTCTTACTTATGAGAGTGCCCTTTAATCCTCCAGGTATTTAGTCCTCCTCCTTCTGATGAATCCCCTGAAAAGGAGGCAGCGAGCCCTTTGCCAGGAGACAGGTACCATAGGATCCTGCCACAGGTCTCCACTATGGCACACCACTATGAAATCTTCCCAGTCCTGGAAGTACCCAGTGGGATCTCCCCTGTCTGTGCTGACAGACCTTCGCACAGGCAGCAGCAGCTGGGAGTCGGCTCCTTTCAAATCAGCCCTAAAAACCCCCTGATGACTGCTTTTGGGCAGAGTGAGCAGGGACAGTCCTGCAGCTCTGCCAGATCTCCCACTGCCCCCTTCCCCTCCGTGCGTCCAGCAGCTGCTGAGAGACAGACCCCGTGCCAGGGTTTTATCTGGGGTGCAATTACTGATGGCAGTTTACTCCTTCAGCATCACCCCAACACACATGGCCAGCAGTGAGGAATATCCCAGCTGGGCCCTCCAGAAGGTGAGCTGAGCTGAGCTGTGCCCAACTGACCCAGCCAGTGTCACTCCAATTCTGCAGGCTCAGGCTCCTGAAAGCAATTAACCAGCAGGCAGGGGAAGAAAATGGAAATTCAAATGCAATTCAAATGCAAATTTAACTGCAGAGAAAGAGTCAAGCCTAAGCTGTTTGCCTAAACCCAAGCTTCATCTTAAACCCCCTGCTAACGCTGCAGCATGGGCAGCGTTGGCAGCAGAAGCAACAGGCAGCCTCAGCCCCGAATGAGATCCACGGGTAGGCAGATTCCCATTGACTTGTCCCACACAAGCTGGGGGAGGGACACTGGCTTCAGATCCACCCCAGTGCTGCTGGAACTGTGGGCGCTGCGGTGAGCACAGCCTGCAGTCAGAAGTGATGGGCATGGGGCCTGCAGGCTCCAGCTCAGAGGACAGAGTCCTTGTTTTGGGAGGCAGGCTCTGCCTGTGGATCCATCAGGTGCACTCCTCACCTGGCACAAAGGATGCACTGTGCCTGCAGACCGAGCTGTCCAGGAACCACAGCCCCAGGCAGGTCCCACGGCAGCAGAGGCTGGGTCATGGAATGTGATGGTGCAAGACAGGAGCTGGACAGCCCTCAGCTGCCAGAGCCTGCCAGAGTTCAAGTGTTTGGACAATGCTTCCAGACACATGGCAATTTTTCCTGTTGTTCCCTCTTGGGCCAGGGCTTGGACTTGATGGTCCTTGTGGGTCCCTTCCAGCTCTGAATATCCTATGATACTATGAAGCTGTGGACCTTTGGCCCCAAGGAACAGCACCACCAGGGAGGTTGGCCTGTGTGCATCCAGGAGAGGTCGGGTGAAGGAGCTTCCAACATTATTTGCCACCTCCTTTTCTCAAACACAACAGAACTGCAAAGTAGGACATCAGACAGGCCGTGCCTAGAAACACAACGCCCAGAAAACAGTGGTGCAAGGAGGATGGGCACCTCTCAGAGCCTTCTGCTCACTAGGCACTGCTGCTGCAGTGCTGTGCCACGGGAAAACTCAGGCTGGAGACAGGAAAGTTGTGCTTGGCAAAGCAAGCAGGAAGGACTTGCAACACAGACCCTTCCCTGTGGAAGGAACTGCTATACCTACCAGGCTTTTGGGTATCCTCAGCAGACACTGCTCCTCTGGGCTGCTCTGTACCTTGCAAAAAAGGCCCAAGAACTCATGGACAAAACAAGATGCTCCGGGACATCTCATGCAGCTGCCTGTGCCCCTGAAGTCTAAAAACAGCCCAGAGACTTGACTGGCTTTCAGAAGTACGTCAGCCTTGGTGACCCGAGCCTTCATTACCAGCAGGAGCTCACCACCTCTGCTCAGAGACCAAAAGCTACACAAGAACAGCCAGTAATTGGTGCTTCCTTTGTGGACAGGTAGGTCAGGGTGGTTGAGCTAACCCCACATTCTGGCTGGTCCCAGCCAAAGCCCTACAAAGCCCTTCCTGTATGTCTCCATGCACTGAAGCTGTTGCTTTAGAAAAACAAATCAAACCCAGCCCAGAAAGCTGAGCTAAGGGGGAATAAGGCTTGCAAAGCCTACATCACTGGTCCTAGCCCTCATCTTCAAGTTCAAACTTCAGCCTCTGAAGGACCAGGTAGGAAAGCTACTCAAAAGCTGCTCTGCTTTTATGCGCTCATGACAACCTGGATGAGAAGTTGACGTGTCTCCTGCTAATCTGCATTTTCCAGCCATTCAAGGAGCGAGCGAAGCCTCACACACAGAAAGCAGCCCCCCTCCTCTGCAGATGTGGGTGTAGGGTTGTGCTGTGGGCTCAGCCTGCCTTCCACACGAGCTGGGCTTTGTCTGACCAGCTTCTTTACCATCAGTAAAAGAGCTCTGCAAAGGTGCAGGCTGAGTGGCTACACCCAGCCCAGGCCACCCTCGCATACCCCCGCCATGACGGCTTCTTTTCCAGCTGCGCCTCTGCGCTGCCCATAAGGACACCATTCAGCGTCCCACTCTGCCTGGGCAAGGGAACACAACAGCTGTTTCACTGGGAGGTCACTACAAAACATTGAGTGTCCCAAGAAATCCTCCTTTCATCGGTCCATGCAAGCAGCTTGGAAGGATTTGTTTAGCCTTATTGTTGGAGCGGGAAGGCGCAGCCCGCCCGCGCCAGGGCTAGGGTCAGCACGGGCTGCCCACACCCCGCTTTATCCCTTGTCCGGGGGGCGAGCACGGGGCAGGAAAAGCCTCAAACAGCTTTAAAAAAAAGTTTGGTCGGGCTCTTCTTTCAGCGTGACTTTTTATAAGCGAAAGGCCAAAGGGAAGCAAAAATACCACAAAGCAGGGATGCCAAGTGCTGGGGGTTTAGTGCTGCCACCACACAGCTAACTGGCCTTGGCAATTTATTCCTCCCATCAGCAGATTGCTGGAAAGCTGGCTTTCAAGAGCATGGCAAGGAAAGGCAGAGCAGATCTTGCAGCCTCAGGTCTGTTCCTTCGCAGGATTCTCATTATCGTCACATTCCTCTGTCTCCCTGGATGCTCAAAGCAACAACCTGTAAGAGCAGGACAAAACAAGGAACTTCCCAGCTCGTCTGAAAAGCCAGTTTATAATTAGATGGAGTCACATTTTCCACTCCTCCAAATTCAGAGTTTGTTACTAAGCGTGCACTGAAAATGCCAAATTCTCTGACTCGGTCTCTCTGCAGGAAAAAGATAAGCCCCCTCGGCCTCCCCGCAGGAATCTTATCAGCTCATCTTATCACTCAGATTGCAGCGTGGCAACCAGGCAAAACCATGCCCAAGTCTTCCTTTGCCTGGACCTGTTCCAGGCACTGCCATTTATCCCCGTGTGCTCGCCTGTAAATAGCGGCTGTTGCGGCACCTCCCAGTCAGTCCCAGAAAACCAGGGACCCCAGGGAGGAGGTGAAGCTCAAATGCCTTGACACAGAGAGCCTTTTAAGATACCCAGCTTGATGGCACAGCCCCTCAGGAGTGCTCTTTGCTTCTCTTCTTCCTTTGAGAAATGCCACTTTAATAAATTTCACGTTCAGTTAAAATGCTTTGAAATAAAGATCATTGCAAGAGGAAAAAAAAAAAAGTCAGTATTTTGTGGTTTTCTTCCCTGAAAGCAAGTGTGTCCTGGCACTGCAGGCTGGCTGTCAACATCCAGCCCGTGGCTTTGGGGTTGGAGCAGGATTGAGGTGAGCAGCACAGCCCTGACAGTAGATACTGTGTCAGGACTCCTGCAACCCAATCTCTGTGGATCCTGTTTATAAATCAAGGTCCCTGACATCTGATGAGAGCAAAGCTGTTCAATAAAAGCTGCTTCAGCAGATGGCAAATAGAACAACCATTGGAAACTCAGCCTCCTGCTTGGAAAGTTTAGTGGTGGACTTGGCAGTGCTGGATTAATGGCTGGGCTGGATAATCTAAAAGGTATTTTCCAACCTAAACAAGTCTGTGATTCTATGAAAGCAAGACTCCCTTTTTCCCTGATGGATATCCAGTCTCTGATAACCTCCAAACCCGCTCCATAGCTGCACTGTGTAATTCATCTGAGTGAATTCTGTTGTTCTAATCACTTTCCCACCAGCTATGATTGCCTACAGAGACAGCTTCTCAGGGCCTCTGCTATGTGTTTTACCTGTCTTCCCAACAAAGCCCCATGGAAACCGTGCACTTCAAACCTAAAAATAATGAGGGGCTAAGACACAGCTGGGAATGCTCACCTGAGCTCCTCAGCACTGGCTACAAACCCACGCAGAACTGCCCTGTGGGATCCATCCCACACTGAACACTGGCAGCACTGAAGGCAGGTCAGCAGCTTTACATGACCTTACAGGAAGACACAGCAAATCTCCTGCTCTGGCAGGGATGTGCCTTGGGAAGCAGTACACATCAGGAGTTTCCCTCCTTCCAGCATGCTTTATAGAGCCATCTTTAAATAAAAGTTATTTAATAGTGTCTCCATGTATTGTGAGTATATGTATTTAGAATATCAGGATGTGCAAGGGCTCAGCTCCTTGTGGGTATTGTATCCTTGTGAGGATAGCACACCTTGGCTGGTGGGATGAGTGCAGGGCCATGGCTGGCTACAGCCACCACACTAAATCATGCACCTCACCTTTTGTCCTCTACTGGGACTCAACAACTGGAAGCAGCAAAAACTACAGACCTGGATATTTCAGCTGATAGGAAGATGTCCAAAGCAAAGCAAAGCAGACATGGAAAAGCAAACGATTGTAGGATATATCAAACAAGGTTATTTATAGAAGAGAAAAGGAAGTTTCATGCTTTTATAAAAGGTTCTGGTAAAATTTCATCTGGAATGTTTTGTAACACTGTGGTCATGCAAACATAAGAAAAATAAACTCAAGCTGGAGGAGGTGCAGAAGACAGCTGCAAAGCTTAGGGGAAGGAAAGAAAGCTTATTTTATGAGAAAGACTAAAGAGGTTGGCTTGTTTAACCTAATAAAATCAAGATGGGGAATATGCCTGTCACCTATAAATACATAAGGGAAGTAAATATTATGAAGGTAGAATTGATTTAGGCTAAAGGGCAGCACATATAAATATTTCTAGCCATCTCTAAATTTAGGCTAGAAGCTGCATTTTTAATCAGAGCAGCCAAATTCTGGAGCAGCTTCAAATGGAAGTGGCAGGAACAGGAAATCCAACTGGTCTTTGACCGGGGCATGATCTGTTCTCTGACAGGACACAGCTGAGAGGTAACAGGTCAGACTCCACACAGTCCTCAGTGGAAATGGGGTTAAGGAGATGATGACTGGTGAAGGTACCAGCACTAATGCACATGTTTACTCTGTCCTAGCCAGCATCTGCCAGGAGCCAGTGGCAACCCACCCACACATTGTCTGTATGGCAAGGGGGCTGCATGATATGGGGAAATTGGGTGTTTTAACCCAAACCTTGAAAAATACCGATGTTTTGGTGTCAGATGGGCTGCAAGATGCCTTTTAGGAGGCCACAGCAAGGAATTTTAATTCCCATCCAACTCCAGACAGCAGGAGAGCAGTCTTACAGCCAGAAGCCCTGCTGTAGTGAGGAAGCTAGAGGACAGCATCTGGACTGACCTGCTGCCAAATCCAACAGCTGGAATACCTGCAAGCTCCAGCTGCTTTTCAGAGGACATGACACTGCCTGACCAAGGCACTTGCTTGGGAACACAAGGCACAGGGGAAGGGCGTTACCACAGCCCAAATTTCAGGCAGCTGGCTCTGAGCAACAGGGAAACAGACTCCGAAATTAAGACACGTGGTAGTTTTCTACTTCTTTTCTCTGAAGCTTGAGCACATTCAAATAAACTTGCTTTTGTCCTTAGCCATAAAACTCTCACCTGTTGTTCAGCAGCTTTGGGGGTGGCAGGGAAAGGCTGGGGACTGCTCCCAGGAGCACATACCTGACTGTGCAGGAGTGCGTGCCTGCGGGGCACTCCTCCGCCACGCTGCACATGCCTGGCGTTGTTTCCATCCCACAACCCAGTTTGCAGATAAAAGTATTTTGTCTACAGCTGGCTGGAATCTGCTAACAAGCAGGGAGAGGATCTGAGAAGGAGCTTCAAGGCGATCCCCAACCACAATCCTAGAAATAATCAGTGGGAATCATCTAGAAATTAAGCAATCACACTTTCTCCAGGCTCCAGTGGGAGTCTGGGGAGAGGAACTGTCAGCAATTTTTTTTAATAAAAAAATTGTAGACAATTTCTTTGAAATTTAAGAGGAAAAAATACAGGTAACCATAACTCACTGTAAACTTTGCTCCATCTCAGAATGCACAGAAGTCTTTATTCTTTCTTAGCAGGGTTTAAGTACACCAGAGACTAAGATTCTCAAGTATTATGCTTTTACTGCTCCAGCTGAGAAATGCCAGGCAGCCTGAGAGAAAGACCAGAGCAATCTGCCCTGAAACTTACCAGTAAAACAAAAATGCATCCTAGCACCCAAAGTTGCCTACGCAGCTCTCACTAGCCAGGAATCAAATCCCCATAGCAAAGGTCAGCTGTGCCCAGCAGCCAACATGCATTCTCTGCAAGGAGAGCCCTTCCAGAAACAGCAGCTAAGTGAGAGCCTGCTGCACTTTTAAAATCAATTTCAAGGTGAACAGATGCAACGTGCACTTGGGTAAACCCAGGGAGAAGCATGAAAATCATTCCCAGAGTTTGTTGAACTACACACAACCAGCAGCTGCTGGGTCCTGCTGCAGCCCAGGCCCTTCCAGGCCCTCCAGGCGTGTTGGTGTTGGTCAACACACCTCACACCTACATGGCAGAGCCATAATTTGAAGCCATCAGGTGGGGTGAAAATAATCCATCAGTATTTTCCTGCAGCTATTTGAGCTATCACAGATGACTTTTGTGCCAGGAAAAGATGACAGAGGAAGCTGTGGTGTTATATAAATACTGACACTTACTCTTGCCATCAAAGCAGCTATTAGACAACACCAGAACAAGCCACTTGGATGCAAAATCCCAACCCAAAGTTACCATTTCTGTAACATGAGACCTGGGGCTCACCACAGGCTCTGGCAGCCTGGTGCTGTACAGGTGCCCTGTGCTCTGAGCACAGGCTGTGGGTGAGGCTGGGCAGGGACCGTGGCCAGGGGTGAGCCCAGAGTCACTGAGACCAGCCTGGCCCCTTCCCTGAGTCCTCTGGCCAGGGGCTCACCCCTGCCCTCCTCCCCCTGTCTGACCCTCTGTCCATAACAGCTGCATTCTTCAGATTTTCTGCCCACCCTGGCACGTTGTGGTCTGGCACCATTGCTGGAGCCAGCAGGATCACGTATCAGGATTGGGATAACTGTGGGACTGTACACAGAGCTAAACCAAGCCTGCCTTCAAGGAGAAACTGAGATGTCAGACCTGCTCCTGACTTGCTCTCCATCTCCCTCTGATCTTCTAAGACACACTAGAAGCTTGTCTTTTTATAATGCTTTATAATGCTCTTTGAAAAGAAATTCTGAGACTGGAAGGCAGTTCTGTTTTTTAAGAAGAGAATTTTCTGAATTCCACGTGATCCAAGCAAACCCTTCCAGGAAAGGACTAACAGTGAGCACACCTGTGTTTGGCCACATCTCTACCTTCCTCTGGGCTATTCTACCCCTCTCCTGCACTCAGGACTGATTCCAGAACCCAGTTTTCAGGTCCTTGCATTGCCTTGCACGAGTTTAAGTCAGATAAGGGGAAAGGCTACCATCTTTCCCAAGGAGACTTGGGGCTAAGGTCAGGAGAAACAGTGTCACAGGCAGCCCAAAGCCCTGCTGGCAGGACAGGGTCTGTGTGTCTGGCAATGTTTTGTTGCCACAGTGAAGCAAACTCCCCAAGCCTGAGCAGCAGTCCCAAGGAATCTGTGGCTCCCCAGATCCCACAGCAGGATCTCCTCATGAATGTGCCCATCGTTCCAGGGGCAGAGCATCTCATAGCTTAAATACAGCCAACAAACTCTATTAGTCATCCCTGAGGATGTTACAGAAGAGAGAAACCTTGCAATGAGATGAGACTAATTTTTTATAAAAATCCTTCTCCTGTAGTCCTACAGAACTGTAAGGCTGCTTTCCAGCCACCCTCGTGACCCAGCCCACTGTGGGGTGCCTCGCTGGATCCTGCATGAATAGAACCAAAAACGATCCTTGGGGAATGGTGTTTCTCACCTGGACAACCTCTCCATTGGAAGCAATTAAATCCGTGGGGATGGAGACTCTGAAGTAGCGTCCCACCACGGCAGAGCTGTCGGGAATGCCCACCACAGCCGGCACAGTCTCCCGCAGGTCCGAGAGCACCGAGTGCATGGAGGCCTCCAGCTGGTTCTCCCAGTCCCGAACCACTTCTGCCGGCTCGCTGGGCCAGTGGCAGTGAGCAGAGGCTGCCAGCAGCAGCACAGGGAGCCAAGTCCTCCCCAGGACAGGGGGTTGCAGTAGGCATCCAACAGTCATTCTTCCCAGCAGCCTTGGTAACGGTGCTCCAGCTGGAAAGGGGATCACAGGGAATCTGCAGGCACCACAGCACAGGCGGGGGATCCACCAGTCCTTCACAGCAGCCTCATCCTAGGAGTCCTGGGAACCTGGTTAAACATAGGAAATCCAATCAGCACATTAATTCAGATACCCAAGCCAGGCAGTCAACTCACAGTGACCTTGCAACAGGCAGAGGGCTACTGGCCATGTTACTCTCTGTGCCTCAGCTTTTGATTTAACTGCAAGTTACCACAACCATTAGAGAGCAGGACAGCTTCTCAGCTCCTCTTCTGACTTACAGCATCTCCCAAGAAACAAGATCCTCCTGCTTTTCCATGTACACAGCCATGTTTCTGCTGCTCTGGAGACAGCATCCTGAGATAGTCACAGGTAGGGAGACAGGGGACATACAACCAAAGCTGAGACTGAGCACAACACTAACAGTTGACCTTTCAAGGCGAGCTGAAGCCAGGCTGGAATATCAGTGGATTTAAATGCCAGTTACCCAGTAGGAAAGATACCAAGAAACATTTGGAAGTCCAAAGCTGCCATCCTAATTGCTTGACACATGACAGATGCTTCTGCTCCTCTGACCCACGAGCCTGATTTTCAAGCCAGGTCTCCTCTCAGGTCCAGCTTTTTGTATTAGTGTGCTCAGAGTTGATCTGGGGGCCCGCAACGTGCAGCCCCAAATCAGACTGGAGCGAGCTATGCACACACAGTGGTTCATGCTGCCATCCAGCTCTCTCCTGCTTGCACAGCTCACCTGTGCCCACACTCTGCCAAGACACATCTCCAGCTCTCCCTCACTTTGTTGTTTTGTTCTTTTTCACTTCATTCCCATCATTACCACCTCCCTGCTTCCCTGGATCTCCTTTCTCTTTGTTCCTTTGGCCATCATTTCCTCTGCTTCCCCAGCTACTTCTCCCTCCAGACTGCATTCAGCCACAGCAGTCACACATCTGTGCCACCATATTCCTCTTCACAGACTGCCTGCAGGAGACCAATGGATTACTGGAACAGGACAGAGCCATTTGGGATCCCAGGGAAGTGGTAGTGCCCACTCTGGTACGGCAGTTTGCAGCCAGCACAGCCCCTGGTAACTAATCTGCAGTAATGACTGGAATGGTGGGTTACACAGGATGGCAGGACAGACACACAGACCAAGCAGACATTGTTCAATGCCAGGAGCACACAAGACTGGGTTCCCTAATGCCTTGAACCAACTCCTTTTTCCCAGGCTGAGAGAGAAGTGGCTCCAAATTCCCAGAGCAAACCAGCACAGCTTCTAACCACTGGCTCCCAGTCTGGTTTATTTTAGCCTGTTCTGTCTGCATCATATGATGCACATCAGCTGTCCCAAGAGACCCTGGAGCCAGTCTGTGTGGGAAGGGAAATCCCACTGCTTCTTGCCCTTGCAGGGCTCCTGGAGCAGCACGACAGGGCTCAGCTGCCTGCTGTGCTGTGGCCAGGCAGGGTGTATTGCCCACCAGAGGTTTGCAGAAGCAGGCAGAGGTCTGCCCATGCAGGCACCCAAGCCCAAGGCTACCACACCAGGCTCTAGGAATAAGAGGAAAGATAAGGTTTGGTGGCTCACCCTAAAGCCTGAGCTCTAGGGAAGCTGAGAGGCAGCGTGTAAAGACCTGCACAACTGCACTCCTTGATGGGCCTTTCACAATAAACCCCACACAGAGAAGGGCTGACACCTCCCACCCCAAGGTAATGGGCCCAGGGCACAGCACAGAGGGCTGTGGGTAGTAGGAATTAGGAGCTGAATGCAATAACCTCTGGCTACAGGATCCACGAGGCAGATACCTGATCTGACCGCTGTTCTGTGGAGAACCTGCCTCAAGTGAAAGGCAGAAGAGACAGCAGAGGCAGGATAACATTGCTGGGAACCACAAGACAGATGGGAGGATGTCTGGTAAGAAGGTCAGTGCTGCAAAAAAGCCCACTCCCTGCTGCTCTTGTGCATCCAACTGTCTGAGCTGACTGGGAGGGGAATATACCAGATGAAACAACAAGGAAGGCACAGCCAGGCTCTTCCCAAAGGCAAAGGAACACAGACCCATAGACTCTGCTGAATTGGAAGGGGCCCATCAGGATGATCAGTTCTAACTCCTGGTGCTGCACAAGACACCCCAAGAATCCCCCCATGTGCCTAAGAGCCTTGCCCAAATGGTTCTTGAGCTCATCAGACTTGGGGCTGTGACCATTCCTTGGGGACCCCATTCAGTGCCCCACCACCACCCTCTGAGTGAAAAACCACCAGCACAGGATGGTCTGCACCCAGAGAGAGGTGCCTGAGCTGCTTCTCCAGAGGTTATCCTCAGGAAGTGGCTGCTGGGTAAGGACAAGTCACAATCCCTGTAGGGCAGATCTCTCCTACCAGCTCCCTGTGTGGTCAGAGGAGGATCTGACACACTGCAATTGATTTCAGATGAGCACAGAGTTATCTCAGCAGGTAAATGAGTACCACAGTAGATGTCTGGTGGAGAATATCCAACAGGCCACGTGAATGAGCTACAGAAATGATGCAGACACCTGCAAGAGGTCCTGAGGAAGCCACTGCTCATCACAGTGGGAAATCAGGGGACTCTGTCCCTGCACTGTGCCTTACAAATATGAAAGAACTACCTTCACACTCCACGGAGCCTGGAGCACGGCGACTGCAGCGATGACACCTTGTCCATGAGCAACTTCTCCTGAAACCTGCTCACTGGAAAGTCCTGATGCATATGGCAAGCACAGGCAGGATCACAGACCTGTAGCTAGGGGAGGAATGTGGCAGCAGCCCGTGGCTGCCGTGAGGCCGAGATGCTATCAAGGAAACGTGGCTGCCTCTCACTGCTGCACTGAGTACCCACACCTGAGCAGAGGACAGACACCCCAGACAGCCAGACACACAGTGTACAACTGCACGAGGCTGTAGGAACACCTGGAGAGGCGCTTCAGGCCAGGCCCTGCCCTGTCACACTGCAGTGCAGCTCGTGCATGAGCGTGGTACTGCTCCGTGTTGCTCAGCCAAATGACGTGATCCAGCCTGGGGTGTTTTTGTTGGATGGAGAGGAGCATTTGGGCAGAAAGGAGCTGGTTCTTGGTATCTGCGGTGAGCAGGAGAGGAAGATGAAGTCATCACCTATTTCAGAAATGCTTATCAAAGCAGTCAACAAACACTGCCCCATATGTGCCCCTCAGCCCAGCAACTGGCCATTATGTGCTCATGTGACACTTGCAGGTTGCAAATTCAGAGTTTCATTTTAGGGAAAATACAGAAGAACAGGCTCAGCATATAGGAGGGGAGCACACAGGAGGTATAGGAGGAATTCAGTAGCTGATAACAAAGAACAAACAGAAGAGCTGAGAACAAACTTGCGCCACCAAAAAAAAAACCTCTTAACACAGCTCCACCTCACCACACAATGGACAGAAGCTGAAACACTGCCAGCCTCTCACAGTGTGTGAAGGAGGAAAAGCAGGGTGGTTCCAGCTATCAGCAGAGCTGTACAAGGCATTGCCCTGCAGTGCTGCAGTCCACATGGACTATCAATGCAAGGTGGAATACTTTCTGGGATAGGAAATCCCCTGCCTAAAGCCAGTAGTGCTGCTCTGCAAGTCTACTGGCCACCAGCACTGTGGATGCAGCTGCAGAAGAGTGAAAGTTACCTGCAGCAAGGCTGGAACAAATGCCTGGTGGCTCTGGCTTGAGAGGCCACACCACCTCACATGGCACTACCATGGGCACAACCCTGACTCAGCTGAGAAACCATCCCAGCTGTATTTGAAAAAAGTCCATGTTCTGGGTCATTCTCCATGACTGGTGAGTGGCACAGAACTGGAGCCCTCCAGGAGCAAAAACCTCAATATTTCACACAGTTTCCCACAAATTCAAAACAGGGCCAAAACCCAAACACAGATGGAATTCTGCAGGCGGTTTTCTGCTGATCTCTGGGAAGCATCAAGCCATAGAGCTGACTGACTTAGGCAGCACTTCCCAGTTATGAGGGAAGGCTAGACCACCCCAGCTTCTCTACATGGCACTGTGCTCCTCCTTCCAGCAGGATCTGCACTGCCCAGTCTCGCAGAACAAACACAAAGGTTCAGGTTAGTCCTGAATTTCAGGATGTTTCGTTCTGTCTGATCTTCTGAAAGAACTGACTTTCTCTTTATTCTCGTGCTTCTCTGAGAGCTCTTTTGGTCTCAAGTTCAAGCCTTCAGATGTTGGATGAAACATCAAAGTCAGTATCAACATCTGCTTCAGTCCTAGTGCTTGCTGCATGTGCCAAGGTTGATTCCTGATCTCCAGTGCCAAACCCCCTCGCAGAGCCACGGAACTGGGCCTGCTTGGTGAAGTTATGATGCTGCATTTGATATGATGCTGACTTGTCAAGGCAATGCTGGAATTTGCTCCTTCTCCATGCAGCTATGAGACCCACTGGCACGGTAAGGACATGCTGTACCTTTGTTATCCAGGAACGCTGAGCAGTGCACGCAGAAGATGAGACTGAAACAAAAGACTGAGAGCAGGACAAAGTAACTACTCTCAGCCACGTATTTTCCCAGAGACCTTTCCTTCTGCCCATCACGGACCCAGGTGTGGAGCCAGGGGAAGCAGCCCAGCCAGAGGAGGGTGGCTGTCCTAGAAATGACTCTTCCTCTGTGGCCGATTACGACAGCACTTCAGCAAGAACCAGTGAAAGTGAAGTCTCTGTCCAGCTGCATCTAATCCAATTGCTCAAGCACACAATCACATCACTGGGCTGCGGTAATTAATCACCACTAGCATATTAATGCCACTGAGCCGAGCGCGCAGAAAGCTCAAGTAACTGCTGTGCAATCCTTGACTCTGGTTAAGAAGATATTTAGGAGTTAGGAGGAATCCCACTTACCCGATTGCTTATTTACCAATATCCTCATTAAAGAAAGCATTAAACAAGCGGCCTTTCTCTAAAGAAGCAAACTCAGCTAAAAAGACTTGGTGCAACTTTGCAGAGCAGAGCTATTGTCTCTGCAGAGATCTCCCGTGCGTGTTTCCACAGGAGGATCTCTGGGCAAGTCCCGTCAGCTATGGCGCGCCTGCGAGTCAAGGCAGCGAGCAGCAGGAGTGATGAAATCCGGCGTCCCCGGCCAGGCACACAAAGATGGCACTCTGCCGGACGCGCTGCCCGCTCCCGAGCACGACAGCCGGCACCCCGGTGCCAGCCTGGCGGCGCGGCCGGGCACAGGCGGCCGGGGCTCCCCGCACGTCTGCGCTGTGCTGACGGAGCCCGGGAGCGGGGCAGGAGGGACAAACAGCCCGCGGGCAGCGTGTCTGGGCACAGCAGCCCATCACCAAGTCATGAACTAACAGTCTCTTCAAGCCCAAGAGCGTGCTAGCCTGCAAGCCTGACGTGCAGAACGTACAAAGAACACCCTGGAGTGTGAAATTTAGGAAAGGGTCAGAGTTTCTGTGCCTGCCCTGCTCCAGACGTACCCTGAAACAAAGGCAGCAGCCCTTCCAACAGACTATGGGAAGTGCAGCAAACGCCTCTGGGGCTTATTTCCAACCTCAGTGGCTTCTGCCATGCACATTCACAGAAGACCCAAGCTCCAGACGCTGCTGCACACGGGATGAGTTACTGACAGGGATGTACAGCAGAATACACACACAGAACAACACTGGTCACACACAGACTCAGGGCAGGCATCTGCCATGAGGGAACAGGTCAGGAAGAGGACAGAAGGTACACCACCAGATGTAGCTCCCCACTCCACACTGCTCAGTGACAGCGTCCTGTCCTGCACAACACTAACCAGGCACCTCTAGGGATGGTGGCCTTACATGGAGGACAAGCTCTTGTAATTTCTGGCTTAATGCTGCACTCACAGCTGCCTGCTCAAAGCCACGTGTGCACCAAAACCAAAGCAGCAGCAGCTCACGATCAGAGGTCAGATCCTGGGAGACCTGCCCCGGTGGGAAGCCCCAGATCAGTGCTCCTGAGGCCCTGGGGCCCCTTCCACCCTCTCCCCCCACAGCCATCAATAGCTGGTCACCCCAGACACCATCAGCTCATGAGGTACCAACCAAGCTGTACTCAATTCTTCACCCTAAAACTTCATTTCAACATGGTGTACCCAGTGTGTATTGTCACCACATCAAACGTGGTGAAGGTGCCCAGAAGTGACACCCAGCCCAAAGGACAGAGGCACAAAAAGCAGCGTTTTTTTTCATCCTCCTCCTTCTTGTATTTCTGCACTGCTAGTCTCCAACACATCTGGTGTCAGTAACAGGAAACCCTGACGCCGAAAAACAATCTAGGGGAAAAAAAACAAACTCAAACCCGAAACAGCAGTGCTAAAAATGCGTGCTGGGCAGGGAAATAAGCAGCACCCTCCTGCTGATGGGAACTCGCCTGCACGCTGTCACTAACTTGTTGCTTTCAAGTTCCAGAGGCCACAGGCATTTTCGTGACACTTGTGCAGGAAGTGGTCACCGCCACCAACACCTTGCAGCAGTTTTTATTCTGCTAGAGCAAGCACTGAGATATTTAACTTTCCTGTCACTGAGAGGACGCTTTCTGCTACCTTCATTACCACTCTGTGAGAGTGACAAAAGACGCAAAGAGCCTAGTTTTCCTTTTTGCCCCATTTGTCCAGAAGCTGGGCTACTGCACTGTCTTCCCCAGCTGGGGACTCCATTCCCAAAAAAACTTCTTTTCCTGGAAGAGGTAAGCACTGAGGATATGCTCCAGCAAGCACTTCAGCAAGGGCTGTGCAGGGGAGGAAGCAGCCTGGCAGTCCCGAAAACCCCCAGCCAGAGCACTCCTGCTGAGTACGTGCAAGGGGCACGGCAGAGCAGCAGCAGAAGCACAGAGGACACCAGATCCCTTTTGGCAGCTGGAGCATGTTTTTTCTTCCCTGCAGAGCACATTTCCTCTGCAAGATGCTGTGGGCAAGACTTGTTCTGGAGGCAGCACCTTCCCCAGCCTCCAGGAGGAGGGAAGAGTATGGTACCCACAGGTGCCTCTCGACTATGCACTTCCAGGCTGACCTGACAGACTTGCTGGAAAACCATCTGGATGTCCCCCTGCTCATCCACCCTGCTGGACTGGCCCCTTGCACGCTCTGTGTGCTACCAGCAGTGACCAGCAGCTGCAGATTTTGGCTAGGCAACACTCCTGACTCTTTGATGAAAGTTTCAGCAACCACAATCAATCTCTTCCTCCACTTTGTTATTCCCAGACAGCCAACTCAGATCGTATCTTCAAGTGCATTCAGTTGAAAGGAAACTCAGATACTATCTTCCCAAGTATTTAGAAGGCCTCCGAAATCTTTTTTTTCCCTGTAATTACAAACATTGCAGTCAGGTAAAACTGCCATTTGCTTGCTGCCAGCAGCCAGGAAAAATCAGGATATAAACATCCACCAACAAGCCAAAGCAGAGGGACAGCTTCAACAATGCCACCCCACACCTCTTGCATCCTGTGAGCCAGGTCCATCTCAAGGGAAAGCTGGCAGAGAAAAGTGATGAGAATCAAAGGTATAAAATGGATCCTTCCTGGAGGAAGCTCAAAGAGAACAAAGTGGGATGCACTGGGGCACAAGGGAGATGGGAAACAAGAGCCCACGCTCTCCTCTAATAAAAGGACCAGGAGCCAAACTAACTCAAACAAAATGGGTTTTCTTAAGGATCCAATAGGGTCATGAACAGGAATGCTTAAACTTCACGTGGGTTTAAAAAAAAAAAGGGTGGGGCAGACAATTTTATAGAAGGCAGAGTTACCAAGGCAGTGTTCCTGGCTCAAGCATCACTTGATCCCGGGATGGCATTCAGGGAAATGATGACGCGCATTCCTCTCCAGGCATCTTCTCCTGGCTGTTATTGGAAAGGGCATATAGGCTAAATATACAGCTGCAGCAGGGCAGAGCAAGGGTCTGTTCGCCTCAGGGCATGCACTGTAATGTGGCTTTGGCTTCACTTGTGTTTCCAGCACACAGCCAGCCAGAGGAAGTCCCTAAAAACTCTGCTTGTAACTCCTGGTTTTGTCTGAAAACAGAGCAACAGCGTAAAAAACCTAATACTTAATTCTGTGTTTAAGGGAATGTAAGCTAAAGGTAGTGCTAAAATCCACAGGAAATTAAACTAGAAAAGTTTATGGAAAAAAAAAGATGGGACTAAGATCTCCTTCCATCCAAATCCCATAAAAATGCATATTTTGAAGATAAACACAAAAGATGTGTGTATATATATATATATATATCTATATATACATGCACACACGCACAAATGTTTTATAAGTTCCCAAGGTTTAATAAAAACCAGAAAGCACCAAGGCACCAAGATAAAACAGGGAGTTTTGACTCCAACTTTCTCTTAAATAAGGAAAGTTTTGTGTCATGCTGAACTTGTCACTCATTCTGCAATGAAGACCTTGGCAACACAGAAAAGCATTTTAGCAGAAGCCATCCCATCCTGCAGGAGAGCTGGGACAGAGGACACTGGGCTGGCAGCTGGGGCACCTGGAGACAAGAAAGCACATGGACACAAGAAGTAAAACACAAGATGTCACTTTTTAAATGTGAGGACTACGAGGTATCAGAGCCTGACCTTGTCTTCCTGAGCAGGCAGGTTGCTCCCCAGCAAGTGCCAAGGGACATGTGCAGGAGCAGCTGCTGTGACAGTCACCACTGTGTGTCCTGTCCCCTGGTATCACTCACCATCCACCAGCTGTTCTGAGTCTAATTCACACCCGTTAATGACCTTTGATAGAAGTCACCGAGCTGGAAAGTGAGTTTCTATCAAAGAGGAGGTTTCTGCTGCTTCAGAAACAGCTTTAAACCAAGCCACCATCACTGACAGGTGACTGCAGCCTTTCCTCTGTCCCTTGCTCCAAAGGGACAAACTCATCCACAAAGCTCCAGCAGCACTTGAAATCTCAGCCTGGAAAAACACTCCCTCCCTTAAGCTGCTCAGCTGTACCACGCAGGAGATGTTCTTTACAGCTGTAGTCATGAGCACCAAAACCAATGAGGCTAAAAAGATCTACATCTCTTGCTTGATTTCTTAATTGAATTAAAGGCTGAACAAAACCCCTTATGAGGCTTCAGAGAATCCACATGGAAAAGAAACAACGAATATCCTAATTGGAGAGGAAGCTTTCACTGGACATTCTGTGGTAACAACTACTAAAGGGTCCTTACAAAAAGAGAAAGACCCTGAGGGATAAACTCCTAGGCTGAGCAAAGCACTAAATCTGGAGTTTCGGAGTACATTACACATGGAATGGGTCACACAGAGGAGGGAGGTGAGCTTCAGTGTCTTTTTAGCCAAAACTCTTCCACCCACCAGTTGTCTATTTTTTATTTATTTAATTTATATAAATAAGGCACAAAACCCCTTCTGCCAAATTAGCAAGCAGAAGCTACCAGAGGAGTAAAAGACATGAAAGACACACTGGCAAGAGAAGGCAGTTCTCCAAATCACCTTCCTAGGAAACTTGATCAAACTTTCAGATCCTGTTCTGAAGGAAACCCTTCTGAGGCTGCACCTCTGGCCTTTCAGAAGGCTCATGGCAGAACCCTTCTCTGTGCTTTGACACATTCCTTTCATCCCCAGAACAGCTTTTGGGCCCCCCAGGACACGCTGGCACTGCAGCCACCAGGCAAGCACTGGCTTTGTTAATGGTACTGAGCAGGAGCACCCAGGCGTGGGCAGCCTGGGCAGGGGATCCTCCAGTGCCAGGAACACACAGCCTGAGGGCTGCAGGCACCAAACCCAAATCTGAAAAGAAGAAAGGGTCAGTGGAGGTTTCAGAGTCACCTCAAAATGCTGTTTGGCTGGAGTGCTTTGTGGAGACACGGCCACATTCCAAGGGTTTATAATCACCTTCTGGGTATTCCACAAAATTCCTCAGATAATGAAATATTTCTAGCAGGTCCTTGAAAGTGCTCAAGCACTACAATTTCCTACAGGTTGGTGTCACAGTGCCAGGATTAAGGCACTAAGCAGAGGAATGGAGGCAAACTTTGGGCATCTCCCCTACCTGCTGCTGCTACCAAGGGGAGGGAAAGACAGCTGACATTAAGCGGAGACAGGAACCAAGGAAAGCAACACCAACAAAAAGCCATTTTCAGCACTTCAGCTGTGTACGCAGCAGTATTTATGTTCTTTGTGGCAGTGTAACTAAGGGCAGGCACATTCTGTTTAGAAACATCCCACCATTCCATCAGCTTCACCACCCCACCCTGCAACTCCAAGCCAAGGCATTAAGATTCAGCTTCATGGAGTTTCTCAGCCCTGATTTATTACTCAGCTAGCAAGACTGCCACAGCTCTTCATTTAAATATATTTACCCCCCCTGTTACTAATGCAGAGCAGCCAGGGCATCAGCTGTGGACCTCCAACTTTTAATGTTTCTCATGAAAACTGTTCTAAACGCTTCTTGGCAGAAGGATATAGAAATGTTCCAACTTTAACCATCAACCATAAAATGGGAAAGCTGCGAAATGAAGCAACATGGCTCCCAAGTCACAGAGGCAGAGAAAGCTTCTGGAGGAAGAATTAAGTCCCTAAAGATCAGCAGCATCCAGCTGGGCAACACACTCTCTTAAACAGGCAGAAATTCAGGAGTCACTAAAAGCCTTCAATGAATAACCCCTTCCTGCAGGTGCACATTTTTATAGATGCCTTCTTTTCCTGGAGCCCAGGACTGAAGGGCTGGACTGCTTCAGTGACACTCTCTGCTCCTCACAGTCACCTCTGGCCCAAGCTGGCCACCCTTTCCTTCAAAGGGCAAGTCCAAAAGCAGCAGATCTTGCTTTTGGAGCATGCTTACCAAGGCAGCAGGACAGTGCATGGATTTACAGGTCCATCTCCTTCCCAGATGCTCTGGTGCAGGAAGACTGATTTAAATTACAAAGCAAAGATGAGCACCTTAAAAGATCAGACACTAACAGAGCCTGCATTGCATTCCTGCTGCATTAATGTCACTAAATTATATTTGAATGAAATTATGTTGTTCAACTGCACTGTGTAATTATAAAATAACCCTCATCTGGTTTTGACCATGGCCTCAAAGACTTCAGCCAGGAGCAGGGAAGACTGGAGCTGCTCATCACAGGTCCACTGGCACAGAGACAGCTCCAGCTTTTCTCCCCACCCTGCTCTGGAATTAAGAAATCAAGAGACAAGTTCATTTCAATGCGAGACTGGACTTATTCATTGCAGTGAGTATCAGTGAGATTTAGGCTTTTTTTAAAACACTGACATTCTGCCCCATCCCTCCAGATAACAGGACACATTCAGCCATAGCTCAAGCTCATTCCTTAAATCAGGAATCATGCATTCAGGATCTGGACAAAGAAGGGCCAGAGAAACAACTGTGACAGCACAAAGCCAGGTTAACTAAATACTGGGCAGGGTAACCTGCTTCTCTCTCTCACAAAGCAGTTTCAAGGGCTGCTCTGAGCAATCCCCCTGCAGCAATTCCAAAATAAACATCCTGCCATTCCCAGATCCCAAATTCCACTGACAAAAAAGTCCAAAGGACTTAAAAATAGGATCAAACTGTCCTGCTCAGACACCAGACAAGTTATTTAAAACTGGGACCCAAGGACAAACTGGGTAAAGAGCATTCATAGGAAAAGGGGAGGCAGAGAGACTGCAAGGACAAGGCAAGGTAAACTTCTGTTTTCCTTCTGTAAGCAGCCACAGAGCCTGTGCAGTGTAACACATTTGCAACAGTTAACTAGCTGGCATGGTGTCTGGAATCAGACCTCAAAAAATGGCCCTGAGGTTTAGCCACAGCAGAAAAAAATTTTTCCCTCCTCCATCTTGTACAGGTCAGAGATGTTGAAAGCAACATCTCAGTGTCTATGAGGAAAAAACCCCTAAATTACAGTGTGTTTCAAATAGAGTGAGCACAGGCTGCATCCCTCTATTTTGTCTTGCAAAGCAGTTTTTACACAGGAGACCAAAGCTGCTTGCCCAGCCCACTGACACAGTGTCCCACAGCTCCCAGGTGACAACCTGGATGGCTGTGAGGGGACAGCAGCACAGACTCACAGCTGCACACTGACAAGCAAGATGGCAGCAGCTCTGGCAACTGAAGTGGGCAGATCAAAATATGAATTTAAGTTATAAAGAGAAAAAAATGGAATAAGATGGGGCAGATCCTCTGCTGACTTCTTTCCCAGTGCAAAGAAACACCGTGGAGCATGGGATGACTCCTTCTGCAAGAATCCCAAGAATGGGGGCAAAGTCATCAGAGCTCCAATGTATGCCCCAGGAAAACAGAGTCGGATGCCATTCTGAGGCAACAAGGAAAATTAAACCAGCACTCAGCTGGGTTTTGTAATAGTTTGATCCCCTCTGAGCCAAGCATCACTTTTCTTGTCTGAACACCCAAAGACCACTCTCCACATCTTAGCCAAGTTAGACATACTCTTGTAACCCTTTTGTAACAGCAGTGCCTCTACGCCCCTTTTTCCACTACTTGGAGCTCTGCTCCCACAGAACCAGCCTTTCTGCCTTGGGGCACCCAGAACAGAGCAGAGCCCAGCCCCAGGCACACTCTGTGCTGATGACCTCGGGAGAGAAATGACAGCAGCCACCCACATCAGCCCTAAGTGTTCCTGGAGCTGTGTAACAGCAGACAAACGCATTTGTCCTTAATCACTTCTGAATCCACCCCCCAAGCCACTCTCACTTTGATTTCGGCTCAGCACTCGCCTGACCTTCATCGCTAATGCGATGTCCAAAACCCAGTAATTAGTTCAAGAGGGCATCCTGTTATTTAGCACCCACTGGTGCTCTTCTCACAGTCACATTCCTATGGCTGCACCTATATCCCAGTAAAGCCTGAAACACTTCCCAGAAAAACCCGAGGGCTCCCTGCTATCAAACGGCACAGGAGAACATAAACAGTGCAGCAAGAGCATATGGGCTCTATGGAGAGAGATGCATAAGCACCCAGGAAAAAAGGCAGTCTTGGGGTTGCAGGGAGGCTGCGGAGCTCTGAAGGTGTGTTCAGCCTGCCTTTGCTTTACAGAGCTGCTGCAGATGTGGGGAGACAATTAAACTGCTTATGACAGTACATCCCATTCAGGTTCCAGAGAGCAATTCCAATCCCCAGGTGGCAAGCGCAGCAATTAGGTACCCAACGGCATGCACCAAAGCTGTGCTTTGCTTCTGCTAACTTCAGTGGTTATACAGTATTTCCTTGGCTCACTGTCTTCAACAGACTGTTGGCTCAGGAATAGATCAGGTCAGTCCTGCAGGACCTCCTTGCACCTTGTAGAGCATTTGGAGGATGCAGAATGGTCCATCTCTAGGCAGAGAACTTAAAAGTAATTCAGCTGAGCCAGCTACAAAGGCTGGTCACAGCCCCTATTCCCTCACCTGGAGGGGCTGGGCTTAGAGCTCAAAAATAAAAACCTAATTACACCACAGCCAGGATCTCTACAACAGCCCACATTTGAAGAGCAGCTCTAGATTGGCCTCTTCTGAACTTCATAATGGGTTGTAGGGGGAAAATGTGGTTTTAGCAGCTCAGTCCATCCCTTACAAAGCAGAGACGCTATGCCAAAAATAACCTGGCTTACTAGTTACAGTCACCAAGCACTCACTTAGCAGCTCTTTGATCAGGGACCACACTGTCCACACCGCGGTATCACCACAGTCAACTGTTCAGAGCAAACAAATCCAGGTTACAGATCTGAGACACCTTCCACACACAATCAAAAAACGCTTTCAAAGGTAATGATGAGGCCTCCTACTGCAGGCAGCAGCAGCAGTCAGACTGCCTCTCACTTATTCCTCAAGACCTTATGTCAGCCAGGAGCTTTGCTCACTGCTGTACACTGAGCCTAAACCCCCCTCTCCCAACAGAGCATGATGCTGCTCTAGGTAATAAAGGCAACATCTAAAACCTCAAGGCTGCAAATAATGAGTTAAAAAGTCAGAATACCTGAGAATTAAGGTAGTCCGTGAGCTGGTCCCACAATTTACTGCTTTTCTCCACCTCTGCTCCAGCTTCTGCCTTTGAGACAGGTGAGCCCATCACCCACCCATGACTGTCAGCAAGCAGCCCTGAGAGACTGGCTCCTGCTCCCAGCACTGGGACAGTGGCAGAGGCAGCACCTCCCTCCCACTCTCATTCAGTCCCTCTGGCCCCGGGCTGGAGGAGGTCCTGGATGGACAGGATCTATGAAAACCAGTCTACAAAGCACTGGTGAACTGGGAGCCTTCTAGACGCCTGTAACCCGATAAGATCCATAAGATACTGGGCATTTT